>NW_028324182.1:685000-1027500 GCF_054372755.1 Phalangium opilio | reverse complement strand
GTACTTTGTCAGTCATATACTTTTGCGATTCCCATTTTGGGTGAGTAAAGTCCTTGTTTTAGGATCAATTGGCCTTTTAAATGATTTCATTGGTAATGGGAATGATTTTTCAGAGAGTCCCATTGACGTTTTATTGAACTATTACAATTTTGGAAGCTACATTATCTCACAAGGGTTCTTCGCGTACGACACGTTTTTCTTATTGAGGTAAGATCATTAAATTTGCCGTTCACAAAATACTTTCTTTAATTAGGAAGGCCAAACCCTGTGTGAAATTATGTTCTACTATTGGTCCAGTATATATTTTTTACATAAATGCAGGGTGGGTGATTTTGAATCGAGAATGCGCAATGACATTTTGCAGGAAAACAGGTTTCTTCAACTTGGAATCTTTAACCGTCCATTTTTTGTTCCTTCCTGCTTGAATTAAAGATAAGCAGGCATAGAAACCGTCACCCATGACGTCATGCATAATGCATTTTAATTTAGAAATCCACGTGATATGCCGAGACTCCCCCGACCTATGAGGGTTGAAGCCGAATGTAAACCAGTTCTCTATGCGTCGTGTGAACGAGTAGACTTAGGGTTAACGGTTGTCCTATATATGTGAATAGCCAATGAAAAGCTAAGGAGGATCGGGCGGTTTAATGTAGTTTTAAGCCCTTCCCCTTACCTTCAATCACATATTAGTATGGGGTCTATGGTCTCTTGATGATTCCAAGTGGAAGAAATCTATGTGTTCCTGCACTTTCCCCTAATGGCCACTGTTTACAAGTTACGCTTAAAGTATTTTACTGATGACCCCTTAAATTTAATTGAGAAACTGAAAGAAAATATTAATTCGATAAAGGAGTCTTCCGTAAAACAGTAAAATCATAACATGTAAACGGTGGCCCTCAGGGCAAAATGTCATAGAACCTTTCGACTCCAAATCGCCCATAAAATCCACTGTAGTTCAGTCCAACTACAATTTTTGGAACATGTATTGGTTGCATTGACTTTTATTGCTTATTATTATTATTATTATTACGCGTTCTCAGTCGGTTGGTAACGTCAATGTGGTCTCCGGTTTTCGTGTTCGTTTTGCGGTTTTTTGCTCGTCTTAATTGCGGTTTTTGTGATTTTTAGACGTCTAATGACCTCCGTCTAAGGTATTTGTACTTTAATTTCTGTTTTGCACTCTATTATTACGGTATTTGGTGATTTTGTACTGTGTACCGGCGGCACTACGTTTTCGTTGTCGTGTATTCCGGCGGACTCGCTTCGAATGTTATTACTATAACCTGTCTCAGACACTGCTCAAACCTCCACCGTCGTCTGCTCGCGGATGGCAGGTTCAAGGGATACCTGTGGGGTTTGTGAGGCGCAGTTCTTTGGAAAGCAAAAGTGTTTGGACTGCACTGGAAATTGTAAACGCCGGGTTCACAAGGCTTGTACCAACAAATCGTCCTTTACCTGCCAGCATTGTGCGTCCACTGTCAGGACTTCCAGAAGTCCCACTCGTCGGACTAGCAACAGTGCCTCTACTGGCGTAAAAGGCGGTCAAGGGCCAGTTGTTGATAATAGTTCCATGCCAGTCACACTTAATGACGTGCACTCGGCCTTCAATGAACTATTGAAGGTTGACAGTCTTACAAGGAGTGGTGATTCGATTCTGGATCTACTCTGCTCCAAAATAGACCAAATGCAGACGCAAATTGGGACGCTGACTTCAAGGGTGGCCACCCTTGAATCCCAACTGGAGATAGCTGACAATGAAAAGGAGGTTTTACGGAAGGAAAACTCTGAACTCCTGAGGACTTTGTCTTCCTCTGGTCCGGATAAACTGATGGATTCTCGCCCACAGGAGGGTTTTCGCACAGGGCTTATGCATCCACTGAATCCTATGGCAACGTCCTTCGCCCGGGCTCCGCTTGGTGCTGCTCAGGGTTCTTTCGCCGCAATTGCTGGCCGTGCCAATCTTCTTGAGCAACCTCGACCTACCATACAGCCACGGATGAAGCAGCCTGCCAAGAAGGGTTCGGCCACCAACTCACGATTAAAGACGGCAGCGAGGGGCCTTCAACGGGCACCTAAGGCTCTCTTTGTCAGCTTGCTGGAGGATTCACTTTTATCCGCGGATCTTCGAGAAGCCCTCGTCGACGACATTGGAATTTCATCTGCTCAATGTATTAGATTGCGCACAAAAAATCCTAAAGCGAGGCATTCGTCCTTTTATGTGACGTGCTCAGATCAGGCGGAATTCGCTTCCTTAGCTGATCCGGCCAACTGGCCTGAAGATTGCATTATCGCTGATTTCACTGGTTTTCCTCGTGACGAGTACAAGCACGAGTCCGAATTATCGCGGAATGACACGGAATCTTCCGCTACAGAATGACCTCGCAACTAACTATTGGTTACCAGAATGTTCGTGGGCTGAGAACAAAATCTATAGAATTCTTAGACAATATCATTGGACTAGATTACGATGTAGTTTGTATAACTGAAACTTGGTTTGGGGATGTACAGTTTACCTGTGACTACTTTCCTTCTTCGTATGTAGTATATAGGGCGGATCGACCGGACCCTTCTTATCGGGGTGTTAGAGGAGGAGGAGCTCTGATCGCTGTAAAAAAGTCATTACATACTATTCGGCGCAGTGACCTGGAGACCACGGTTGAGGGTGTCTGTGTTGAGGTCAAAACTGGAGTCGATGGGTCTTTCTTGATTTTTAATGGTTACTTTCGGCCTTCCAATGACGACCAGCAATATAGTCAGCTACGCGATTGCTTGGTCAGAAACCTTCAGGGGAATGACCAAGATATATTAATTTTGGGTGACTTTAATCTCCCTAAGGTCGATTGGGATAATTGCAGCACTCAGGGCTGCTCCTCTATAACGAAAACTAAGGCACTTCACCTCTTTGACATGTGTTTCTCTTTAAATCTACATCAAATTAACGTTAAACAGGATGATTTTAACCTTTTGGACCTTTGTTTTACGAATATTAATGGCTTAGATATTGTTCCTATGTCTACTCCACTAGTAAAAATAGATAAATATCACCCCCCATTTACAATCACATACACGTTGGTCACTTCTCCTCCTAAGACTGCCATACCACCCCGGTTTCTATTCCATAAAGGGGATTATACATTACTTTACTCGACGATTCGTGATACAGATTGGTCGACAGTACTTGCCTCACGGGAACCTGATTATTGTGTCGATCAACTTGTAACTGGTATTACGCACGCCATGCACCTAGCTATCCCTATGAGTAGCGCTCGCTCTTCCGCTAAGTTCCCGCCTTGGTACTCGAGGGACCTTAAGCTAGCCATAGCAAGGAAAAAGTATTATTTTAAAAAGAAACGCCGAACAGGTGCAATAGAGGATTTTGTTGAATTCAAACGACTTAGGGCCGTGGTCAAGCGCTTGTCTGCTAGAGACCGCAATGCGGAAACATATAGGATCTGTATAGATGCGAAGAACCATCCCAAAAAATTTTGGAGATACGTCAACGGAAATATTAAGGGGGCCTCGGCACCTATTTCCCTGAAGGTCAATAATGCCATTATTACAGAGGCTGATGACTTGGCTAAGCACTTCGGCTCTCACTTCTCTAGTATTGCTGTTGATAATACCAAGACATATTCTGTCTGTTCTATGGCCGACCACAATATTGTCCCTAAGCCCTACCTTAAACAAATGATTTCACCGACAGACATATATGAGGCTATTCAGTCCTTGCCACCTAAATTCTCGACCGGTATAGATGATATCCCGGCATTTGTAGTTAAGGGTTGCGCCACCTTATTGCTTCCTATCCTCGAGCACATTTTTAATTTATCACTTGAGCTTGGCATATTCCCAACTCAATGGAAAAAGGCGGTGCTTGTACCAGTTTACAAGAGTGGTCCAGCAACTGATGTTAAAAACTATAGGCCAATTTCTCTCTTGTGCATTTTTGCAAAGCTTTTTGACAAAATCATGCATAAACATTTACAAACATGGTTTCAGGCATTTCCGTACGATTGTCAACATGGCTTTCAAAGGGGTAGAAGTGTTGCTACCAATCATGCGGCTTTCATGGATTATGTTGCCCCGGTTGTAGAAAGCCGTGGCCAGGTTGACGTTCTTTACCTTGACTTGGCCAAGGCTTTCGACCGGGTCTCACATAATCTACTACTTTCAAAACTAAGATACCTTGGTGTAGACGGTATGGTATTAAGGTGGATAGGTGACTATCTTTCACATCGTGAAAACATTATTAAATGCAATGGGCGCGTTACTAATTCTCATTTTACGGTAACTTGTGGAGTACCGCAGGGTTCCTCACTGGGACCGCTCCTATTTAACATCTACGCGTACGACTTGCAGTTCGCTATTAAGCAGGCTAGATTGTTTCAGTTTGCGGATGACATTAAAATATGTAGCTCTACAGATTCCCTTGCTGACAGCTTGAGGTTACAGGGCGAGTTGGACACAATCGCTCTATGGTGTGATACCAACAACATACCAATCAACCCCACAAAATCGGTGTATGTGAGCTATACGAGAAGAGTTTGCCGCGAAGTACTTTCTAAGTATAGAATTAATAATTTAAAAATCCCACAGAATGCTGTAGTAAAAGATCTAGGAGTTATATTTGACAGAACACTTTATTTCCGTGAACATATACATTTCACAGTCAGTCGTACTCGCCGTACTTTAGCGGTTATTTTAAAACTATCTCGTACACTTCACTCACTAAAACATTTCAGATTATTATATCTTAGTTTAGTTCGATCCAGGGTTTTATACGGATGCTTAACATGGAGCGGTAGCAGTCTCTATCTTCGAGATAAAATAGAGGGTGTGCAGAGAAAGTTTGTTGAATTCTGCCACACGTATTTCCTAACTGACCTTGAATATGATTATGCTTCCCTATTAGACCATTTAGATTTAAATCCATTAGAGTACATCTGGAAGCTTGAAGATGTGAAATTTGTCCACAAGTTACTTCATGGTGCTTTCGCATCACCGACTTTGCTTTCTCAACTTGCCTTTTTTGTGCCCACTACTCTAAGACGAACTACCACGTTTTACCCTTCTAGATCTAGACTTAACCCTATACTACGTATGCAGAAAACCTGCAATGAGTTACAGGACAAATTTGACATTTTCTCTACAAAATTGAAAAATATAAAGTAATATATATATAAAAAAAAATTAATGGTGAATAAGAATATCAGTGTTAGTGGTAAATTATATTGACAATACTCACTGATTTGTATACATGTATAGTGTTTGTCATGGTTATTTTGGGATATATTTGTTTAATTGATGTTTGTTTGTACTGTGCATTCCGGTTGTTATTTTATGTGATTAACAGTGTATAATCTCGTGAGCTGTAGTAGCTTTTATTATACACAATAAACCCAATTTTCATTCATTCATTCATAATTTTTGAATTCCTGCAGTGGTTTCCAGTTGACACACGCTATCCTGCTGGAACCCACTCCATTGACACGAAGAAATATTTGTTTCTTGTACCTACATAAACTCATAAGGTAATTTAATTCTTGCCTTTTTTACGGTAAGTTAAAGGGATTGGATGGGGATGGAGTTGTCACGTGATCCCAAATATTTCGTTTTTAATTTTTCCCATTTGTACACTTGTTGTTGTGGTTGACGCATATTCTTATATCGTGTCCTTTTAAATTTAAGATTAATCAAAATCCCTTTTAGGGTGACTCCGATTTTAATGCTGGTAATATTCGTTCATTACTCTCTGATTTCGCTTTCTGATAATGGACCTAACTGGGAGTTTGTAAAATATGACAAAGATATTTGTTATGAAAACTGGTGGAAAAATCTACTTTTTATCTCTAACTTGGAGTCACTTAATTCACAAGTGAGTAAAGTATTCTAGAAGGTCATACCAACGGAGGTAGGCTTAATTGATCACACTATAATATTAAAGTTTTTTCCCTCTGTATTTTAGTGTATAGGCGCTTTGTGGTACATATCTTGCGATATGCAGTTTTTCCTCATTAGTCCAATATTTCTAATATTTCTTAAGAGGTGCGTACTAATTAAATACGTAAAAAGGGAGTCTAGTTTGACGTCATATCATTATCAGCTCTTCCGGTCATTGGTCAAAATTTATTAAAAATTAGTTTTTAATCGTATTTTCTCAATTATTTTTTTCAACAAGCTCGAAGAAATTCTTACGAACAATTGGGCTATTAATTTTATTTGCCATATCATTGAGTTCCTGGATATTTTTGACTTACATAACCTGGACTAAAGATTTGCCAGCTCTTCAACTTGGTAATAGAGAAATGGCTTCTAAAATAGCAGATTCTGATACCCTTTTTCAACATGATATGTATGACGCTACCGATATTAAAAAGTAAGATTTATATCAAGGAATAAACAGTGTGACTTAGCTATTTGAGGAGGACTTATATTTACATTAAGTCCACCAATAATTGCAACTGAAATTTATTTTAAGATTCTTGGAGATAAAAAATGAAGTAAATCTGAAACCGTATACAAGAGTACCAGCTTACGTTATTGGATGTGCTCTAGCCTTTGTCTATCTTCATATTAGTGGCACAAAGCAAAATTTGAGTAGTGATTATTATAGGTTTCATCAGGGATAGATCATAGATGTAATTTTAGAAGTAGGAATGGAAAACGGTTAGTATTTACTTCAGTCCGACTCATAGCCCAGTATGGAGCCCCCCCCCCATCCAACACGCAACGATAATTTTAAATTATCTTATTAGCTCACTTAAACTACGTTATGATGACGTTACTGACGGGGACGGCAAAAATACGTAATTCATTTTTACCTCTGCCGCTATGACCCGCCTCTTCTTTCGTACCCTCCCACCGTCCAGGGGAAAGGGTTCCGGGACTTTGACGCATGCCCAGATTACTCTGTTCGACATTTCTTCTTCTAAAATTACATCTATCCCTGGTTTCGTAAAAACCATATATTTGTCATATAAATATATGACTAAAATCAGCGACGGAGTGAATTTACCGTCTATGAAGTCCTATATTTACTAATTATCATTTTAAATTGCAGTATTGGACATACTTCAACTGGGTTTTGTCTTGCTTAACTATGTTTTTCCTAATCTTTGGTCTATATTGGGTTAAAACTGGACCGTTGGTAAACATTCTTCACAATACCTTCTCGAGGAGTTTATGGGCTCTTGCAGTTTCGTGGGTTACATTCGCCTGTTTAACGGGAAACGGAGGTTTGAAGAAATGCTGAACTTTGTTAACTTACAAATTGTTCTTTGAAAATTATGCATAATGCATTTTCAGGTCCAGTAAATAAATTTCTCTCATGGAGTCTATGGATACCTCTGAGCCGTCTTAGTTTTTGCGCCTATTTGGTTCACAGTAGCGTTATCAGATACTGTTACTTTGGAATAGGAGCGACTATCCATTTAAATAATTACTTAACAGTAAGTTCTGTTATAATTTATATCAAGAGCTCATGAAATATGTACCATAAACTTGTCACTGGTTACTGAGAGCTTATCATGAAGTGACGTATACGAAACGTCATAGATTCTCGTAAAGTGACGCCTGATGAGGCGCTGTTAAAGGCTTAGTACAGACTAAATAGGAAGATGGAAGTCCTACAAAACCGCGTGTAGTCAATTCTTGCGTTACTAGCTCTCAGTAAGTCTGTGGTATTATGAAGTATGATGTATGTCATACTTATGGAACATATCTTATAAACTTATGATTATATTTAACCCCTATTGGGCATAATGAAATTGCCGATTGAAAAATTCCTACGTATTTTTAAAAATGTTGTTTTGAAGTGGACTATAATTATAAGTTATAATTGTAAAGAGATAAAAACCATTTATTTTTAATAAGCTTTTAAAGTATTCGTTGAAACATCGAAACTTTCCAAATGTAAACCAGAGAGGATGGACTTGAGAGGAAGCAATAATGTGAGTAGGCGGATTGGTTCGCTTCGTGGCTAAATTCGTCTCTCTCCGGCGCTGGCTCAGTCACTCGCCGCGGTGTCCGCGCGCATGCGTCAAATTTAATAACCGGCTTAGAACTGGAAGTGGGAGGCTGGGAGCTGGCGGTAGTGTAGTTACCGACGCCACTCGCGCGTGCGCGTTAGCTAGAATCGAGGGAGAGAGAGAGACAATAATCCTATCCTCGCATTTTTTCCTTTCCATTTATATTACTGCTTCTTTAAGATCAGACTAACACTCCCTCTCAAGTTTCTACTCCCTCCGTAAACGTTACTAAATTCTCTTCTTAAATCTAATAGTATTTATCAAACCGTTGTTTTTAAAGTTGGACGTGATCTAAGGTGTAAAACCGCAAATATACTTTTTATTTACTTTTAGTCAATCTATGTTTTTGGTTTTTTGGCTCTTACGTTTATCTTCGCTTTGATGATTTCTCTTACTATCGAACAACCCTTAATGAAACTTGAAGAGCGTTTCAATGAAACAGGGAGACGAATAAAGAGTGGCACGTCAAATTCAAATGGAAAAACTGTAAAATTTAATGACTAACTGGACTAGCTAATAAAATGTCAATTGTGTAAAATCATTGGTACACCGTTCTCGTAAAATAAAACGTACATTATGTGTTCTATAACTTGTTACAAATTACAGCCAACGAAACGTATAAGTTTCAAATTTCTCGTCACTGTTTAAAGCAAGCACGCGTTGTAAATAAGAATGTAGTTTTTCTATATTAAACGAAAAAGTAATTTAACTAAATATTATGCCTTTAAAGAACGGCCTTTTTCAAAACATGAAAGGAAAAAATAAAAAATAAATTATCTGTTAATACAAAATAATTAGCATTTAATTAGCCTTAAAAACGAAGAATACTGTGTCGTCATTGGTTTAACGGGTTTTCTTATCATTTATTGTGTATAAATTGCCTTATATACCATAAATTTCCAAAAAATTGTTAAAGAGGCATACGATTGAATTCAAACGTCAACAATAGCTATGTTTAAAATGATTTAGGGAATAAAGTTTCTTAAAACGATTTAACTAGAATTAAGGTAAATTAATGACGATTAAAATAATTAATATCAATTATATTTATTTAATTATTTAAGAAAAACCCCAACTTGTTAAATTTTGCCTGTGAACAACGATATTTGCCGTAAACATTATTCGAAAATATCCACCCCCATGGAAAGTTTGACAGTTGACCTTTTGGCTCTCTATATCCTCTAAATAAAGCCACATACGCATGCGCCAGAATAAAAAATATTTTTGTCGGTCGGGGATGAGGAAAAAAAGTGTATTTTTTAACATTTTTAGTCGAGCTCATGCATTTCGTATCTAAGCTTTATTTCCACGTGACACGAAAGGAACCATCTGATTGGATGTCTTAATTTGCCTTTGAAATCTCCGTTTTGGTACATGGGGTACGCAAAGTCAGTCGGTATGGAATGATTATCGGTTCTCCGTTTGTCTCGCGCCTTGATTGATTTCGATATACCCATCGACGATCGTCACATGGATTTATTTTCGTGAGTATTTTTTTAATTTTTTGTGCGATTTAGGCAGAAGTTTATGACTTCTTTTCCTGGGAAGTATTGGACTCTAACCATAACCGGAACCATCTCTGTTAGCCAACTTCTTATTAGGTCCGATCACCGCGCCACCTACGGCGTTTCCCTCATTTTGAGTTGGCAGGCTGATTTGCCCGCCAGCAGCGGGCAAGAAACGAAACTTTAAGGTGTGTCCTGTGGTTTTAGGTAACGAATCAGAAACGGTGACAAGAACAGCTTATTTAATAGACTGCTAGAAATTTCGGTCAAACTAGTGTGGGATCCTAGGCCCACGGATTGTAATGGATTTTCACAGAGTTCTAGCCAGACGGCTTTTCAACGATTGGCGCTGAAGAAGTTTTGAACACGCCCCACAGTTTGAGTGCCACAGCCTCTCGGCGTGGGATTTTTTTCAGTAGATTAGATAGTTTTCCTAGTGGGGAGGAAACTTTCGACCCTCTTTTACGATTGCCATAGGCAATTTTGACTTGCAGGGATGGATACTATATAATGCCTTAGTGTCCAATACTTCCCAGGATAAGAAGTCATCAACTTCTGATTTAGGGTATATCTATTCACGTGAAATAAGCCTCATCTGATTAATTAGAGCTCGGGGAGCTCAGAACAATTAGGTGAAAAGTATTCATCCGCCGGAAGTTGGTCAAAAATATTATAATGATAAATAATAATAAAAATAATAATTAATAATTAATAATGAAATAACAAATACAAACTCAAGTTAAATGTTAGATACAATATTTTGTAAAAGGTGGTAATGTGAATAGATATAATGCGAATGTATCGTATTTACAAACATTTAGCTAAGTATCGTTGGGTAATTAGGCTCAAAGTAGGCTTCTTTTAAACCATTCAAATTTTTGTCGGACCTTTCATTCATGCTTTGAGTATAATATTCAGGTTGAAATGCTACTTAGTTCTTTTAGTAGTCGTAATTAAAATTATAGCTAAAGAACGTGCAGGGCATTTATGCTTTTTATGAAACTGATTGATGGTAATAATAAAGGAACTTGGTAGCTTCGTGCCTTCACCTTTATTAGTCTCTATAGGGACATACCCCGGAGTGTTAATTAACTACAGTGCCAACAACGGTATGATTAATTAGAAAGTTATTACAACAAGCCAAAATTATTTATATTTCTTTTTCATTTGCTTGACGTATAATACACTTTAGAAAATTTACCAAGTTACTGATCTTAGCTCAGACACTTTACGGCTTTATCTTTGTGGCCAAAATTTGATTTGGTGTTAGGACCGAGTAATATTTTATATTTAGTAATTACGAGTAAGTTTTGTAGAAATACGAAGGTTGCAAATCAAGTTTTACAACATTTGATTGATTATAAGTGAAATTTAGGTGGTTTGATGGTCCCATTTTAGTTCTTGTAACCTTTATAATTCACCACTGCATTAGGTTAGCAAACGGAGATAGGTGAAGTAATGGCTTATCAACAAAATATTTGTTAGTAAAAATTCTGCAGAGGGTATAGGTTAGTAACAAACGGCATTCTTGTTTTGCCACAAATTAAGAAGTAAATCAAAGAGTTGTACAACACACGAAGCTATCATTAGCCAAACCCATATCTTGAAAATGTCCAAGAACTGACTTACTGATACGGGTTCATTCGATTTGTTGAATGATTCATCTTCATTGAAATATTTCGCAAATGTTTTACTTTGCTCTCGTTGATACAGATGCTCTTGACCTGTTTCGGCAAATCTAGCCATTCTGAATTATAAAAAAACGTCTTGGTTTGGACCAAGGCCGAAAAAACAAACTATATGTGTGAGGTTTATCATTTGACCTAAGTTCAGATATTGCAATTGTTTTAGTTATTTTTATCCATTTAATCCTTAATCAATATTAAATTCAATCAAATGATTTTACTGTTAATCGATCCATTCCCTCTAAATTAATTGAAAAAATTACATATCTACACTTTTTCAAGAACAATTACATTTTCCGAAAACATTTTATCATGAAATTAATTATTATGGCAGCATGGATTACTAATACAAGCTAAACGTTAGCTTGTATTATTAATCCTTGGTGGCAGAAATGTAAAACTGCATTCATGTCTGTCACACTTCAAATTTTTGAGTGCCATCTACTACTAAAACCAACAGTGAGCGCGCAAAATATGAAAATTTTTCGAAAAATAGGAAAATATAGGAAAATTGTCTAAATTATAGGAACTTATAGGAAGGTATTGAAAAATAGGAAAAATTATAAAATATAGGAATTGTGGTCACCCTGTTGCACTGCAATTTCCCTCTCCGTGCTTTAGAATTTCTTGGTCATAACTCAGTCTTCATTTGAAACGTCACCACCCCTTTCTACATTGTTGGCGCTACTTGTACACCGGTTACGTATTACGCGTAATCACTTTAGCACGCTTAAAGACCATTTCGGAAAACACACAGGGGCGAGGCCACCATTGGGGTATTCTCCCTCGCACCAAGGGTCACCGCCAGACGGTGCCAAAGTTCACTAGAGGCAGGAGGCTAGTCAACTCGCCCTGCCTATAGCGGTGCTTCTAGGCGAGAGAATGAAGACCCCAATGGCGTCATCACCCTTGTGATTTAGTTTCTCTGTATGTAATTTCTAAAATGTTCTACGCACTAACAAATGTACACAAATTACACTTAGTGATCGGTCCTTCAGGCGCTAGCGAGTAACAAGCCACAACCACAATCATTCATGTAAATGAATGTTTTATAGTTTTAGGTTATTAAGGTTGGCGGGCAAGTCCGGAGATTCACTAATGTGAAAAGGTTTCGAACTATATGGTATTATTGGCTGAGTGTGTTGCGACGGCTCAGATAACCCATACACTTGAACCACTAGTGCTTTTAAAAAAATTTATATTGGGAAAATAGAGGAAGGGGGGTCGGAGTAAAGTGTGACCTTCGCATAACTGGTAATGAATAATGTGTATACCCATATTATTTCCGCATGAAATGAATATAACAAGTCATTGGTACTGAGAAGTATTTCTTTTTATGTAATATTTACCCTTACCTTTGGTTATATCAGAAGTAAGATAAGGGACTAGAAGTAACGAGGTAACCAAACTCTTCACTTGGCGATGAAAGCGGCATAAAATCGTCAAATGTGTTCACTAGTGCTAGGCTCTATTACCAATGTTAGGGCACTTTAATTCTAGTCCCTTATCTTACTGCTGGTTATATTTATACCGATATCATATTTTTCCTGTGCTACAGAGAGCCACCTACTAAACGAAACCACACAGGATAAACATTGTTGCTTTGTCTCAAGAAGACGACATAGTTTATAAATTAGTTTGAGAAAAAAAGTTCTTTATCATATTTTCCCTAACATCAGTCTTCTCAGAAACTTACTACAGATTTAAACTTTTTTGGTGCAAACTTGAAAATTTGTTAAGCCAGCAACAATTAAAACTGTGTCCGTCAAGGTGCTTACAAGTTAGTGAGCAACCACACGAAATCCCTTCAAAATAATTAATTTGGGAAAATGTTAATTGTTCTTGAAAAAGCGTAGATATGTAATTTTTTCAATTAATTTAGAGGGAATGGATCGATTAACAGTAAAATCATTTGATTTAATTTAATATTGATTAAGGATTAAATGGATAAAAATAACTAAAACAATTGCAATATCTGAAACTTCAGTCAAATGATAAACCTCACACATATCGTTTGTTTTTTCGGCCTTGGTCCAAACCAAGACGTTTTTTTATAATATCTGTCACTTCAGTCTTATTGTAATTAAAATTTGAATAATTTTATTTTTGCTTTACCGTCATACATTTGGGATTGATCTATTTCTAATTGCTTAAAGAAGTACTTAAGTATCGTTAATTACTTTTAACTTATATTCAAAAACATTGATTTCGATAAGCAAATAATGTTGTACTCGAGGGGGTAGACACTTGAGGACTCAGGTGTACAATATGTCTTGAACTCAATGTACTGTCAAAGCTGAATTGTGAGTTCCGAAGGCTTTGAACTCAATGCACTGCCAAAGCTGAACTCTTTTTAACTCAGGTGTACACAGAGATCCAGAGCGTCTACCCCCTCGGTTGTACTTTATTTATGAAAGAAGTTTAAAAACGACGGTATTTGAAATACGGAAGAAAAATATTTGTTTCGTACACTGTATACATATACAGTGTTAGCTTCCTTTATGTAAAACCCCCAATACTGCCAACGGGAGATGTCATACTAAATTAATACAGGGTGTAAATAAATGTTTAGAATTCATGTTTATTTGAATTTTTTACCCTAATTGCAATGTTTAGTGCAGTTTAATATTTTTGCCATATATTCATCATTATGGTACCCTAAACTTTTGAATTTAGCGGTACTTTAAAGATAGTTTAAATTAACTTAAGTGTGAAATAGAAAATATTGGGCTTTACCAATGGCTTGGGTAGTTTTAATCATAATTAAACAGTTTATTTAAAAGTTATTTGAGCTTTTATCCAAAAATGTATATTTTGGTTTAATTTCACGTTAATTATATTAAATTGAGTTGAAATTAACGTAGGATTGTGTTTTGGCAGTGTAAATTTAGGTTATAAAATGAGTTTAAATGTATGCATCACCTTAATTGCAATTTTTAGTGGAGTTTTCGATTCTCATTTTACGCTAAACTTTTGAATTTCGCGCCTATTAAGATAGTTTGGAGTTAATTTAAATTAGCTTAAGTGTGAAAGAGAAAACATGCGGCTTTACCAACGGCTTGGGTAGATACAATCTTAATCAAGAACATCATTTAAGAGTTATCTGAGTTTTCATCCAAAAAATGTATATTTGGGTTTTAATTTCACGTTAATTATACTTAATTACGTTGAAATTAACTTGTCGTCAGTGCTCATTAAGCTTATAAAATGACTTTCAACAATTAATTCACCTTAATTCTAATGTGTAGAGGAGTTTTTGATTATTTCCAACATATTGCGTTCAATTTTTATCATATCCTGTGCTAGGTTTGTGGTAAAGATTATCTATACAATATGTTAATGAATGATGTTATTCTATAGTTTAGCTTGAATACCAGTAATTAAATCAAATACCTATACAATTCATAGCAATTTAAACCAATAAACAAACGGCAATGTGGACTGTGGAAATAGCCAACAACGTAACCCTGCCGTTTCTAACGTGGTTACGTTGAGAGAATCTGTGATGTAAACATGAAAATTACTTGCCTAATTAAATTATATAACGACACTGTCCTCCTGGATTAACCAGCACAACTGTTACTTATGAATTAAACAATCCATTTTTGGTAACAAATAGTTTATAAAATGATAACGTAACATCACAGTATGACTGATTCAATAGGATCAAAATTGTTTTAACAATAATCTGGTCCTCTACATTGGTTTAGTTTCAGGAATTATACAACACACCTTCACAATTAGTAGCATTTTAGTGAGATTAACAAATAATGAAACCGTTTATACCTGTCCTCAAATGAGAATGTTGAATTAACTGCGCTAGGGTTAGGATTTGTAGCATGAATCGAAGCAGACTGCGTATTTTTGTAATTCCATTCCAAAACAGTGCTGGAAATTAGCTTTCGTATAATCTTTAAAAGGAAAGACACTATAAAAACTATAGACAAACTAAAACTTAAGCCTTGGCCGTAAAGAACGTCGAAAAGCTTACTTTAAATGATGTAAAAACCTCTATTAACTGTAATTATTTACCTGAATTACTTTTCTAGACGAAAATTCGACCTGATAAAGTTGTTCAAGTTGCTTGAGCCCGGCCCGATCGGGTCGGGCCGAGCCGGGCTTTCCACTTTTGAAAATTGTATCGGGCCGGGCCGGGTCGGGCTTTTAAAATTTTGGAAATTAACGGGCCGGGCCGGGTCGGGCTTTTAAACTTTTGGAAATTAACGGGCCGGGCTTTTGTTGATTATCATTTAATCCAAAGTTCAAATTAAAGATAATTTAAATGAGTATAAGCTTCTAAGGACAAATGTAGCGAACAATTATCAAAAGAAATGAAAAATACACGACGCTAAAGCAAATATGAATTCAAATCATTGATTTTATGTAAAAAAATATAAAAATTACAACTGAAATACGTGTAACAGGCCGAACCGGGCCGGGCCTGTTCAATTCGTGCAATGTGTCGGGCCGGGCCGGGCCGGGACGGACCGGGCCGAAAAACCAACTATGTACTCGGGCTCGGGCCGGGTTTCGGGCTTATTCAAAATGCTAAAACCGGGCCGGGCTTGGGTCGGGCCTGAAAAACTCGGCCCGTGCAGGTCTCTGCATCAGGTCTCACAATGTAGTGCTCGATGATTCCATCGGAAAAAACGTTAGTACTATCATCAGGCAATAATTCCAATTCAGATGGTCTTTTCAAAATGTGTACCCTTTCTTCAGGGGGTGAAGTGTTTATGAAAATATGAGCACGACTGCTCCGGCAAATTGGAATGTAACAGCATTCTTGGGCACTAATTTCTTCACAATGAATAAACTTATTAGCAATAACTTTTAATCTCTCTTTTATACCACTGCCTTTATTTTTCGCTTCCTTGATTGCCTCCCTCAAGAGCTGTAACATCCCCTTTTGGGCTTTGCCGATGTAGGAAACTATATACATGAGACAGGCGTACGGGTCTAGGACGTTTTGAAGATCCATATAAGCGTTCCATAACTACAAAATCTTCTTGTTGTAGGGATTAATTCTTATTTCCTGCGGTGACCTTTTCAGAAGGACAGTGAGCCTTCTAATTGGATAAGTTATAGCTGCAATATATTGCTCTTCCGTTATGTTCAGCGTTTCCAAAAATTCTTCAAATGTTTCCGGTGCAGTTTCGACTTTCAATTTCTCGATAGCATTTCGCACCAATTCTAGGAGAGCGATAGCTCTCTTAGATAAGACTTCATACTGCTCTTAATGTATAAGGAGGGTTTTTTGTTTGGATGTAACTTTTTTGAATTGTTTCAACTGTTTTGAAAATATTCCACAGAACTACAATTCGGGCCCTCAATATGTGGTTAAAATTTCAAAAAGATCCACCCATTAGTAAATTTTATAAAAAATAAAGTTGCTAAGGGTGGTTTTCATTTCAATAAAATTAGTCAGTGTTTTTGGTGAAACCGTTCAAATTTTCCCATAGAAATAACATGGGAGTTTTTCTCCATTTTACCCATTTTGTCGCAACCGTTTTGAAATGAAATATTCGTTTGTTACAATTGGGAACGGTTTTATATCAAAATATAGACCTTTTTCTAGGACCATTTTTAAGGTTTTTGAGAAAAATTAAGTTTAAGTGCTAAATTTCATGTTTTTTAATCATGCTTTGACTTACGTTGTTGCACCCTATATGTCATACTGTTGGACTTACGGTGTTTTACCGTGGATAAAGCCGAGGAGAAAGCCACTCTTGCACATACGCTGTTTTACCGCGGACTTTTATGTGATTTTACTCTCTTTCGTTGCAAAAAGTAAATGATTTTAGGTAATTAAGCTAGACTAACGATTACAGGTAATTAAGCTAGACTAACGATTACAGGTAATTAAGCTAGATTAACGATTACAGGTAATTAAGCTAGACTAACGATTACAGGTAATTAAGCTAGACTAACGATTACAGGTAATTAAGCTAGACTAACGATTACAGGTATTTAAGCTAGACTAACGATTACAGGTAATTAAGCTAGATTAACGATTACAGGTAATTAAGCTAGATTAACGATTACAGGTAATTAAGCTAGATTAACGATTACAGGTAATTAAGCTAGATTAACGATTACAGGTAATTAAGCTAGATTAACGATTACAGGTAATTAAGCTTGATTAACGATTACAGGTAATTAAGCTAGATTAACGATTACAGGTAATTAAGCTAAATTAACGCTTACAGGTAATTAAGCTAGATTAACACTTACAGGTAACTAAGCTAGATTACCGGTGGCGGGTAATTAAGCTAGTATACCGGTGGCGGGTAATTAAGCTAGATCACCGGTGGCGGGTAATTAAGCTAGATTACCGGTGGCGGGTAATTAAGCTAGATTACCGGTGGCGGGTAATTAAGCTAGATTACCGGTGGCGGGTAATTAAGCTAGATTACCGTTGGCGGGTTAATTAAGCTAGATTACCGTTGGCGGGTAATTAAGCTAGATTACCGTTGGCGGGTTAATTAAGCTAGATTACCGTTGGCGGGCTAATTAAGCTAGAATACCATTGGCGGGTAATTAAGCTAGATTACCGATGGCGGGTAATTAAGCTAGATTACCGATGGCGGGTAATTAAGCTAGACTGCCGATAAGCATATGACTTGTGCTGGTGCACAATTCTTTGACATCTGTTGGTGCTCAGATCTATGGAATGCTCAGGTCTACGTAATCTCTATGTGGTATAACTACCGCTTGCTCTGTGATTTGCATGTGAAAATGACAGGAAAGCAATTTTAGTTTGACTGGACGTTGATTGTCAAGTCAAGCAGTGAGGTTTGAAGTTATGTAATAGATGCTTGGTCAGTTCAAGAGCTTTAACTAATGTAAGTGCAACGCCCTAAAACGTTTTCTCTCCTAAGGTTTCTAAACTATTTTAATTAATATTAAGACTGAAGTGACAGATATTAATAAAAACTGTCTTTGTAGACAAAGACGGGAAAAAGTAAGAGATAAGTGTAGAAAATAAAATGCCTGAAGTACAGATACTAAATTTTCACTTTTGAACACATGATTATAAAACATCAATTATTTGAAAAAATTCTCATCTTAGTTTTTTTCACCAAAATTTCATATGCGGAAAAAATTTTTAACATTATTTACCATAGTATTTTGCTCCCAATATTAGCTCTAGAAAAAGGCTTCTTCAAGAATTTTTTAAAGGATACTAGCTTGATACTACGTTTTACCAAGGAGGATAATATGGAGGGCCGACTTAGCCTTTGGGGGGTGTTAAGTGATTTTTGGAGCTCGATCCTGCTGACACCTGGTTCATTTGCGGAAAACTATTGGTTTGGCGGGGGGGTGAGGTAGGGGGATATTTTTTTGGCGAATCACGATGGCGGACCGAATATGTTGCAGACGACAAAACATTAGTTTTCCGCAGATGAACCAGGGGCCACTAGCGTAAGCAGGGCTACCAGTCACTTTCCTAAAATTATACTAAGTCGGCCCCCCATATTATCCTCCTTGGTTTTACCAGGGAGGAGAGACTGATATGGTCTTTAAGAAGGTTCAAATACTTGCATATCTGAAAAAATATGAGATTTACGAGTTTAATTTTTATATTTTTAAATGAGAAATATTGCGAAGCGGAAAGTAACATAGGCAGTTTTATTGTGATGTTGATATTAGTGTCGAAAAGATCTGTAGATTGATCGTGATCTTTAGAGAGCTATACATTACGTCGATTTTTGAAACTTCGAAAACTTTGAAATTAACGAACACTTCTTGTTTTGATACGGTTTTTACTTTATCAGCTATTAACGTTTTTCTGTCCATTTTATTCTCCTTATAGGGCTCAACCTGATTGGAATATTTGAGAGAAAAAATGGAAAACGCGTATTATTTTTAAAATGATATATAAGTGTCATATTAAAATATTTTTACTAAAGTAATTTTGGTGAAAAAACTAAGATAAGAATTTTTTCAAATAATTGATGTTTTATAATCATGTGTTCAAAAGTGAAAATTTAATATCTGTTACTTCAGGCATTTTATTTTCTACACTTATCTCTTACTTTTTCCCGACTTTGTCTACAAAGACAGTTTTTATTAATTTGCTTAAGGCTTCAACATCTTCAACGTTTTCGTTTCCATCACGCTTAGAAGGGTCGTAAATAAGGGTTCTTCCCATTGGCGGAAAAGGTATGCCAAAACGACACGATGACGGTCCACTATCGTTCTTCTTACGACAGGTTTTGGAATAATTGTGAGTTTGCAGCTTGACCAAGTTGTTCCATTTTTCACTTCCATCCCCTTTCGAGCAGGTAATGTTGGAATCAATGAATATGATAACCTCTTCTAGATTGGAGTCACTGAACTAGCATGGGGCAATAAATCAAAAGGCAATTTTTTATTTAAACAATTAAAAGCTCTCATTCTACATATCGTTCTCTCAACATGCACTCTCGCAGCAGCTATTTTGGAATTTCGCAAAACTTCTTCCCTTGTAAATTGCTTTTTCTTCTTTAGAAAGGGTGGTCTTATTAGTTCTAAACCACGCTCGTTGCAAAGATCTTCTATGGCAAACCCCTTGTTAACCATAATCCCATCTATGAAACCTTCACACATGTCCAATATTTTACTTTCAGACGTTACTTGTTGGTCGGAACATCTTCCACAAAAAGCTTTGCTGACAAATGTTATAACACCGGAAGGTGCGATAGCGACCAACAACTTAATCGTGTTCCTTCCTTTGTAGTCAGAGTACGTTTTTATTCTGCATTGAAGACACGCGGGTCTCTCTATTTCGACTTCAGTACAGTCTAGTATTACCCTTGTATTAGGAAACTCAGAAAAACATCTGGGCATACATTTCATAATTTCATTTTTATCTAGCCATTTTATCGCGCATTCGAGAACCGAAACCAACTGCGTAAGAGTTAATTTAAAATTATTTGAGGTCTGAACTTTACTTATTCCAAACAAAGCTGATAGAGCGGTAAATGAAATGCCAAGTTTTAGTTTTATGAGTGTCAAAAATACCCTATCTCGAACATTCATTGAGATGCGGCTAGGAAACTCACTGTTAATATTTTTAACGATCACATCAAATAGACCAGTACTTTGTAATCCTGTTAATGAAATTAAAGAGGTGGCATTCAATATTCCATTAGAAGCATTAGCATAACATGCATGATTTTCCAAGGTGTTGACCATAATACATTTATCATTGGGGTTTGGAGTGGTGCATTTGTCGGTCGTAGTTTCCCCAGTAGTTTGTTGAACCGCATCAATCCCCAATCTTTCAGCTAGAATTTCTGAGTCTGCTGGTTCATTTATTTCAGCTGTTTCACATGCATGCAAAGTTGGAGATTGTGAGAGCTGATTCCTTTTTTTCAGACTTTCCAATCTCCCATTAGCCTTGAACTTATGTTGATCATATTTTCTTAACGGGAGTTTTTTGGAAGGAACAGCCAAGGGTCTAAGTCTGGGAGGGTAACTTAACTTATCTACAATAATAACTCTTATTATAATTGGTTTTAAATTAATATTATACGCTTAAAACATACCTGACTGTTCATATTTCGGTTGAGGGCGGTAATCCTCTTCTTTAAAATGAAGGGAGCAGACAACCATGGACTTGGTGTGTGGTTTACCCATTTTTAAAGCTATATCCCATTGTTTCGACAATTTAACGTCGCGTGGAAATTGGTGAAAGCGGACACGACTCATTGTGGCATTATTTTTACACCCATACACGCTGCAGTATTTAACCATTGTTTAATTACGTTTAAATAAACAGCAAAACTGACAAAAACTAGTCTAATTATCGTTGAGCAGATAGTTGAGTTGTTGATTTAATTTTATTATTATCTTTGAGCAATTCAATTTAATTAAATTTAATTAAACTATGAGTATGTTGATTGCGTTTGTCATTAATGGTATCGCCGGAATTAAGTTACATTTAAACACCCGATTAAACTATCTAATCATCGATCATCCGTTAAGCCTTAGACCTTGCAATAGCCAGACAACAAACTAGACGGAGTTTGCAGTCTATTTATGACATCTCATGATGCCCTCTATTGAATCTCTCAACAACTATCGTTAAATTTATTACTTAAATAATATAATTTTTTTTAATTATAATAATCACGTTAGCTAATTATAATTATTTAACTTTAAACGAGTATGTTTCATTGATTTAAATTACATTGCTAAAAATATTTCGCGCGCGCGCTAAGGAAAATTCTCTGTACTCTCTCTCCTCTCCCGTTTACAAAATCCAGTTGCAGCTGGTTTTCGCGCGTTGGGAAGGGATCCACGTTCTACTACCTCTCTCTTCTCTAGACTCTAACTTAACTCGCTATATATCCTAAGCGAGCGTCGGTCGATTGGTAGAGTATCCGGAGTCTTCACTGGCGTCATAGTATGGATCGGGACGTCGCAGGTTCGCCTCCCGGCACCGACAGGAGAATAATTTCAATTGAAATAAAATACGTTTCGCCACCTATGAGGTGTAACGTGAACTACGGGTGAATTTCGAGTTGAAAATTCGCGGGAAATTTAAAATTCGAATTTTTCATTTATGTCAAAATTCATCAGGTCACAACATATCCAGCCAGCCGTTCAGCCAACAGAGGTCGGAACAATACATTTTCCACTCTAAAGAGTGGCAAAACCTAAAAACGGGCGAAACTCGCAAGCATTTTCATTTTCATGGTCGCTCTAAGCATACGCTTGTAGCGTGAGCTTCCAAACTTTGATTTTTGAACGCTACACGCCGCGATGAAATCGAAACAGATATTTTACGCGCAAGCGGTGGTTACAAGCGGCGTGTGAGTGTCACATGATCAAAAAGAGCCAATAGGAAATTTATTTGTTCGCCATTTTTAAAAAACCGTTTTTACCGTGGCATTAGTACAGTTGCAAAATGTCAAAACCCAGTAAAAAGTCGGTGGTGGATCAAAAGAAGGAAGGGACCGTCCATAAACTACGTCACACTCTTATGGGGGGAGGGGGTTTCTAAATTTGTGACGGTCCGTGACAAGGGGGAGGGAGGGGTTCTTCGATGCGTGACGTCACATTTAGCATTGATTTTGTTACGAAGTCAGTAAGAGGCCGATTGGCTCTCTTATGTTATAGAAGAAGAAAGACAACATTCCATAGTCCACCGTTACAATAATTTACCAAAATTGTTATTCCATCATCACTTAAATAGTAGAAAATTTAAGCAATTATCTACTATTTACACCTTTATATAGCCAATTTAAATAGCGCATTTAAAATAAACAGCGTAAACTCTCGTATGTCTCTGTTTATTCGCCCCTATTATTTGTGAGGATGAATCAAATCCCCCTGCCGATGGAAATGGTTTCGATTCTTTGGAAAATTTTCTAAATCTCAAGCTCGATTAGTCTGTTTACCTAAAATTGTGCCCCTTTAACTAAGCTTTATGGAACTTTTTTGAAGCTTATAAAAAGCACATCCAGACATTAAAATTCTAAAGGTCAGTCAGAGGGAAAAAGATTAAAACGGATGAGAACTTGAATTTTCAGCCGAGCAAAATATTTCTGAGAGGGCGGCATATCACTCAAGAAATTAATCAAATTAAATTTGTAAATTAAGACAAATCATAGTGCGGAGGGGGGGGGTTAAAGAAATGTGACGTGGTTTTTAGGGGAGGGGTCTGAGAAAAGCGTGACGAAGCTTGATCTGGGGGGACGGGGGTTCAGAAAATACTTTTTTTCGCGTGACGTAGTTTATGGACGGTCCCGAATTGAAAAAAAGGGAAATTGAGTTAAAAGAAAAATAATAATGATATGACCAAGGCTTAATTCGAAATGAATAGAACTTATCAAAGAGCCGAAATCCCCCTCTGTTTTGCGGTTTCGCCATATCGGGTGGACCCACCAACATTTCCCTTTGTATCGTCGTTTAATATTTTGTTTTCTCTTTATTATTAATAGCGATAATAATAGAATTTTCTTTCGAATCAGGAAATTTCGTAGTTCTTCGTCCGCCATCTTAAAAAGCCTAGTAAACAAGCTCTAGATGTCGCCAGCGGGTATTTTCAATGCTATCATGAAAACATGATTGCTTGTTTCCGAGCGAGTAAACTACACGCGGAACTTTGACGCTAGCAAAAAATACTCGCACGCTAGTCATTTACACGCTACAAGCGACCATGAAAACGTAGCGTTAGAGAGCCACTGGCACAGGTAACGTTTTTGAAAGGGGGGCTGACGGAGAATTTGGTCTCTCCGACTCTCCTCTATTTTTCTACTCACTGCCAACATGGACGCGCCCACCCGCGCGTTGAGCAGACGCTTAAAAATAACTTCAAGAGAGCATTGAAGATGGCAGTTAAATCGTGGCTATGACGTAGAGCCCTGGCAACGGTTAGCTCCCTATAGTGAGCCTTCGGCAGATTAACACATGTCAATTATATAAGAAATTGACCCTCGGATATCCTGTGATGAGGAGATGGTTATAAAGTTACTAACTCTCGATTTTGGAGGTAGATACTGTCTAGTGACACTTAAAAGTAACGATTTAATCTTATAAACAGACTACCATCATAAGCCCATATCAAAAATTAACCGAAGTTGATATCAAAGCTTAATTTTAATACCAATACCAATTTTTTTTAACTCAATGAATCTTTAATATCTACATCAAAAATTATCTACTGAAAGAGATATCTACTTATATTCCATTCAAATTTCTCGCAACATTTCAAATTAACGAATAGAAATGTGCAAATGAAGTTGAAACCGATTAATAGGGCAAATTGCTATATTGGTCACCGTTATTGATCACAGATAGATTTGCGCCCTTAAAGGGGGAGGTGCAGAAAATTAAATTTAATTGAAACCTATTTTTTTGGTGAGGAATGATGTAAAACGTGCTCATTCAAAATTTCACTTAAAAATATTCAGTCGTTTTTTCACAATAAGAATTACAAAACACCTTTTTACACAAAAAATTCCCGGCGAAATTCAAATTTTTAATTTAGGGGCGTGGCTTAAAACTATTTCTGGCGCGTAGAAAAGCAATGTCTCTAATCGCTGGCACGTGGGAGGGGCTCTATTTAAAATAGAGCCCCCCAGAAATTTGTCAGACTTTAAATTTTGCCAATTTTGGTTTTTGCAATTTTGCGACTATAAAATGTATTCTGAATGTACTAAAAGTATATATTTTCTTGGATAATAATTTCTGCTCTACCTTTTAGTCAAAAAATCTGTTTTTTGATATTGCTGCTTGTCACCCTTTAAGTAGTGTTTATTATGCTTGTGAAAGTGTAAGCGTTAAAGTTTAAAATAGACATGAGCAAAAAGGGTTTTATTCATATCAACTCAATTACCGATCAGAGCTGTGCTAATTAATTAGTTAGCTAATTGAATTTCTAATTAATTAGCAACATTTACTAATTGAAAATGGTAATTGAATTTTAATTACCTTAGTGCTAATTGAGAAGTAATTCTAATTAATTAGTATGAATCGGAAAGGTAATTATCTAATTAAAATTTAATTAGATTTAGGATTAGCTAATTAGCCAATTGGCTTTTCAATGATTCTTTTACGCCAATTTGTTGTAAAAAAATCGAGGAATTAACTCTTGATTCTTCTATTTGAATATGAAAAAGCCTTATTATATCGATGAGGAAACCTTAGTGCTACTCTAAATTTTTCAGCTCCTCAAATATGAGAGAATACTAGTACTAGTAGAAAATATCGTAGTTCGCAACTGCCCCATTTCCAAATTTCAACTGTTTTACCTACTCGAATTAATAGTAGTGCGCATGTATTTACTACTCAGGAGTCCATTATAGGAACTGTGGCAAGAAAATGAAGAAATGAGACAAATTTTAACATGACGGAAGGCTCGAGGCTTGTCTCATTTTTGGCTTCCGTACCCGTTTTTCAATGGCATTAAAACATTAAACTTTGCATTACCAAAGTACTAAATCCATGGGCACTTTTAAACTTTTATATTTACTTATGGTTTCTTTTTACCTTAATTAGAAAATAGTAATTCTAATTAATTAGTTTGATAAATAAATGTCTAATTTCTAATTGAATTGAATTAATTTCTATGTCTAATTGCTAATTGGCTAATTAATTAGTTCATAAATATTTCCCTAATTGCTAATTGGCTAATTAATTAGTTCATAAATATTTCCCTAATTGCTAATTCTAATTCAATTAGTTGTCAGCTAATTAGCACAGCTCTGTTACCGATTATCTAAATTTGACTAAAATTAACAAAATCTTCTCTTCATGATTAAAAATCTTGTTTGAAGCAGCAAGCCATCTAATCCTTATTTACCTTTTTTTGAAAAAAAGTAGGTTGATACCTCTTTCAGTAGATGATTGATTGATATTTCAGTTTCATTGAGTTTAAAAAAAATTGGTTCCACAATAATGACCATCGACAATCACAAATTTTAATAACTAAATTACAAAAACCGGTTCAAAACCTTATTAGTTTTGAAACGATTAAATTCTAATTTTAAACATATATACTAGTTAATTTCTCGTAGGTAATTAATTTATTGCCATAGTGAAATTAATGCTGAATTTTATATACAGAAAATAAATAATAAATTAACTTCTAAAATTTAAATTTAAAATGAGTGCATTATTTCCCAATTAATAAAAGATATCCACCTATTTTCATTCTAATTAATTTCCCACTTAATATTAATTAGGCCTAATAAGCTTAAACTATCAAATTAAGAGGTTTCTTAATTTTACAAAATTAATACAATCTAACATGCAAAAATCTAAGGCTTAAAAACATTTTACTTTTATATTAAACGCTGCAAAAGAATTGACCAATAAATACTTAGTAAAATTACGTAATGAAAGAGGAAGTGACATACATTTGGTTTTGATAAAGGTTTGGCGGGAGATCCAAATGTCGATTTGGATTTGGGTTAGAGAATACGGTTTTAAGCACCCTGTCCAAATGGAACCGATCCAAACGTTTAGATTTGGATCCTCGTCCAAATGATTTAGATTTTTAAGGGGTTTCTCATATCATCTGTTTCCGAAGTCTGCTTTGTATTATTAACAGAAGCGGATTACATAGGAAGTGATTTACTAGGCCCCACGCCTAGCCCGTCTGAAGTGGAAAGATCTCTAAGCATACGAATCGCTAGCCGCCTATAGAGAGAATCTCTCTACGGTTTTAGGGTTGCCGCCTGGCGAGAAAGTTCAGAAATACTTTTTACGTCATAATTCTTATAGCCAATCATGTTTTACCTAATAAATGCGTCTGCACTTACTCTACAGTCTCTACTTACTAGACGAGGCCTCGGCCCTTCTGGTTGTTTGAATTTATTATAAGTTCTGCACAATGGATTTAAAAACAAGTTGGGAAACCAAAATAAACCTCTCCGAGCCGAGACGAATTTACTTTCTAATCACAGGTCCATCAGCATATGAGAAAAACCGGAAATACATAGTTCAAATTGGCGAAATATTGCCAAGGTCTTTAGCAAAGGCTTAAGCGTTTAACAATTTCCTTTGTATCCTCAATTATTCTAATGAGGACTTAAAATGTATCATTGAAGGGTGTATTTTACTTTCGGCTCACTCTGAACCGTTAAATCCTCCTATAAGAGGAGGCGAAACAAGGTCATTTCTAGTTTAAATCTAGGGTATCTTATTTCACAGACCCAATCGTTTCAGTGCTTGTTGATAGATGAAGAATTAACACCCATATTATCTAATGAATATAAGTAATGCGATTACACTATATATATAAATATAGTAAAGCTGAATTAAAAAGTAAACACCAAATGTGAAATGTTAATATCAAAAGTTGTTCTTGGAATATTAAGATGAAACAGAGCTTTATAGCTACACAACTACTTAAAAAATCGTAATGCCGAAAAATATTTAAAATATTTCCATTTAATATTCTGCAAAAAGGAAATGTTATCGTTTTGTAAGAGATATTATCATCCTACTCGCTTTATATTAACTTTGATGTGCGTGTAGTGTTTCGATTCGGATGCAATCTTCATTACTCGTTCTATATAAACTCTCACTTGTGTCATTACATAGAAATAAGTTTATCTTAAATAATTAATTAAATATAAATGATATTAATTATTTTAATCGCCAGTAAATAACTTTAAAAATAGTTAAATCGTTTAAAATAAAGTTGTTCCTATTATCTTTCGAAACTTTGCTAATATTGACGTTTAACGTGAAGGGTACCCCTCTTGCCCGCTTTCTTTAAATTTTGGGGTATATATACGATTCGTTTCCATTATAATAATAGATAAAAACGCATTCGCGTGAACCGATGGTGGAAGCCCTGCCATTGGGAGGCTAGACGTTTCTCGTAACCCTAGCCGATCGCCGCGTATATCTTAAAACCAAACGATAACGATGGAGAAGAAGCAGGAATGGACAAAGACTTGATGTTGGTGGTGCATAGAAGCTGGTGTCAATGTGGGATTGACGAAGAACAGAAGATGGTGGTGCTTAGAAGCTGGTGTCAATGTGGGATTGACGAAGAACAGAAGAAGGTGGTGCTTAGAAGCTGGTGTCAATGTGGATGTGCTTACGAGCCTGCAACTACAGGCTAGTGTCCATTTGGGATGGACAAAGACTAGCAGACTGTGGTCCTTAGAAGCCAGTTAATAAAGACTGGTGTTGGTAGATGAATGGCCAAATTTCCGTGAACCGCGAACGCGTGCCGGAAATCGGGTATTTGTTTGCTCCGATTTGTAAACTGCGAACGCGGTCACGTGGGGTCTGACAGACAGACACACAGACAGACAGACAGACACGGCCGGTGTAATACCTCTCCGTGACATACGTCACTCGGAGAGGTAAAAATTCTAGAGCACATCGCGCAGGAAGTGCTGAATGAACTACACGTTGATTCCTGTGAAAATACAGGGTGGAAGAAATCAGACCAACAGCTACCTTTGTTGACGGCCCCCAATATTGCCGTCGGGTGACGTCACTATACTGCAGAGTAGACCTTGTATACAGGGTGTAAGTAAATACGTAGCATTGTAAGCAAAAGAGATGGTTTAATATGGAACATGTCCGAAGACTACCAGCCTCGGAACTGCGTGATTTCATGACCCCAAGCAACTTAACAACGTTAATACTACGATATTCCCTTAACATAACCCCATAGGAAGACATCAAGTGGGGTAAGGCCAGGAGACCTTGCTGACTACGGAATTGGTCCACCTATCTAACAGTTATGTAAAAGTTCTTTCGGCCATTAACGAACACTGACCGCCCAATGTGGTGGCAAAGCTCACGAATTACTGGTAATGGTAATGCGTCTATCGCTTCACTAAACTCGTGACGCAGGACGTCCAAGTACGTTCCACCAGTAATGTTCTCATCGAAGAAGAAGGATCCGTTAAGTCGGTACCAATGAATGCCAAGTCACACATTTAGCTTCCATCGCAGTTGATGGTAATGGTGTCGTAAGTCCAGAGCTGTGCTAATTAATTAGTTAGCTAATTGAATTTCTAATTAATTAGCAACATTTACTAATTGAAAATGGTAATTGAATTTTAATTACCTTAGTGCTAATTGAGAAGTAATTCTAATTAATTAGTATGAATCGGAAAGGTAATTATCTAATTAAAATTTAATTAGATTTAGGATTAGCTAATTAGCCAATTGGATTTTCAATTATTCTTTTACGCCAATTTGTTGTAAAAAAATCGAGGAATTAACTCTTGATTCTTCTATTTGAATATGAAAAAGCCTTATTATATCGATGAGGAAACCTTAGTGCTACTCTAAATTTTTCAGCTCCTCAAATATGAGAGAATACTAGTACTAGTAGAAAATATCGTAGTTCGCAACTGCCCCATTTCCAAATTTCAACTGTTTTACCTACTCGAATTAATAGTAGTGCGCATGTATTTACTACTCAGGAGTCCATTATAGGAACTGTGGCAAGAAAATGAAGAAATGAGACAAATTTTAACATGACGGAAGGCTCGAGGCTTGTCTCATTTTTGGCTTCCGTACCCGTTTTTCAATGGCATTAAAACATTAAACTTTGCATTACCAAAGTACTAAATCCATGGGCACTTTTAAACTTTTATATTTACTTATGGTTTCTTTTTACCTTAATTAGAAAATAGTAATTCTAATTAATTAGTTTGATAAATAAATGTCTAATTTCTAATTGAATTGAATTAATTTCTATGTCTAATTGCTAATTGGCTAATTAATTAGTTCATAAATATTTCCCTAATTGCTAATTGGCTAATTAATTAGTTCATAAATATTTCCCTAATTGCTAATTCTAATTCAATTAGTTGTCAGCTAATTAGCACAGCTCTGTTACCGATTATCTAAATTTGACTAAAATTAACAAAATCTTCTCTTCATGATTAAAAATCTTGTTTGAAGCAGCAAGCCATCTAATCCTTATTTACCTTTTTTTGAAAAAAAGTAGGTTGATACCTCTTTCAGTAGATGATTGATTGATATTTCAGTTTCATTGAGTTTAAAAAAAATTGGTTCCACAATAATGACCATCGACAATCACAAATTTTAATAACTAAATTACAAAAACCGGTTCAAAACCTTATTAGTTTTGAAACGATTAAATTCTAATTTTCAACATATATACTAGTTAATTTCTCGTAGGTAATTAATTTATTGCCATAGTGAAATTAATGCTGAATTTTATATACACAAAATAAATAATAAATTAACTTCTAAAATTTAAATTTAAAATGAGTGCATTATTTCCCAATTAATAAAAGATATCCACCTATTTTCATTCTAATTAATTTCCCACTTAATATTAATTAGGCCTAATAAGCTTAAACTATCAAATTAAGAGGTTTCTTAATTTTACAAAATTAATACAATCTAACATGCAAAAATCTAAGGCTTAAAAACATTTTACTTTTATATTAAACGCTGCAAAAGAATTGACCAATAAATACTTAGTAAAATTACGTAATGAAAGAGGAAGTGACATACATTTGGTTTTGATAAAGGTTTGGCGGGAGATCCAAATGTCGATTTGGATTTGGGTTAGAGAATTCGGTTTTAAGCACCCTGTCCAAATGGAACCGATCCAAACGTTTAGATTTGGATCCTCGTCCAAATGATTTAGATTTTTAAGGGGTTTCTCATATCATCTGTTTCCGAAGTCTGCTTTGTATTATTATCAGAAGCGGATTACATAGGAAGTGATTTACTAGGCCCCACGCCTAGCCCGTCTGAAGTGGAAAGATCTCTAAGCATACGAATCGCTAGCCGCCTATAGAGAGAATCTCTCTACGGTTTTAGGGTTGCCGCCTGGCGAGAAAGTTCAGAAATACTTTTTACGTCATAATTCTTATAGCCAATCATGTTTTACCTAATAAATGCGTCTGCACTTACTCTACAGTCTCTACTTACTAGACGAGGCCTCGGCCCTTCTGGTTGTTTGAATTTATTATAAGTTCTGCACAATGGATTTAAAAACAAGTTGGGAAACCAAAATAAACCTCTCCGAGCCGAGACGAATTTACTTTCTAATCACAGGTCCATCAGCATATGAGAAAAACCGGAAATACATAGTTCAAATTGGCGAAATATTGCCAAGGTCTTTAGCAAAGGCTTAAGCGTTTAACAATTTCCTTTGTATCCTCAATTATTCTAATGAGGACCTAAAATGTATCATTGAAGGGTGTATTTTACTTTCGGCTCACTCTGAACCGTTAAATCCTCCTATAAGAGGAGGCGAAACAAGGTCATTTCTAGTTTAAATCTAGGGTATCTTATTTCACAGACCCAATCGTTTCAGTGCTTGTTGATAGATGAAGAATTAACACCCATATTATCTAATGAATATAAGTAATGCGATTACACTATGAATGAATGAATCAGTTTATTGTGTGTAAAAAAAGCCTTGCGGCTCACGAGATTACACACGCGATCATACACAATATCACAGACAATACAAATTTAAATATAAACTTCACAGGTGGTAAAAAAACGCTCTGTTATTTATATCTTATAGGAAACAATTTTAGTAATTAAAATAAAAAAAAATATTAAGTCTAAACTAAATCAGCGTATTTACATGAGAAAATGTCCTGTTCTTTATCAAAGTTATTAACAGTTTTTTGCATTCGTTGTAAGGGATTCAGTATACGCGTGGCTTCACAAAAGGTTTTATGATAGCGATGCGTTCGCGGCACTAAAAACTGTAATTTTTCCAAGAGTGTAGGTAAGTTTATCTTATTACGAACTAATTTAAAAATGAATTTTACATCATTTAACCGACACAAGTAATCAATAGTTTTAAGATCAAGGATACCTAGTAATGTGTGATAATCATAGGGAGCTGTACTAATGAATACCTTGTGACAATATGCCACGAATTTTCGTTGGACACATTCTATTTTTGCACGTAGGTAGTTAGCACAACTCCCCCACGCTAGACAACCATATAGTGCGCGAGAACGAACCAAAGCGAGGTAAAGAATTCGAAAATGCTTTAAAGATTTTAGTTTCTTGCAAATTTTGAGACTGACGGATAAAGTCCGCCGACATAGACCTACGGTCTTGCTAATGTGGTCTTTAAAATATAGTCCTCGGTCAAATTGTACACCGAGGTCTTTCACGGTTGTGCGATGAGGAATAACCACGTCCGACAGGAGGTATGAGGTAAGTATTTCACGACCAACTCTCCTCGTGAATGTTACGTGAATTGACTTGTTAGGGTTAACCGCTAGGTTATTATTGGAGCACCACTTAGCAATCGTATTTAGATCCTGTTGCAAAAGATTGCTGTCAAGTTTAGAATTGATATGCTTTGAAATTTTGTTATCGTCAGCGAATTGAAGTAGACAAGAGTGACGGACCGAAAATTGTAAGTCGTACAAATAAATGTTAAATAGTAGCGGCCCCAGCGATGAACCTTGCGGAACACCGCAAGAGACCGCGTATCTGCTGGAAGTAAGTTTCGAATTACATTTCAGGACGTTCGTACGACCAGCCAAGTAGTGCATAACCCAAGCCAAGAGGTCACCCGATAAACCAAGCGCCTCCAGTTTGTCACCAAGGTATTGATGTGATACACGGTCGAACGCCTTGGCAAGATCGAGGTAGACTACATCGACCTGGCCCTGACCCTCCACCGCCGGAGCCACATAATCCAGGAACGCTACATGGTTGGTGTCAACACCACGCCCTGGAACAAAACCGTGTTGACAATTGTTCGGTAAGGCACTAAACCAACGTTGCAGGTACTGATGCATTACACGATCAAAAATCTTTGCCAAAACACATAGAAGCGAGATTGGTCGATAGTTTTTGACTTCGCACGACGCCCCACCTTTATAAATCGGAACTACTGCAGCTATTTTCCATTTCTCGGGGAATGTTCTAGTACTAATCGATAAATTAAAAATATGAACTAAGGGAGACAAAAGCAAATCACCGCATCCTTTTATAATAAAGGCGGGAATATTGTCTATGCCAGTGGAAAGCTTGTTTGGCAGGTTCATAATGGCCTTGTAAACATCCAACGAAGAAATATGCTGATAATTGTAAGAGTCTGTAGCAGTAGCAGAGGCGTTACTGTTCATGCGATACTTGGATCCTGGCAATGAGTGGTCAACTGCTATGTTTGAAAAGTGTTCCGCAAAGGTACGCCCGAGTTCTTCCGCCTCAGTAACTAGTTTTTTATCAATTTTCAAGGAGATAGTAGGATGCCCTTCCTTGATGTTGCCGTTTACGTAATTCCAAAATTTTTTGAGATGAGCCAAAGCGTCCTGGCAAACCTGGCTAGCCAGATTGGACCTATCGCGCTCAATGAGTCTACTCACAAGAGCCCGACAGGACCGATAACTATCCAGGTCAGTCAAATCGCCGGTGCGGTTTTTCTTTTTATAATAATATGTTTTCCTTTTAATAGCGCGTTGAAGCTCATAAGAATACCAATGTGGAAATCGTTTATTGCATCGCGAATATTTCAGGGGTATAGATTTGTTCATGGCATTAGCCAGACATTGTGTGAGGGTAGTAACACAGAAGTTAACATCGTTCGAGTCCAAAACCAACGACCAGTCGAAATCTCGCACCATAGTGTAGAGATGGTAATAGTTTCCCTTGGCGAAATTATAAACCGGGTCACGCATTGCAGCTACCGTTTTCAAATTTGCAAGAAACGAAACAATGAATGGCGGATGGTAATCATCAATTGGCACCAATGGCTCCTCGAGTGGCAAGATCGATAAGCCATTAATGTTAGTCATGCACAGATCAAGAAGATTGCCATCGCCCATGGGCCTGCTAATTTGGTTCAAGTTAAGGTCAAAGCATAAATCAAAAATGTGCGTCGCTTTAAGACGAGTAGTAGAGGCGCATCCCTGAGTGCCAAAACTATCCCAGTCTATACCAGGGAGATTGAAATCTCCGAGAAGTATAATATGACCGTCGAAGTCCGTAAGTTTTTCAATTAAATGAGTAGCGTATTGCTGATATTGTATATCCGATGTTGATGGGCGGAAGTAACCACAGCCAAGTATTAATGTGGTACTATTAGCAAGTTTAATTTCTATAAAGACGCACTCTTCGGCTAACTCCAAATCACGCCTCCTGGTATAGACAAAGGATTGCTTAATAGCAATGAGTGAACCACCCCCTCTAACATTTAAATAGTTCGGATCGGGACGATCAGCGCGAAAAACTGTATAGCAATTTGGAAAATAATCTGTAGTAAAATGTGTATCGTTAAGCCAAGATTCAGTTATGCAGATAATACTGTGATCATTAGATATAACACTTTTTAAAAATTCACTAGATTTAGTTCGCAGTCCACTCACATTTTGATAGGCAAGTTTTAACTCATACATTATTGTCACTGGAAAGGTCACCATCTTCAGTTTCGATAGACGGGTCGGGCTGCAGCTCTGTAGCATGCTTATGTTCGTCCCGGGGCACCCCATAAAAGTCCGTCATTATGCTATGCATAGGCCAGACTAATGGGTTACGTAATTTGACAAATTCGGTTTCATCATCGCAGGAAACATAGAAAGATGAATGTCTAGCATTCGGATTCTTGGTTCGCAATCGAATACAGACAGCCGACTGAATACCGGCCTCTTCAATCAACGCCTCCTGTAAATCCTTGGAGCTCAGTTCACCATCTAAACGGCTCACGAACAAAGCTTTCTTGAGTTTTGGCGCGCGGGGCGCCACTCTAATCTTACTGGTTTCGGAAGCACCAGTTGTTACTATCTTTTGGGTAGCTGGGCGTCTGACTGGGTGACTACTGGAGCTAAGCTGCATGTTACCAGGCAAAGCACTAGCAAAGGAGGCAAAGCTAGGCTGCTGAAATGGTTGAGCAGCAGCATTCAGATTGGTTTGCGGATGCTTTATTGCAGTAGAACCTTGTAAATGTGGTCTAGGTAATTCAGGGAAATGTGTTCCAGGAGCCAGAGGTCTGTTGCTCTTTAATTCCCGCCGCAAATTGGCATTCTGCTCTTCTAGGCAATCAATGCGTTTCTCGAGTTTATTGATCTTATCTTCGAACGTAGAGTAGAATTTCTCCACGTTTTCCAGCTTCTCCACTATCTTATCCAGAATAGAGTCTTTGTCTCTGGTAAGACTGTCAACCCGAAGAAGGTGATGTAAATAAATATAGTAAAGCTGAATTAAAAAGTAAACACCAAATGTGAAATGTTAATATCAAAAGTTGTTCTTGGAATATTAAGATGAAACAGAGCTTTATAGCTACACAACTACTTAAAAAATCGTAATGCCGAAAAATATTTAAAATATTTCCATTTAATATTCTGCAAAAAGGAAATGTTATCGTTTTGTAAGAGATATTATCATCCTACTCGCTTTATATTAACTTTGATGTGCGTGTAGTGTTTCGATTCGGATGCAATCTTCATTACTCGTTCTATATAAACTCTCACTTGTGTCATTACATAGAAATAAGTTTATCTTAAATAATTAATTAAATATAAATGATATTAATTATTTTAATCGCCAGTAAATAACTTTAAAAATAGTTAAATCGTTTAAAATAAAGTTGTTCCTATTATCTTTCGAAACTTTGCTAATATTGACGTTTAACGTGAAGGGTACCCCTCTTGCCCGCTTTCTTTAAATTTTGGGGTATATATACGATTCGTTTCCATTATAATAATAGATAAAAACGCATTCGCGTGAACCGATGGTGGAAGCCCTGCCATTGGGAGGCTAGACGTTTCTCGTAACCCTAGCCGATCGCCGCGTATATCTTAAAACCAAACGATAACGATGGAGAAGAAGCAGGAATGGACAAAGACTTGATGTTGGTGGTGCATAGAAGCTGGTGTCAATGTGGGATTGACGAAGAACAGAAGATGGTGGTGCTTAGAAGCTGGTGTCAATGTGGGATTGACGAAGAACAGAAGAAGGTGGTGCTTAGAAGCTGGTGTCAATGTGGATGTGCTTACGAGCCTGCAACTACAGGCTAGTGTCCATTTGGGATGGACAAAGACTAGCAGACTGTGGTCCTTAGAAGCCAGTTAATAAAGACTGGTGTTGGTAGATGAATGGCCAAATTTCCGTGAACCGCGAACGCGTGCCGGAAATCGGGTATTTGTTTGCTCCGATTTGTAAACTGCGAACGCGGTCACGTGGGGTCTGACAGACAGACACACAGACAGACAGACAAGCACGGCCGGTGTAATACCTCTCCGTGACATACGTCACTCGGAGAGGTAAAAATTCTAGAGCACATCGCGCAGGAAGTGCTGAATGAACTACACGTTGATTCCTGTGAAAATACATAGAATGATCTGCCACAAACGTATTATTAATTCCGAAAGGATGCATTTTTTTATTGAAAAGCTGTTTGCCATAGCCAACAATGTAAATGGCGTGTTTGATTTCTTAAGTACGGCTAAAAACTTAAGAAATGAGTTTAATTTTGAGTTTGATGACATGGAGGGAACCCATTTGCAAGAGCTATTCAATTTTTACATGTGCAGTGTATACAGGTATTTGAAATTATTGTAAATATAGTATTAATATATTAAACACAGGTTTTTGTTGAAAGGTTTTCCCAACGTGATAAAATTAGTTCAGATGACCAAAACGTTGTTCTTGATGATCTGCCCTATGACGAAGAGGATGAAACAAGAAGTGATGTGACTGAAAAGGAAAGAAAAGTAGACGTCAGGCCATCAAACTTCCAAGAAGAGAGTTTGAGCGGTATCCTCAGACTTGGTGGTGGAACATTGGGAGAGATCTGGAGGGTTTCCAAAAGATTAAAAGAGTCAAAACATTCCTCAATGAAAACCAGAATCTTATATGGGAATGCATACCGACTCTGTTTCAAAACATCATTAGATGATATAGAGAGGGAAGAGCAACTGCCAATTGAGCTAAAGAAACAAGACAGAGGTGGAATGTTCTTTCCGAAAGAGCCCCTAAGGTACTTTGTGGAGGAAGTTAATAACACAGTACGATTACACGCAAACTCAGATGCTTTTAAACGACATGGGAAAAACATGATTAAGGTAAGGCAACTATAAAATTAAACTATATATTTGATAGGATAAAATGATAAATAGAAGTACAATTTTTAGGTCTGTGTTTCAAAGGTGATTGAAAATAAGAAAATTGAAGTTTCATTCTTTGAAGGAATGAACAAGATTCCTCATTTAATGGAACAGTTTAATAAAGAGAGTGTTGAGTTTTTTCAGAAGAAAATAGGGGAAGTGGGTAGCTTGGGCAACTTCGCGAGGCGTCCCGTTTACGGATTTTTCGCGCCATTTCCCTCCCCGTGGGGGTGAAGATAGATAGGATTTTTACGCGCATTAACACACGAGTGACGTGATTCTGTGGACAGTACGGTCCTACGCCTTCCAACTGACTAGAGGCGTCTGCTAGAGGCAGTGAGGCACTCAGGCAGAATGGCATAGGCTGGAATCGAGTGGTAAGTACTAAATTCATAACTTATTTTAAAATATGTCTTTATTTTTAAATACAATGGTATTTCTAAGTTCCAGGGAAAAAATTAACTTGTCCGAAGTTTTAAACTGTGATAGGGAAGAGTTCAAAGTAATAAAGTTGTATCCAAGTTGTTGTAGTTTGATTTTTAACATTGGGATTGGTTTGGGTAGATCTTACTTTTCCTTTCAACACAGCCTGTATAGCGACGGGCGACCTACCTTTAGTGCCTCCAGCCCTATAAAACGCCTGTTTTGCCCGGGACTCCTCGCGTACCTGTGAAATGGGTGGGGGTAGCGAGACACACATCTATATCTTTTAGGGTTAATTTATTTCTTTATTTATTTATTTATTAAGTATTTATGGCTCGTTTATTGTCTAGGGGATTAAGTTGGAATTATTATTAAGTTTAATTTATTTAGTTATATTTATTTAGATTGCTTCTGATTTAACGCGTTTTGGTTGCCATGCCATTTTAGATTAAGTAATTAAAGGGTAATTATGTACATTGAAGGGTCAATTTATTTACAGTCATTCATTATTAATAATGTTAATAGTACTTAACGTTTTTCCCTGGTAGGAATAGTTCCTCCCGCACTTTCTTGCATTAAGGCGATCCGCGGCCCGGCAGTGATCAGGGGTAGTTCGCTGGGGGAACTTTTGGAGCTTGTCTCGTGGACCTATTTTACTTCGTTCTCATCTTTTATTTTTCGGAGTCAACTAGAAGGTGACTGTTTCGCTTTAAGTCTCAGGACCAACTCTCCTTTTCTCTTTACCTTTTTCTTCTTCTTTCAAAATTTTACGTTCCCCCAGTTTTACTAAACGTATCCCACGGTCGTGGTCAGCCTTCTACTCTACTGATTTCCTTATCAGTCCCACTGATCATCTCCTTCGGCCACTGCCAATGCCTTGTTCCTCGCGCCATAAAGTCGCGCACCTTTCTTCTGACTCTTTTATATTTTGGTCCGACTTACTGTCGCCAACATCGCGCACCTTTCTTTTCTCTTCTTTAAGTCCGACTCACTGTCGCCATAGTTCAATTATTTTTACCCTTTGACCCCCCTTTTACTTTTATACATTACTACAGCATTGGGAACCAGGTAAACGGTTTTAGCATAGGAGTGTTATATTTTAAAAGTAGAATTTAAGGTAGGACTAAGATGTGCGTCGTGCTATTGTAAGGTTTGGTTAAAGGGTTTATAAATAAAAGGAGGTCCGGTACTGAGAATTCCCTGGCCAAAGAACACCCAGCCGGAGGCCCCAAGAAGTCCGTCGCCGTCTTAAGCCGACGCAGAACCACTTTGATTGTATAGATTTTTATTATTTGCTTTACCTTTTTAACTATTTTATATATATTGTACTATTTTCAACTAGCTATATGGTTTATTTTAATTTTAACGCTACATCTCTCTCCCGTTTTAAGTCGATACGTCCCGTGAGACCCTTACGAATTAACCCCATTGATACCCACAAAAAAAAGAATTCCAAAAAAAAGAGACAAATTTAAAAATCTTTCAATACCATAAAGTGAATGAAATCAAAAAGTTCATCAAACATGTTACGCAACATCAAACTATTTACAGGTGCACCAAATTACGATTTAAAATCGATTAAGTTGAATTAGGCCTAGAAACAAAAAAAAACAAAACAACAAAAAAAAATAAAATACGCGTGTGGTTTATTTGATATTATTATTATTCTTTTTTTTTACTATTACCATTTGTATTATTATTATTATTACTTTTTCTTTCTATCTATTTATTTCTTGAGCTCAATTGCGCTTAACTCGGCCCGTGGTAGGGTCTCGAGGTCTTAATTTTCTTTTAACCTTTGGTACGGGGTCGTCTTCGGCCTCATGTAGGTTATCATCTATGCTAACTTCATTTGCGGAACTGTCAAGATCGTCATCTCGCAGGTTTAAGTCATTTCGCTCAATGTATGGCTTTAGATTCGACACCTTGTACATTCCCTTTAGGGGTTTGTTTTGGAGCGTTTTTAGCCTATACGTGTGTGGCGATAGTTTCTCCGCTATACGGAATGGACCGTCAAACTTTTTAGTTAGCTTAGTCGCGTAGGAATCTACGGCTTTAGATTGGTGATGGGATTTTCTAACCACTAATTCACCTTCATTAAATTGAAAATCGCGATGGCGTTTATCGTAGTACGATTTTTGCCTAGTTTGGGATTTTCTAATCGCGTTTCGCGCGTTCCCCAAGGCTTCTTTAAGTCGGGAGATAACCCTCAAACTATAAATTTTTTCAACTTCTGGGTCCGCGTAGTGATCTGGATTCTTCTCAGTTATCAAACTTATCGCGGTCCTAATATTTCTCCCAAACATAAGATCGGCTGGGGTGTGTCCCGTCGATTCTTGTGGAGAAGTGCGAATGGCCATAGCGAATTGTTGTAGATATCTATCCCAGTCTCTATGGTCATCCTCATTTATGAAAGTGGCTATCATTGTACCTATTGTACGGTTGTACCTTTCTACTAACCCATTACTCTGCGGCGCGTATAATGAGGTGAATCTTTGTTTCACCTGAAGCTTCTCGAAAACCTTTTTAAACAGTTTGTTGCAAAAGGATGAGCCATTATCGCTTACAACGCAGGAAGGTAGGCCAAAGCGTGAAAACACGTCATCGACAAGGTGATTAACAATAGGTTTGGCTGATGCCGTTCTTAAAGGGAATATTTCCACCCATTTAGTAAGATAATCGGTGATAACTAGAATATATTTATAGCCTCTCTTACTCCTTGGGAAGGGACCTTTTAAATCTATAGAAATAACTTCCCAGGGATCTTTGATATCGCTGGGCTTCATCAGTCCAGCTGGGGCTATTGGTGGGATTTTGTGCGCTTGGCACTTGTCACATGATTTTACATATTTTGTGACATCGTGGGTGAGTCCAGCCCAGGTGAATTGGGATTGAACTCGTTTTAGTGTTTTCTTTATTCCTAAATGCCCGGCTGAAGGTATATCGTGACAGAGGTACAAGACACGAGCCTTTAACGATTTAGGAACTAAAATTTTTATGTTATCGTTTGCTATAACTTTTCCCACGTCTTTAAAGAGTATTTCATTTCTAATTTCACATAGCGGGGCACTGCGTTGCACAAAGTCCCTTATTGATTTTTCATCGGGAAGGTTATCTTCCTCTAAATAGCTAATTAATGGACCTAAAAGATTGTCGTTTCTTTGAGCGGTAAGTATCTCCTCGTGATCGAATTTAACAATCACGGGTTCAGATTTCACCGGGTCACCTCTAAGCACTGCTACTGCACCCTCGGTTTCTGGAATGCGGGATAGGGCGTCTGCCACTATGTTGTCTTTACCGGGAACATGGGTGATATTAAAATCGAAAGCTTGTAGTCGCGCGTTCCAACGGGCAAACTTGCCGGTTGGATCGGGCGCTGAATGTAACCATCTGATGGCGCTATGATCGGTAAAAACTTCGAAAGTTGTACCCTCAATGTATGGTCTAAACTTTTCAACCGCCCAAACTACAGCTAGACATTCCCTCACAGTTGTTGAGTATTTTTGTTCGGCAGCACTTAAAGATCGACTCGCATATTGAATTACACGCTTCTTACCGTCAATCTTTTGTGAAAGGACCGCGCCTAGTCCACATTGGGACGCGTCCGAGTGAATTTGGAAAGGGTAGCAATAATCGGGCGAACTTAGAATAGGAGCGGTCGAGAGCTTTTCTTTAAGGAGGTTAAAAGCTGTCTCCTGTTCGTCTGTCCATCTCCAAGGTGTATCGTTTTTCAATAGGCTATTTAACGGGCTGGCTATCTTTGAAAAGTTCTCGATGAACCTTCGATAGTAACTCGCCATTCCTAAAAACCGCCGCAACTGTCGGAGATTTTCAGGGGCGGGGAACTCTGACATTGATGACGTTTTGTCCGGATCTACTCGAACACCGTCTTCAGAAACAATATGCCCCAATATTTTGCACTGTTTCTTACAAAATTGAGTTTTAGCCGCGCTTACGGTTAATCCTTCTTTCATTAGTCTATTGAAAACTTCTTCCAAGGTTGTAAGGTGTGTTTTAAAGTCACTCGATGCTATGATAAGATCATCTAAGTACGCGCATACCCCATGTTCTGATAAGTCTAAAAATATATTATTTACCATCCTTTGGAATGTGGCTGGTGCTCCGGTTAACCCAAACATCATTACCGTGGGTCTAAATAATCCGCGGTGGGATACGAAAGCAGCCACATCCCGGTGATGTCTATGTAATGGAACTTGATGATACGCTGAGCGCATGTCCAGGGTAGTTATAAATTTTGGTTTATGAATTGAATCTAAAATGTCGTCTATTCTCGGTAGGGGATAGGCGTCTTTTCGCGTGATTGAGTTAATTTTTCTATAATCGATGCATAACCGGTTTTTGTTTTCTTTCTGCCTAACTAGAAGCACGGGGCTTGCCCACGGGCTTTTGCAGGGCTCTACGATACCTTTGCTGATCATGTCATCAATAAGTTCGTCTATTATTTCCCTTTTTGCGGGTGAATACCGGTACGGTGGACAAGATATGGGCAGATGATCGCCCACATCGATATAATGTTCTACGCGAGAAGTTCTACCGGGGATAGTTGAGAATATAGATTTATATTGGTTTACTAAAGTTTCTAAACCTTGTTTTTGTTCGTTATCCAGTGCATCCACGGCATCCAATGCAGTTTTAATGCCGTCATAATCTGTATATTGTTTTGAATAGGCTAATGAATTACTAACTCCCGTTGTGGGCTCTGTTTCGTGACTAGATTTAAACTTAATGACCGGGACGTTTTCCGGGACGTTTTCCGATTCATTGAAGTCATCATGCCACTTTAAATGGCCAAGACCATGGTTTATGATCATGCCAGTTGCTTTTAATAAATCCTTTCCAAGGATGCATGGATACACTGTATCAGAAGAATAAATTGCTTCGAATTCTATTTGTTTCCGTGGTAAACAAAAGGGTAATTTTACTGAACCTTCGGTGGCTAATAGACTACCGTCGGTTTGTTTTAATGCTATTATGTTTTTATTAGTTTTATATCCTAATTTTTGTAGTAGGGGTTTTAATTGACTATTTATTATTGTATGTGTTGAACCTGAGTCCACTAACGCGACACACGGAATTTTATCTAAGTAGATGTCAAGAAAATCTTGGCCACCCTTTAAAATATTTGTAAAATTTGGACTCTCTTTTTTTAATGTTTTATCCGTGTCCGCGGGGCTTTTATGTTTTAGTGCTGAGATGCGGGCGGCATCCCGACCCCTTGCGAGTTGCCCGCTCCTCCGTTTCCCGACGTTCTTTGTTCGTCTTTTTCGGGGCAAGAGTCCGATCTATGCCCGATTTGGTTACAATTACCACACGTTAGACGGGGATTGTATGGTTCCGCATTAGCAAAATTTCGCCTGTTTCTCGGAGGTTCGCTATTTCTAAACCAGCAATCATTCCAAACATGACCTTGTCGTCTGCAGTGCGAACACGACGGTCGAGGAGGGTTACTTGGCCGATCTTTTGGTCTACCTGGCGCGTTAGTGACAGGTTTATTGACGTTTGATTTTTGAGGGGCTGGGTTGACCGCCACAGGGGGTTCAATACTCTCTTGCTTTTGCTTAGCCCTTTCAATTCTTTCAGTGGTTTCGGCATGGTCTGTAAAATCGCGTAGCGAAGTATAACTGTGCCTTTCTAAATGTATTCTAATCTCAGGCCTCATGTTCCGTCTTATTTTACGAATTTGTTCGCTAAGAGTTGGAGGAGTATTTAATTGGCCGAATAATTTTTGCATTACGTCTAAAAATTCGCACACAGTCTCGCGTGGTTTTTGCATTCTTTCCGCGATTTTGTCTTGTATGAAATCGTCATTAGACGGTCTGTCAAAGGCTTCGCTAATCTTTAACTCAAAATGATCCCAGTCCCTGAAGGGTTGTTCTAAATAAAACCAATCTTGAGCTGGCCCTTGGAGCATAGAAGGTATCCAACTATGAATAAATTCTCGCTCTTGTACATTATTAGTCATGAGCATTTGTTTTGCTCTACGCAGAAATTGTTTTGGGCCAGGGTCTGATGGTTTCCCTAGATAAGTTGGTGTTGGTAAGGGGGTTTGCCACAAGAATGAGGGACCATTCACAAAGGTTTGATTTGATGCAGGTAAATTACTCACACTAGATCCTGAGGTCATGGGAGGTATTTGATTAGTTTGAATTGGCCCTATCGAAGGAGGTTGGGCGGCGGCAGATATTGGGGTATTCAAAGAATTCTGAGGATTGTAACCCGATTGGGGTACATTATTTATTTGATTTTGAACACCACTAGTTTGATTTAAGTTTGAATTAAAATTTGGAGCTACCGCGTTACTATTAACTATCGGGGCCGCATTCATTTGAGGTGGAGGTGCATTAGCACTGTTCGGATTTACGTTCGAAGCTTGATTAGCTAATAAGGTTTGAATTAGTAATTGTTGTTGTTGTTGTGTTTTCGCCATGTCATCTAAGCGTTTCATGAGGTTAGTTAAAACATCAGTGGGAATTTGGGTCATGTTAACAGCTGTGTTAGTCGCGGGTACATTACTAAGTGTAGTATTACCGCTTTGGCTATTCTGCCCACTTTGAACATTTTGAGTATTTTGATTAGGCTGTGAAATATTACTTTGGGTGATGGCGCCTTGGGCCACACCACTCGAACCTATTCCACTATTACCAATTCTATTTGGGGAAGTACTTCTCGAATTTGGGGTGGAATTTGGGCTACTGTTATTTTGTGACATATTGTTGGAAATTATTAAACCTGCGGAAGACGTTGAGTTGGGTATTGCGTTTTTTTGGGAACGGTTTATATACCGGTCCTGTCTTAACACCTTTTGAGCAATTAATAGCGCAGAATCAAACCTACTATAGGGGTTCATAAAGTACTTTTTTTTTTTTATTTCAATCGACTATAAGGCAATTGAACTCAAGAACTCTGCCCTCCTATTAGTAAACTTGCGCCTAGTATTTGTTTTCAAATTAAGGTGATAAATCAATCACATGAAAGCAACCTGTAAATCATTTTTAGCAACGCACAATATGAACGTTTGTATTTGTTTCACTCACGTAATTGGTTCGAATATTCGTTACTACTACTCCTATCTCATTTGTCTTCCTAACAGTTTAAAGTACCAAATTTAGTACATACTTCGCGTTCTTAAATTGTCAATCAAAGTGATCCCGGACGGACCCCCATTTTTATAGCGACGGGCGACCTACCTTTAGTGCCTCCAGCCCTATAAAACGCCTGTTTTGCCCGGGACTCCTCGCGTACCTGTGAAATGGGTGGGGGTAGCGAGACACACATCTATATCTTTTAGGGTTAATTTATTTCTTTATTTATTTATTTATTAAGTATTTATGGCTCGTTTATTGTCTAGGGGATTAAGTTGGAATTATTATTAAGTTTAATTTATTTAGTTATATTTATTTAGATTGCTTCTGATTTAACGCGTTTTGGTTGCCATGCCATTTTAGATTAAGTAATTAAAGGGTAATTATGTACATTGAAGGGTCAATTTATTTACAGTCATTCATTATTAATAATGTTAATAGTACTTAACGTTTTTCCCTGGTAGGAATAGTTCCTCCCGCACTTTCTTGCATTAAGGCGATCCGCGGCCCGGCAGTGATCAGGGGTAGTTCGCTGGGGGAACTTTTGGAGCTTGTCTCGTGGACCTATTTTACTTCGTTCTCATCTTTTATTTTTCGGAGTCAACTAGAAGGTGACTGTTTCGCTTTAAGTCTCAGGACCAACTCTCCTTTTCTCTTTACCTTTTTCTTCTTCTTTCAAAATTTTACGTTCCCCCAGTTTTACTAAACGTATCCCACGGTCGTGGTCAGCCTTCTACTCTACTGATTTCCTTATCAGTCCCACTGATCATCTCCTTCGGCCACTGCCAATGCCTTGTTCCTCGCGCCATAAAGTCGCGCACCTTTCTTCTGACTCTTTTATATTTTGGTCCGACTTACTGTCGCCAACATCGCGCACCTTTCTTTTCTCTTCTTTAAGTCCGACTCACTGTCGCCATAGTTCAATTATTTTTACCCTTTGACCCCCCTTTTACTTTTATACATTACTACAGCATTGGGAACCAGGTAAACGGTTTTAGCATAGGAGTGTTATATTTTAAAAGTAGAATTTAAGGTAGGACTAAGATGTGCGTCGTGCTATTGTAAGGTTTGGTTAAAGGGTTTATAAATAAAAGGAGGTCCGGTACTGAGAATTCCCTGGCCAAAGAACACCCAGCCGGAGGCCCCAAGAAGTCCGTCGCCGTCTTAAGCCGACGCAGAACCACTTTGATTGTATAGATTTTTATTATTTGCTTTACCTTTTTAACTATTTTATATATATTGTACTATTTTCAACTAGCTATATGGTTTATTTTAATTTTAACGCTACACCTGAGTTTTCTTATCGGTAGTTTCCTTGTACGTTAAATCACACTGCGTACTCTTAACGACATTCATTTTATTAAATAACCGAATTTTCGTCCTTAATTAAACCAATATCCGCATTAACCCGTTGCCTGACGTAACCCTAACTCAAACTGACGCACAGCAGAAATATAAGCAGACTACACAAGTTAGTTCCACAGTTCGCTACATGGTGGCGTTCGCAATGAAATCTGGTACTATTTTATGCTTCGCGCCGATTGGCCAGATTCAAATTTTAAGGGTGGTAGGGGAATCGACCATTGTAAGTGAGAAACACTGGACGACTTGTATGGCTCAAGGCTACGGCTACCCACTTCCCCTATTTTCTTCTGGTTTTTTTTATAAAATATGGCTTAGAAAACTCACACATGCGAGATTACAGGAATTCATAAGTATTCAAAGTAGTATGTTTAACAAAGGAGGCCAAAATCTCAGGGATAACTTGTACAGTCAACTAAAGAACTTATATGCCAAACACAAGAATGAGAAAAAATCGTCCATGGAAACTGATGTATCAAGTAAAAAGGACGGAAAGCAATTGGTCACAAGAAAAAGAAAAGTGGATAATGGAACTAAAGAGCCAAAATTGAAAATCGCAAAGAAAACCACAACAGGGGAAGCAATGAAAACACCAAAGGAGAAGCCAAAGAAAGCACCAAAGGAGAACCCAAAGAAAACACCAAAACAGAAACCAGAGAAACCAAATAAAACACCAAAGGACAAACCAGAGAAACCAAATAAAACACCAAAGGACAAACCAGAGAAACCAAATAAAACACCAAAGGACAAACAAAAAAAAAACACCAAAGGAGAAAATACTAAAGGACAAACCAAAGAAAACACCAAAGGACAAGCCAAAGAAAACACCTAGAGAGCTGCAAAATGAAAATATTAACCTCCAACTCCAAGGCAATACACAACAATGACTCCAATTCCTCCCAATGCCATAATCAAAAGTTTCAACTCCGCAGAACTCCACCAAGCGAAATGTATAACTCCTCCCAACTCCTTCCATGAAAATTAAAATTTATTAAACTCCTCCCAACTCCTTCCATGAAAAACAAAATTTCTTAAACTCCTTCCAATTCCTTGCATGAAAATTAAAATTTCTTAAACTCCTCCCAACTCCTTCCCTGAAAATTAAAATTTCTTAAACTCCTTCTAACTTCGTCCATTAAAAACTTTCTAGTTTCTAGTCTTTGGAAGATTTCTTTACTCTTTAGAATTGGAAAAATAGAAAGTTCAAGTAAAACGTGTAGATCATTAGTTTTCTTTCAAATTTGACCTGAGATTGATATCACGAGTGCTTATAAATTATCATTTTCAAATAAGAAATAATATTTACTCATAAAATAATTCTGGACATTAAAACTTAAGATTTGGGGAGGAAAGGCGCTACGCGTTGTCGTTGGGTCATATTTTACGCTTAGTTTCTTAAATTAGCTATTTAATTAAAATCGGACTGATTCGCTTCGCAACTGCTATTTTGAAGGACAAGGCCACGAACTTCACGAATCAAGAAGTACTAACACTACAGTCCATTCTGTTATTAGTTGTGCCTGCCAATATGCCTACTGCCTTACTTTAATATGCATCAAAGCTAGAAAGGAGACTTTTGTCAATGGGTTTAAGAGAAAAGGAAAGCGCCCTCGACCCCATTGTGTGAGAGACTCACTGAGGGGACGTGTCACGTGGGGTTACGGGTGAAAAAGAATTTTGTACGAAGCTTCAGAAGACAAACAACGCCAAAGTCCGCTTTTAAATTGGAGCCCTACCACTTACCAGACTCAAGTTTTCCAACTCCGTAGATTTCCATGTTTTAAGATAATTTTCCATTGCCTCCCAACTCCGCAATTATAATTATAATTATTCCCATTGCCTCCCAACTCCGCACACGAAAACTTCCACTGCCACCCAACTCCAATTTTATCTCAGAAAAGCATTTCCAACTCCTGGAGTTCCCATCGCTTAAACGCGGAACCCAGCGGGTTTCGGAGTTCTTCCACGGAATTGCAGCTCTCTAAAAACACCAAAGGACAAGCCAAAGAAAACACCAAAGGACAAGCCAAAGAAAACACCAAAGCAGTCAATCATGACAGAATTTAAACCAATGAAAACCTCAAAGGATAAACCAAATAAAACCATAACAGAAAAACCAATGAAAAGCAAAAAGGAGAAACCAAAGAAAACCCCATCGCAGAAACCAAAGAAAACTCCACCTGAAATCTCAAAGATAACGAAAACGGAGAAACCAACGAAGACTTCAAGTATAAGAATTAAGGAAACCACAAAGGAGAAACCAAAGAAAAGCCCTAAGATACAATCCAAAAAAGCTTCCAGGAAAATAAATCAGTCTATTCTAACTAGTTCACAAATAGAAAATAATTTTCCCAGACTAACATTGAGAAATATTTCCAAAAATTGTGATAATGTCTTAACTAGTCCCTCAACGGGGAATAATATTTCCAAAAATTGTGATAATGTCTTAACTAGACCCTCAACGGGGAATAATATTTCCCAAAATTGTGATGTCCTAACTAGTCCCTCAACGGGGAATAATATTTCCAGAAATTGTGATAATGTCCTAACTAGTCCCTCAACGGGGAATAATATTTCCAGAAATTGTGATAATGTCCTAACTAGTCCCTCAACGGGGAATAATATTTCCAGAAATTGTGATAATGCCCAAACTAGTCCTTTAACGGGGTTTAATTTTTCAGGAACTTGTGATAAGGAAAAATTCGTGATGCCTGTAAGGAAACTTTGTTTTTAAAGTAACTCAAGGCCAGACCATTTTAACTAGTTTATTCAATAATAAAACAAAACAATTTACTGTAAATGTCTTTTCCTTTTAATTCCTAGCTGTAGTAAAATAACTCATAACAGGCTCATATAACCCGCGTCATCTTTTAGACAATCACAACTGATTTTTAAAATTATTTTGACATAGTTACGATTTGACTAATTTAAATTATCATCTACTAAAGCCAGATTATCATCGCGATATTCGGTGTTTGAAAAATGTCCACTGTGAATATTTTTCACTATGCGCACAGCCTTCTGGGAAGAGCTGCAATTGGTTCCAGTTAGCTTGCTTCCACTAGCATACTTTAGTTGAGAAAAGAGTGACTCCACTGCACTACCGTTAATTCGAGATGGTGATACAAAATTGTTCGGATATCTTGCGAGGAAATCTTCTGTGAACTGCAGAAACCCAAAAACTGCTATCCTCAACAAGTTCCACGTTTGCCAAGATAGGAATTCTTTTTGTTTAGGACTTCGCAAATTTATATTGGGATCATTTATTAAAATTTCGCTAAGCCAGTCACTAAAGTATTGGTAACCGCCTTTTATTGACTCAATTTCCTTGTCTGCCATGGAGAAAACTCTTCCCTTAGACAAAAAGCCGCTTTCAAATAGCTGATTACATGCTTGTAAATAGAGGTGGCATTCTTTAGTACTTTTGCGACTTGGTAAAAATTCACTGGGGTTTATAGAATGAGCATAAAGTTCTGATAAAACTTGTGGCTGTTGCATAATTTTGGCTGGTTTTACATTTAATTTGGTCCAAGCATCTCTGGTTATGTATGTTGCATGCATTTTTGGAATGTAGCGTTAAAGTCCCTTTCTCTGTCTTTCAATTTCCCATTTGTACATTTCAGTGATGTTTAGCCAACCAAATTCAACGCCGTTTCTTTGGAAACACTTCGTTCTTGACACGTAGGAAGAGTATAAAGCGTTAATTAGGCTTTTTAGTTCGTGTGATGGGCAAATGATCCAATATATTTTTCGTCCTGGGCAGAAAGGATTTTCGAAACTGGGGTTTATTTGGTAGTTGCTGAAAGAGTCTTCTACTTTGTACGAAAAAGCTTCTTGGCCACCCATAGTCTTCTTAATAACGGCTAGGCTGGAACTGGCTCCATCGCACGTTAGAACAGAAGTGGTAAAACCATAGGCGTTTAAAGCACGTAAAGTTTCCAGAATGCAAGGAAGCAATTTACCTTGCCTAACAGGAGAACCAAACGTAAAATAGGGGCCAATTAAATCAAAGCTTGAAGTAAGATCTCGCCATAGAAACTGAAGAATGTATTGAGTTGGTAGTGTTTCTGAAGGATCAGTAGAAATGTCATTAAGAAGAGGAAACTCCTTTTCTTCCATGGCAAACCCGAGAAATTGGTGATTTTTGGAATTCCAAATAAGTTTTTCTATAACTTTAACTTCATCGAAAATTAGCACGCCATCTCCTTTTGGTATTGGCAAACCTTTCTTTTCATTTGAGGATTTAAATTCTTCGTACTTGACTCGTTGTTCACATAAGTACTTGTGGTTAATCCCGGGCGTGTTATCGCACACTTGAGACCTTTTTTTCAGGGTACTAGCCGATGGTAAATTGAATATTTTGAACGATTTGAGCGCTTTGTAAGCAGCTGGACTTCTGGAAAACACTGACAGAGCGATCCTTATTGTAATTGGGTTCCAGCGATTTCCAGTATTGCCTAGATTACACTTTCTTTGGTCCATGTGGAAATCTCTTTTGGCAGCTCGTTCTTTTTTTTCAGCGTCTCTTTGCCAGGCCACTTTTAACAATTCTTTTTTTTTCTCCGGAATCCATGATAACTCCTTCAACGTCGTCTTTAAAATAAGTTTTTAAAACCTTTATAATTGAATCAATTTCATTTGATTGTTCATTGTTTAACATTAAGTCCTTATGTTCGAGCTGTGATTCGAGCTTTGCAATTCGGTTACTTAAAAACCTTCGGCTTCTTTTTATGCTCGCTAATCTGGATTTTACACTTCGTGGGGTCAGTTTACTAATAGGATATTTACTATCAACTCTTGTTCTTTTCACCTTAATGGCAGGATCTTCTTCGCGTTTCCTTTTCTTTTTGTTTGAGAGAACTTTAGCGCTTTTGAAGCAAAAGGAACATTGTCCTACTTTGGATGGTTTTTCAGACGGGTAGAAGACTTTGCAAAAAGTGGATTGAACTCTATGAAATGGTTCCGAAAAAATTTTGAACTTTGAGCCAGATGCTAAATCAGAATTGCATTTAATTCCAGGGCAAAATTTAATATTTAAACCCTTCACGAGGTTTAAAGCAGCATCGATATCATCCCACTTAAAAGTATTATCTAGGTTTAGAATCTGTTTTACTTCCACTTCACGGAAAGCAATGATAGTAGAACATTTTCCTTTTTCTGTGAGTATGAACTGAACTGGGTCTAAATCTTCTGGCAAAAGTCCAACATTTTTTCCGTTTGTCACAGAAATTGTCCTTTCTTTTCTAATGTTTAGAAAACTCTAGAATTTGAGGTAAAAATTCAGTTTGTAAGTGCTGTTTAAACTTTCAAGTATTACAAAGTTAATGTTTACCCTCGTATTAAGTTCTAAGGCGTGACATTTATTAAGAACTTCCTGTAATAATATGGCTCCGATGTCCTTGGAAGCAAATATTCCTCTTTCAACTGAATTAGTTACCAAGTCATTCGTCTGAGTTGAATTATTTATCATCAAAGTTAACGTCTGTGACGTGAAATCTACATATTTTCATTGGATAAACAAATGCTTAAGCTTAAAGACAGAGGATAATCAAATTAAAACTTACCCTTTGTTGATGGCCTGCTTAGAATTGCTACACCTTTAACCCTCGGCTTTTTATTTTGGTTATGGGAGAATTTAACCGAAGTCTGGCTGCTAGCCTGTTTGGTTCCAACATCCTTTAATTTTACAGTTTGTGACCCTCTATCTCTTAAAAGTTTCACATTTTGACGGTTACATTGAGTAGCTACAGAAATTAATTTCTTTGAAGATGACTCTTCCATGTTGATCCGTTTCGTTATGAAGTTATAGAGTTTAGCAGACGATACTTTTGATATAACTCTATTGGCCAAAATAATTTTGGACGCGCCCACACATCCCACTAAGCCCTTCCCCCTATTTCGACATTCTCGAGAGAGAGAAAAAAAATTGGAAAAGGGGGTAGACAATTTCAGCCCTTCAACGTAAATCTTTCCACATCAGAAGGCTCCTATTGAAACTATTATAGCAAATCACTTCGTATGTAATCCGCTTCTGTTATTATTTATGCTATGATTTTATGCTTTATTTATCTTGTAAACATAGGTAACAGTACCGCTAGTTAATTCAGGATCCACTTTTATCATATTATATTAATTATGGTTATTGATAAATGAAGCTCCGTTAGGTGCTATGCCACTTTACGTAAGTTAACGAACTAACAGTGGTTTGTAACTAATTAGATTAGATTATTTTGAGTTAAAAATTCCTAGGTCTCTGTAAATATTTCTCTTGAAAGAGTTGGTGGAGCAAGTTTTATTTTAGCAATTGTTTTCTGAATATTGGATCATGGGCTATTTTCTGAATATTGGACCATGGGCCATTTTCTGAACATTGGATCATGGGCTATTTGAAGCCTGTCAACCAATAAAACAAACATTTCCTGCCCAGGCTCTTTCAACATTGGTTTTAGGTAACAATTAAATTTAAAATAAATCATTAGCATAATGCACATTTTAGATTTTTAATTACAGTACTGACGCTTCCCACGAAAAGAATGTATAATTGTGAGCCTTTTCCAACAGTATCATTTTGTGTTTATGAAATTAAAATAAATAAATCTTTTTGGTTTAATTATTGATGGTTATTAAAGAGGCTTGGGCTACCTTAATCTGGTCTCTGATGGAGAAAGCTCTGCGTTAGTGTAAACAATAGTTTTTTAAGCTTTGAATCATGGGATGGTTTAGTTATTATTTAGTGACAATTATTAGGTAACAGTTAAATTAGAAATGTTTTGCTGTCCATAACTCCGTTTAAAAAATTATAATTCCTAATTTTGTAAAATAATTATCTTTTTACCACTAACTTTCAACTTAGGCCCTCGACTATGGGAGCATCTAGTTGTGGTACCCCCGGATATTTTCTTATCACTCAAAGAAAAATTAATTATGTTAGGAACGAAATGATTAACGCAAGCTGATAAAGAAATTCATTATTGTTTGATAGATATTTTTCATAACAATAATTAAATTAGTCACCCATTTATGTAAGTGTAAATGATTTGTGTTAATATACAACATGTTATTTAGTGGAATAGTTATAAAAATCGATGAAGCCAGAGCTAAGGAATTAAAATTGAATAGACAAAGGACAGCGATTAGAGCTCGACTTTATCACGCCATTGTCAACGTCATTTTATCTTAATCCATACTCTAAAATTATCCACAGATCTTGCGTGTTAAGTCGTATTATATCCCCAACTTTATTTATAAATAATTGGTTATCCACTAATTTGTGGATAATGGATAGAAAATGCCGAGCTCTAATTGCGATATAGCTAAAATCAATCTCACTGGCTTACAATATACCCTTTGCCCTATGTTTACTGTTTTGAAAAAGTACTGATATGATTTATTGTGTTAAAAAATAAAGAATTGATACATCAGGATTGTTTGGCTCTACAGCTTTGAAAATTATTAAAAACACGTTTTATTTTGGAAGTATTTTATTTGTGGAATTTAAAACATAAAATTCTAATACAGTTTTTTTAATTAAATAATTATTAATAAATTTGAATAATTGTTAATAATTTTAAATAATTGTTATTTTGTAAATGTAAAGTAATTTTTAATTAGTAAAATCATGTTTAGTAATGTTAGTGAAATAATTATGTTAAAAAATGTTTGAATGATTAATGGTTTATATTTTAATGAATAATTATGAGTGGTTATAATAAATTTTTGATGTTAAATGATGATGCTACCTAAAAACCATAGGATTCTATTATAAGTTGGAACACAAGAAAGCAGTTGACTTGAATAATATCAAAAGTTCATAGAAAAAACAAAAAGTATCATTCACTGAATCTTGTTAGCATCATGTAATATGAGAAAACCGCCAAAACGCTTACAAAACTGTGTGTTTTTGTTTCCCTTACAACCGTAGCAAGTGATATAAGTTAACAACGTCAATAAAGTGGACGATGTTATAGTTTGGATCGCTAACATTGAGTACTTATAGCTTACATATATTATAAATCTTTGACCTCAAAAAATTTATTTATTGGTTGAGGTGGGGATTGTCTACCATTGGGTCGAATCCCATTGGATCGAATGTCTCGTTCGACCGAATCCCATTAGACCGAATACCGCAATTTGGGCGGTTTTCCAATCATGAATTTTCCTTTCAATCCTATTTTTCTATTGATTTTCCTATTAAACTTCTTGTTATTGCAGAAAATACTAAACCAAACGTAACCTAATATAACAGTAATGTTTTGGAAAAGGCATATTTTTGGAGAAGTCAATGAAGCTAAATTTCAATATTTTGGAAAAGGCGTAACATTGTTAAATGATTTATAAATTATTACTAACCTAATTTAACCAAACCTAACCTAACATAGAAGTAATGTTTTGGAAAAGGCATATTATTTGAGAAGTCAATGAAGCTAAACATCAATATTTTGGAAAAGGCGTAACATTGTTAAATGAGTTATAAAATATCACTAACCTAACCAAACCAAATCAAACCTAACCTAACATAACAGTAATGTTTTGGAAAAGGCATATTATTTGAGAAGTCAATGAAGCTAAATTTCAATATTTTGGAAAAGGCGTAACATTGTTAAATGATTTATAAAATATTACTAACCTAACCAAACCTAACCTAACCTAACCTAACCTAACCTAACCAAACCTAACCTAACCTAACCTAACCTAACCTAACCTAACCTAACCTAACCTAACCTAACCTAACCTAACCTAACCTAACCTAACCTAACCTAACCTAACCTAACCTAACCTAACCTAACCTAACCTAACCTAACCTAACCTAACCTAACCTAACCTAACCTAACCTAACCTAACCTAACCTAACCTAACCTAACCTAACCTAACCTAACCTAACCTAACCTAACCTAACCTAACCTAACCTAACCTAACCTAACCTAACCTAACCTAACCTAACCTAACCTAACCTAACCTAACCTAACCTAACCTAACCTAACCAAACCTAACCTAACCTAACCTAACCTAACCTAACCAAACCTAACCTAACCTAACCTAACCTAACCTAACCTAACCTAACCTAACCTAACCTAACCTAACCTAACCTAACCTAACCTAACCTAAACTAACCTAAACTAACCTAACCTAACCTAACCTAACCTAACCTGACCAAACCTAACCTAACCTGACCTAACCAAACCTAACCAAACCTAACCAAACCTAACCAAACCTAACCTAACCTAACCAAACCTAACCAAACCTAACCTAAACTAACCTAACCTAACCTAACCTGACCAAACCTAACCTAACCTAAAAATAAAATTGATTTTCTTATTAAACTTCTTGATACTGCAGCAAATAATATGTGTTCACCAATAACATTCTTCAACAAATTTCAGAAAATAACTTCCATTTTTGGAAATTGTCTAACCCTAACCTAACCATACCTAACGTAATCTAACCTTACCATTAAGAGATCTCCCTCCGAGGGGCTGCTATCTCTCTCTAGAAGATGTACACCTGATTTCAGATTCATGAATTCCTTCATTTTCAACCCTGTGAATTCATGATTCTCTACTGAATACAGAATTCTTAGAAAGAATTCAAAGAATTCAAGAAATTTTTCAATGTTTTAGATGACATCACGCAAGTAAAAATGAATTCACATCCGAATTTATAGATTTTTTAGTGAATTCACGGAATTCGAGTATGAATTCGTAAATGTTTAAGTGAATTCAGGGAATTTTCTGAATTCATCAATGCTTTAGATGAATTCACTAAATTAAAAAGAGATCTCACTGAATTTATCTGCGATTTCGTAAATTTTGAAGCGAATTCACGAAATTCATCAGTGAATTTGTTGATTTTGAAGTGAGTTCACGGAATTCAACGAATTTCTCTGTGACATTCCAGTACTCAAATGTTTTAAGAGAATTTTCGGTAAATAATTTAGCGATGGACTTGTCAAGTTACGAGTCCCTGTATACCAATTACGGGTAAAAGCTTTAGAAATGAAATGTGTGTACACGGCTGTACCTTTGACTGTACTAAAAGGATTACACGTAAAAGTGAAATCCCTGCCCTTTGCAGTGGCATGAGTTAATAATATGTTAGCTCCCTAAATTATGTTAGGGAGCTAACATATTATTAACTCATGGCAGTGGTTAATTAAATGATGACTTTACTAGTCATCGGTGTATAGGGACTGGTCCCTCGATAAGTTATTTAAGAATACTTTTACTGTAAGGTCTGGTTAATATCACAAACATATTTTTATGAGGAAGGGCTCCTGATAGAACTTGTTTGTGAGCTTTCTACATTGCGACCGTTTGAAAAATTTTTATCTGGAGTGGTAACCATGTTAACAGAAAGGATTATATTTTTGTTTTTGCTACCCGTTTTATTTATATGCTTACCAATAAATGCTATATTTTTTAAGACCCTTGAACATTATATGTTATATTTATTAAGACCCTGGAACAAGGTCCTTCTCTAATATATTGATTTTATTACAGGTTAGGTTAGCTTAGTTTCTGCTCGGTTCGATTACAATAGAGACTTGCTAGTAAACTTGTAATTTGACCATCGGAGTGTCAATATTTATATTGGAAAGTGTATTGATAGACTAAGCATTAGAACAAGGATGTTTAAAAAACCAAAAGACAAAATCTTTAATTCCGCCTGTAAAAACGGCATTAAAAATATATCGTTAAATAGCATTTAAAATTTTAAGATCATAAAATCGCCACATTTTGGCTTTATTCTGTTCAACAGTATTCGGTTGTATGGGACATACGGTCCACTGGGCCAGGAGCGGTGTTTCCACCTAGTAAACTTTATTGTGTTAAGGCAATTTTAGTTCAAAACTGTATTTCAAAAAAAAAACCCATAGAAAAATCATGATTAAGAAACAAACTGAAAAAGGTTGGATGAAAGTGTCATATGACCAATAAGACACACAGCAAGAAGGTATAGGCATAACACTAAATTGGAAGAAAGTGCTTTTAAAATTATTTCTATCCCTTAATACTAACCTGTTTGGTAAATGAAGACCGAAAAAAATTAAAAGTCGCGAACAACAAGTAAGAACAACATTTAACAAGACGACCCAAGGGCTCGATATAGTAGCCACATCGTACCGTACTTAACAGGCGTAAAGAAAATTTGACTAAATAGCCCCTCGATGAGCTACTGTTTTAAAATTATCACTGATTTTTTTCACTTCAGTTATAATTATAGTGTGATACGAACGGAAAACGTGAGTGAGTACCCCCACGATGTGCATCCATTAACAGTAATGGTAAAACGATTTACCCGAAAAAAAGGCTGAAGTACTGAAGATCAGAGTGAATAGCCCCTCGATGCCCTTACAAAAAATCATAACCCTTAATCCTTACTTCAATAAATTTAGTCATGTTATACTTGTTATATCTGGGGCTCCAAGCTAGTACCTTCTTTTAAAACTCTTCTCGATTTATAGAAAATACACGTAACTTCTAATAGTAAACACCACCTTAAAACCGTTCTAAATATAACGTAGGTATATACTTCCTTTTGATTTATAAATATTCCTCTTGATTTCTTTGAATTTTGAAATAGAGGAGCAGGATAAAAAGCGTGAAACCCTTATTGTCGACGGGTGACATGAATTTTAAAGGGAGTATTAAACCTCCAATTTAAATTAAGGCAATACCATAATGCTCTCTCTCGCTTTAAATTTATCGAGCAAAAAAAAAACACAATTCGAGTAAAACACAATTCTCAATGTTTAACTTTACTAGTACAAATAAATCTAATTCTTAAACTTGCTGTTAAAATACACTAACGAAAAATATCACCTCACCACAATTTTCTCCCATTCATTCTCCCTTCAATGACGAGCGAAAAATTTTATACTACCAAAGGCATTTACCGTGGGACACTACAATGCCGCCAGGGCAGGCCAAACTAAGAGCCTCATCGTAGATGTACATCATAAGATGTGGCTAAGAAATCGCGAATGACTGGGCATCACCCCAATGGCTTTCGAGACATCTGCACGTTTACAAATATTAGAAAATAAGGTCTTCCAAAAGCAGGTTCGAGTATTTATCGAGCCTTAATCTGATACTCGAAACTTCTTCGAGTCTCAGAAAATATCTTATGGAGTACTCGAGTCTTATTGAGTACTCGCACAGCACTAAATAAAACACGTCGAAACACGCGTCTCGTTAAAATATCAGGTCATTTGGATCAATAGGACCAAGGATCTGACCAAAAATCTACCTCCTCCCTTAGAAACTTGCTTTAATTTTCGGTTCCTTTGATTTTTTTCAAAAGTCGGGCTTATACTTGTAAATCGAATCTTTGAGCGGGCTTCTATAGCGTGAGCAGCTTGCGTCGTCGAGTGCGTGATCGAGTGAGCTATTGTCAAAATAAAAACACTGAACAATACTTTTAATGATTTAAACTGGGCCCAGTGGTATTTATACTCTATCGTTTGAAAAAATATCTCATCGAAAAGATGAATACACGAAAAAAATAATGAATACCAAAGAATTCATTGCGGAATTCAGTGAATTCGTGCGCATTCTTAAAGAGTTCGAGCTGATTTTTCTGAATTCAAATGAATTCATGCTAATTGTCGCGAATACAATTGAATTCATTGACACTGTTGGGAATACGCTGGAATTCATATGAATTCACAAAATTATTTCGGAGAATTCAGTAAATTTGCCAAAGATTTTTTTGAATTCATAAAGTTTGATCAGGAATTTCGCATGAATTCATGAAATGTTTTGGGAATTCACTTGAATTCAAAGGGCAATTCTTGATTCGTTTGAATTCACTTGAATACATGGAATATTTCGTGGAATTCAGAAGTTTGTTTTTGGAATTCACATGGAATTCAGAAGTTTGTTTTTGGAATTCACATGGAATTCAGCCAGTGATGTACACCGAATTCACGAGTTAGAAGCCCCTCGTCTCCCTCCCAAGTACTGACGGCGCTCGATGCTGCTTAACTTCTTCGATCATCCAAATCACTTTATCCATTGCGCTACTGGAGCCCGGCAACTCAAGGAAAACGCTATGATTTTATATGTGTAAACCCATCCCATTCAGTCGAAAGCTCTTCCATTTAAATATTCCCATTCAGTAGAAAATCGCTCTTTGGGCTATAAATTGTTTTAAATTTGGCTACAATTTTAGAAATTTGAATTCGATCCAACGGGATTCTATCCAATAGGATATTACCGAGGTGGGTCGTTTGCTTCTCATTTCACATGGTGCTATAGACAAGGGCTGGGAACTATGATAAAAGAATACTTTTGGTTTTCAACTATAAGCCTTTGATAATACCATAAGTTAATAAGATATGCTCCATAAGTATGAGTTACTTCGTATTGCTAAAGACAGCTCGAGCTACTTTGAGAACGTCAAACGAGAACTAAGTACCCTCGGTCAATTTTGCAGCACTTTCATCTTCCTATTTATTAGTCTGCATTTTTAAGCCTTTGAAAGCGCCACACCAGGACTCGGATCTAGAATCTATGACCTAGGTCACTTAATGGCAAACTTTCAGTAACCAGTGACAAACTTATGGAACATACTTTATGAACTTGGGGTAATACCAATAGAAAGCCCTTCATGGTTAAATCAAAATATTCCTTGAGCCTTACTTTAAATTTTGAAATTTCACTGGTTCAGAATAAGTAATGTTTAACTTAATTGAAGGTAATTTTACTTTTGCGGTGTCCCAATTCAATACAGGTTATTTTTTAATAATACTTACAATTACACTGAAAGGGTGTCCATTTTTTCTACCACAACTTCTTTAAGTTGTTCCTCATCGCCGCCCTCAGGCGCGTTTCCTTTTTGGCCCTCAGGGGCTTTATCTTTTTCGCCCTCGGGGGCTTTTTTCTCCGCTTCACGCCATTTTTTCACACAATTTAAGTAAGAAGGATCAATATTATTAAATTTCTCTAATGAATTTAGCTGCCCTATCAGCCTGTAAGTTGGCTATAGCGATTCAAGTTCATCTAATTTGTTATTCAAACATTATTCTGATATCCTATTTTATAGCATAGCGCGGCTTCAGTGGATCCCCTACGAAGTGACTTTCTCCTGAACTGCGAGTATAGCCTAACGAAGGGTTATAATGCGAGATTTATAAGTGCACTGAGAAATCCCTCCCAAAATCCCTCCTGCTTTTATCAAATCAAAACTGGAGTTTGTAACGAAAAATCACCTTGTAGGGATCCACTTGAGCCGCACTCTGCTTTAAGAAAGTGAAATCCTGTGAAATTTACGATTTTTAGCCATATCGTAGTATACGATAGGCTCTTAGTTTGACCCGAGCCGTCGTAGTAGTAGTAGTGGCCGTAGTTGTCGCTTCGTTATCGTCAGATTTTAGCTTAAAAGGAACTTTATATTACCAGTTTACCACAACCCACCCATAGGGGTTACTGGGCTCGGTTAGAGATTTAATTTTAATTAAAATTTTTTCAGGTCAGACCCGGGATTCGAACCCGGGCCGATGGCGTAGTAGACAAAGATTCTACCCACTCAACCATAGAGACTTAATAGAAACCTCGAGTTTTTTATTATTTATTCTTATCTCTAAAATGTCGGGGTGATGTGGGGTGGGGTACCTCTTAATCTGTGGGGTCGGAAACTTTTGAATTTTTATCTGTGGGGTCGGATACTTATGAATTTGTATGTTTGGGGTTTTAATATTTATTTTTTCTTTATGTATGTGCTAATTAAATAGATAACGATTTTCCCCGTTTCCTACCTCGCTCCTCATGTGTTTCGTTCTCGTTCGGTAGCTATCGTCATCTATGTTATGTTTGACTGGAACGTTTTGGCGGTTAATTCAAATGTGGGTTTAGATAGAGCTAACATAGTGTTAAATGGGCGTTATGCGTCTGATCATTTTAGCATTGCTAAAGGTAATTCGAGGGGATAATCACTAAAATGCGTAATCACTATAACTAAACTTTCTCTTTCAAAAGTTTCTGGGCATAAGTCCTTGTTAGAAATTTATAAGATGCGATAAGTGTGCATCGGCATAAGTCTATGTTGTAAACTCATCGAGGGGATTATCACTAAAAACTATCTGTTCTTCGATTCGCCGGAATATTAGAATTACACCATAAGTAAATTTATACGGTTATAATTTAATCACTGTTTAGAGTAGGGAATCGAGGGGCTATTCACTCTGATTTTATGCACGGTAAATCATTTAAGCATTGAAAAAGATAGCGCTATTCACTCATTAGGGTAAGGTATAGAGGGGTTATCCACTCTTTAGGGTAGGGTATAGAGGGGCTATTCACTCGTACGATATGGCTACTATTACGAGCCCTTGGGCCGTCTTGTTTAGTCTTGAAAAGTGCACCAGAATGGAGATTAGAAATTTTAATGGCAAAATTATAAATATGACAGTAAAAGCATGGACAAAAAAAGGGCGTGAGTAAATTTGTTTTTACGCTATAAGATAGGCAACTCCCTATCTCGGACGACAGCTTATTCTGTATAAACTCTGTTACAACATCGGTTGACATCACGCCCAAACCTAGGTCTATCTCCTAAAATGTTTTGGCTCTTGTCTGCACGTACAAAGCTACGTTGCATAGAGACCTAGGTTTGCGCGTGCTGACAACCGATGTTGTAAACAGAGTATATGCAGAATAAGCTGTCGTTCGAGAAAGAGAGTTGCCTATCCTATAGCGTCAAAACAAATTTCCTCACACGCATTCTTTATCCATGGTAAAAGATTGAAGATTAGATTTTTAGGGATCCTTTTCAGTATAAAGTTACATCAAAACAAAGTCAAGTGCTTCCCTATAAGTTGACTTTCCTTTCGAACACCGGATTTTGCTTGGCGGTATTTATAACAGCATAATTCCAGCCTGCAAATGTCTCTGCTTTCGCCAAACCAAAACTGGAGTTCGTAAGGAAAGTCAACTTGCAGGGGAATAACGTGACTTGTGCGTTGCTATAATCACTGTTCCAAATCGGGTGGTAGGGACGAAGTATAGCAAATTCTTAGGACGGTTTTGATTCTAAAATATTCTACGATGTTTTTCCCAAGGGCCACCCTAAACAAGTTTTATAACTGGTGTGTTTTAGTAATAACCACTAAATTATATTTCTCCTCATTATATACTGAAAGGGGTCATTCATATAGCACTCTAATTATAACCTATTTATGGGGTTTTCCTTGTGATTTAATGTCGTACAAGTTACATTTTCGACCTAAAATCGCTAATATGTACTTTAGTCCTATCACCCTATTTGCCCTAAACGATGGCCTTCCTTATTAACTCTAGGTATGCCTCTTTATACAAATATAAATAAATATATATAAATGTGTCTAAGTTACAGGCTCTAGGTATCGGTGGTAATTCCTTGCTCTGGGTCTCGGATTTTTTGAGGGATAGAATGCAGAGGGTTGTCTATCAGGGTCAATCCTCGAGTTTTCTTCCTGTTACTTCTGGGGTACCTCAGGGCTCTATTTTGGGACCACTACTTTTCAACTTATACGCTCATGATCTTCCGATGAGCATATCTGCACAAAGCACTCTCTGGCAATATGCAGATGATTCCTTTTTATCTCGTGCTATTAGGACACTGCAGGATTCCGTAACTCTTCAGAGTGACATTGACGTAATCTTTGAATGGGGTTTGCTTAATTTGCTTAATTTAAATATTAAAAAGTGTTCTTTCATAATTTTTACGAGGCGTCGCAATGTACTAAATTATGATTATAAGATTAATGATTTTTCTTTGCCTCGTGTTTTCAAGTGTAAATTGCTTGGTATAATATTCTCAAGTGACCTTAAGTGGTCTAACCATGTTATTTATATAACCGCTAAGGCCCGTCGCATAGCTGGTTTGATTCGTAGAACGTTTGGACGTTCGAAAGCGTCGCTTATATCTTTTAATGCTCTGGTTATTCCATTGCTACAATATGGTGTAGAGGTCTGGTCACCTTATTTAAAGAAAGATATAGATTCTATCGAGAGGGTTTTGCGTTATTTTACATCCTTTTACCTTGGTCAACCTTATATAAATTTTCCCATGAATCGCAATCGTGTAAGATTGGATTATAGTACTCGTTTGAAACAATTGAATTTTTTGCCAATGTATTTGTTAAGTCAAAAAGCTGGTTTAATTTTTTTGTTTAGAATCATTAACGGATGCTATTATTTTCCCCTTTTAGACTATATTAATATTAACAAGAGGCATGAATGCTTAACTTTTTACATTTCTAAATGTAGATGTGATGCTTTTTTACACTCTTTTTTTAATCGTGTTATTAGACAATGGAATGCGCTTCCTTTTAACATTAGATGTTCTATGACAATTTATACTTTTAAAAATGACCTTGATTGTTATCTCAAACAAAAGCGATACCATGTTTAAAAATTGTTCTTTTTGTTTTAATTTAATTTATTCTAATTTAATTTTTGTATGTCTGTCTTGGGAACCAGTGCGATAATGGGACTTGTCCTTAATCTGGTTGCCTTCAGTGGAATTTATTTTTTTACTGACAAATAAACATTATTATTATTATTATTATTATCAGTCGGTTGGTAACGTCAATGTGGTCTCCGGCTTTCGTGTTCGTTTTGCGGTTTTTTCTCGTTTTAATCGCGGCTTTTGCGTTTTTTAGACGTCTAATGACCTCCGTCTAAGGTATTTGTCCTTTAATTTCTGTTTTGCACTCTATTATTACGGTATTTCGTGATTTTGTACTGTGTACCGGCGACTCTACGTTTTCGCTGTCGTGTATTCCGGCGGACTCGCGTCGAGGGTTATTACTATAACCTGTCTCAGACCTTGCTCAAACCTCCACCGTCGTCTGCTTACGGATGGCAGGTTCCAGGGATACCTGTGGGGTTTGCGAAGCGCAGTTCTTTGGCAAGCAAAAGTGTTTGGAGTGCACTGGAAATTGTAAACGCCGGGTTCACAAGGATTGCACTATCAATTCTTCCTATACCTGCCAGCATTGTAAGTCCACTGTCAGGACTTCCAGAAGCCCCACTCGCCGGCCTAGCAACATGCACGACGGTACCACCTCGACTCCACTTACGCTCAACGATTTGCACGATGCTCTTAACGGCCTGCTTGAAGTTGATAGTCTCACACGAAAGCCCGACTCTGTCCTTGACATTATTATCTCGAAACTTGATAGCCTACACCTTCAAGTGGCTACATTAGACTCCAAAGTCTTGGCTCTGGAGAAAGACAAGGCCTTTCTCGAAAAGGAGAATGCTGAACTACGGTCAGTTCTCCAGAGGCCTCCACCGACCTTTCATTCTGAAACTGGACTTTCCATGGTTGGCCCAGCCGCTCGGCCATCACTGGGTCTTCTTCCACCAACGGCCCCATGGATTAAACGACAGATTGCTCCTACGGGTGTAACTTTTGCACCTAATGACCCCAACACTCGACAACTTCCACTTACCAATACTCCGGCGAAACCTCGCTTTCCCGCTAAAAGTGGTCTGGCCAAGGCTTCCCGCATTAAGACGGCGCCAAAGGGACCTCCGAAGGCCCTATTTGTGAGTCGTCTTGACCAATCCCTATTGTCGGCAGAACTAAAGGACATCCTTGAAGAAGAATCGCAGATTAAGACGGCTCACTGTATACGACTAAAATCCAAGAGTCCAACAGCTTCCCACTCTTCGTTCTATGTGACCTGTACAGACCCTATGGAGTTCGATAAACTAAGTGACCCTGCGACATGGCCAGAAGACTGTATCATGACACCCTTCAATGGCGTTCCGCGTAAGGAACACAAACATAGCTCGGAGCTTACTACAACGGAATCTCTCAACGACGAGCAATGACGGACTTAACCATTGTCTACCAAAACGTGCGTGGTCTACGCACAAAGTCTGATGAATTTCTGAACAATGTAATTTCCCATGATGTGGATGTTATTTGCTTAACGGAAACTTGGCTTAACCAGGAACATTTTACTTATAACTATTTTCCAGACAATTATAATGTTTATCGAGGTGATCGACCTGATCTCGAATTTAAAAACGTTCGGGGTGGTGGTGCCCTTATTGCAATTAAAAAGTCCTATTTTAGCACTAGGCGTCACGATCTGGAGGGCGTTGCTGAGAGTGTTTTCATTCAGGTTAACACAAGCTCTGATGAGGTCCTTTTGATTGGCGCTGTTTACTTCCCTCCTGCCTCCAACGATGAGCGCTATATTGAATACAAATTACGCCTTCTGAAGGAACTGCCACAGCAGGACACTAATTTACTAATCCTGGGCGATTTTAATCTACCTCTAATTGACTGGGAAATTAATGGCACTATAGGGTGCACCTCCCCGACCGCGAAAAAAGCTAGTCATATCTTCGACCTTTGTTATTTTTATAATCTACGCCAATTTAACGCATTACCGAACACAAGTGGCAATATACTTGACCTTTGCTTAGCAAATATCAATAATTTAGATATTACCCCACTTGATGAGCCTCTTGTTAATATAGATGCATTCCATCCCCCTTTTGTGGTCACTTACCCTGTTACATTGCGACATCACATAAATGGGGCAGATCCTTCATTTAGGTACCAGCTAGGCAATTATGCTCTCCTATACTGTCGTTTACGTGGTTCGGATTGGTCCCGCATAACGGATTCCAGTGATGTCAATCATTGTGCTAATACTGTGACTGCCTATATTCAAGGTGCGATGGAGGCGGCCATTCCTAGACGAATTGCGAGAAATTGCTATGCTTACCCTAACTGGTACTCTCCTGAATTGCGCTCCGCGATTAAACACAATTTGTTAAAACTTCCAAATACCTAGATCTAAGTAGTAATTTGACTACCTTAATAACAATATAATTTATAACATTATCTAATTTATTTACCTCAACACTTCCTGTAAAAAAAAAACACCATTTCCACTGTGTACAGTCTCGTGAACCATGTAATTAGTTTTTATTGTGCACATTAAACAAACTTTTCATTCATTATTATTATAACTTATTGGTTGGTTTGGTTCTTACTTAAACCAGAGAACTAACCGTATCAAGTGTAATGGTGTACTTACCTCCGTTGCGTACAGAGTTAATTGCGGGGTTCCACAGGGTTCCTCTCTTGGCCCTTTGTTGTTCAACTTGTACGTATACGATTTGCAATATTTAATTAAATTCTCAAAATTAATCGCTTTCGCGGATGACCATAAGGTATGTAAGATAATCAACTCTGCTGATGACTGCGCGGCACTCCAAGCCGATTTAAACGTTATAACGGTGTGGTGCGATAAGAATAATCTGCCTGTCAATCCTTCTAAGTCCCTGCATGTCGCTTTCACAAGGCGAATAAGTAGACATATAAGCTTCTCTTATAAGGTTGGGGATTCTCTCATTCCCCGAATGTTAAGGGTTGCCGATCTCGGGGTTATCTTCGATAGTGCCTTGCTTTTTCAGGAGCAGGTAACTTGTACCGTCAATCGCTGCCGAAGGACATTGGGAGTGGCTTTAAAAATATGTAGACCTCTCAAATCACTTAAACACTTCCGACTACTTTACCTCAGTCTTGTCCGCTCGCGACTTGTTTACGGTTCGATGGCTTGGAGTGGCTGCAGTTCTTACCTACGGAAATTCATAGAGGCTGTCCAGCGTAGATTTGTTTCATATGTACATACTTTCTTTTTGCGTAACCTAGATTACGACTACCTTTTTTTGTTAAATCATTTGGGTCTTCCGACCATAGACTATCACTTGGCACTGATAGATATTAAATTCCTCCATAAATTAATTCATAATCGCATTACATTAAGTGAGCTACTTCTTAAACTAAACTTTTTGGTTCCCCTTAGTCTTCGTAAAAACGTAAGTTTTCATGTACCGTGTAAAGATCTCATTCCAATTTATCGCATGCAAAAACATTATAACAACTACTCACACCAATTTGATATCTTTTCAATTAAACTCAAACAAATATGTTAGATAATATAGTTTTTGTAAATATCATGTACATTTTTTTTGTATTTATGACTATCATGTGTATATTCTCGTGAACTACTAGTTTAGGTTTTTATATACACAATAAAAACGCATTTCATTTCATTATTAAAATCTTTGTATGGAAAACAATTATTGAAAAATTGGCCACTACTAAACAACCGACTAACTAGCACAACCTGATGATCCACTGTTAGAAAAAAAGGTATTTCATGGGTGTTCGGAAATACTTTGAGGTGTTTATATACTCTTTTTGGAGTGTTTTTAACTGAGATGGTGTTTTCTGCGTAAAAAGGTTCTAGTTGACTCTTTTAAGGTATTTTTTAAGGAAATGGTGATTCACGGGTACGTAGACACACCTTTAGGTGTTAATTGACCCTTATTAATTTTTTTAAACGGAAATAGTGTTTTTAATATAAATCTGTTCGAATGGTACGAATAAACACCTTTGGGCTTTACTTAACTCATTTTTAGCTGATATGGTATTTTTATAAGTGAAAGGTTATTGATATGAGCTTAGAGGGAAATAATCTACAAATTCTCCCTGCATAGTGAAGCATCCTAAAAATATCCCAAAGATTTTAATAATGAAAATTATTTTATATTTCTAAGGACTAGCTTATTCTAATATTTGAAGGAATTTATACTTATTTTGATTTTACAATCATTGGAAAATAATTCTCGAAGAATTCAATATGCTGGAATGTCTTGGAATTAGAGTAATTCATAAAAATCACTCGAATTTCCCCTTGACACAGGTTTTTATCTCTCCGAGTGACGATGACGTCACGGAGAGGTATTACACTGGACGTTTCTGTGTGTCTGAGATTAAACAAAGCTTTATAGCTACACAACTACTAAAAGAATCGTAATGCCGAAAAATATTTAAAATATTTCCATTTAATATTCTGCAAAAAGAAAATGTTATCGTTTTGTAAGAGATGTTATCGTCCTACTCGCTTTATATTAACTTTGATATGCGTGTTGTGTCTCGATTCAGATGCAATCTTCCTTACTCGTTCTATATAAACTCTCACTTTTGTCATTCCAAAGAAACAAGTTTATCTTAAATAATTAAATAAATATAAGTGATATGAATTATTTTAATTGTCAGTATTTTACGTTAATTATAGTTAGGTCGGTTTAAGAAACTTAATTCCTAAAATAATTTTAAACAGAGCTATCTATAAAGTTATACTTCTAGGAAACACCTATATCAGAACTTTTGTAAATTTTGGGTATACTGTATAAGGTGATTGATTCACACTAAGAGATAAGAAACGCGCAATTGCGTGAACCTTTGGTGGAAGCTCTGCAATTAGGAGGCTAGACGTTTCTCATGTCTCACGAGTGGTGTATGTGGTGTTCACGAAAGACTAGTGCATGGTGTTGTTGTTAGAAACCATTAAATACCGGTTGGCATTGGGTGAAACAATTGGTGTAACGGATTGTTAATGATTGACGTTAAATAAGATGGATATAGCAACGAAGTAACATTTTCCGAATTTCTATATACTGTGAACGCGGTCCGGAAATTACGAACAAGTTTGGTTCGATTTTACAACTGTGAATGCGGTGACAGACAGACACACGGATACGTCCAGTGCAATACCTCTTCGTGACATCATCGTCACTCGGAGAGGTAAAATTTCTACTTCATTACGCTATCGCCACACTTGTTTTTCTAATGGTATATACCACATACAGGCTAATCTGTACTTATTGTCTTCTGACAACACCATCATATAGTCTTCTGTGTATACCACATACACTCCAATCTGAAACATTAGCTTCTACTCCATTATCATCGTTGGGATTAAGATGTACGCGCGATAGGCTTAAGTTACGAGAAACGACTAGCCTCCCAATGGCAGGGCCTCGACCAAAGGTTCACGCAATAGCGGTTATTCCTACCATTTTTGAATCAATCGCCTTATTTACCCTAATTTTCCACAAATTGTGAGAACAGTTTACGCTAGAAGTCAGACGTCAATAATAGATATGTTTAAAATCATTTTAAGAATAACGGTTTTTAAAACCACTTAACTAGAATTAAGGTAAAATACTGACGATTAAAAAAAAATAATATCATTTATATTTATTTAAATAATTAAGATAGTTTTCTTTCTTCGGAACGACAAAAGTGAAAGTTTATATAGAACGAGTAATGAAGATTGCATCTGAGTCGAAACACTACACGCATATCAAAGTTAATATAAAGCGAGTAGTATAAAATTATCTCTTACAAAACCATAACATTTTCTTATTGTAGAATATTAAATGAAAATATGTTAAGTATGTTTCGGCATTACGATTCTTTAAGTAGTTTTGTAGCTATAAAGCTCTGTTTCATTTCAATATTCCAAGAAGATCTTTCACTGTAAAAAAAAGGGTTCTTCGAGGGTTTTCAATAGAACTCTTACGTTCTTGTTGGAACGCTTAAGGTTTCCAGAGGTGGATGAAGGTTCACAGTAGAACAGGAAGGTTCTTAGCAGATCGTATCTAATTAAAAGGGTTCTTGTAATAACGTGTGGGGTTTTAATAGATCCTTGAAGGTTCTTGAAAGAACATTCGGGTTCTTGAAAGATCCTTGAAGGTTCTTGAAAGAACATTCGGGTTCTTGAAAGATCCTTGAACGTTCTTGAAAGAACATTTGGGTTCTTGCGAGAGCCTTCACGGTACGTGAAAGAACATTCAAGTTCTCGATAGATCCTTGAGGGTTCGTGAAAGAACATTTCGGTTCTCGACAGATACTTGAGGGTTCATGAAAAAAATACGGGTTCTTGAAAGATCCTGAAAGGTTCGTGAAAGAACACTGTTAGAAAAAAAGGTGTTTCGTGGGTGTTTGGAAATACCTTGAGGTGTTTATATACTCTTTTTAGAGTGTTTTGTAACTGAGATGGTGTTTTCTCCGTAAAAAGGTGCTAGTTGACTCTTTTCAGGTATTTTTTAAAGGAAATGGCGATTCACTGGTACGTAGAAACACCTTTAGGTTTTTCCCTCTCCGAGTGACGATGACGTCACGGAGATGTTTTACACTGGACGTGTCTGTGTGTGTGTCTGTCACCGCGTTCGCAGTTGGCAAATCGGAGCACACGTGTTCGCAATTTCCGGACCGCGTTCGCGGTACACACAAATTCGGAAAATTTTACTTCATTGCTCTATCCATCTTATTTGACGCCAATCATTAACTAGCCGTTACACCTTCATCTGCTGTCTAACCGCCAATTGTTTCACCCAATACCAACCGGTATTTAATGGCTTCTAACAACAACACCATGCAATAGTCTTTCGTGTACACCACATACACACCAATCTGTTCTTAATGGCTTCTAACATCACTATCTACTGGTCTTTCGTCTATACCACATAGACACCAATCTGCAACATTGGCTTCTAACACCACCATCTACTGGTCTTTCGTCTATACCACATAGACACCAATCTGTAACATTGGCTTCTACTCCATCATCGTCGCTAGTCTTAAGATGTACGCGGCGAGCGGCTAGTATTACGAGAAACGTCTGGCCTCCCAATGGCAGGGCTTCCACCAAAGGTTCACGCAATTGCGCATTTTCTCATCCCTTTGTGTGAATCGCCTCATATACTCTAAATTTTCCAAAGTTCTGATATAGGTGTTCCCTAGAAGTATAACGCTAAAGATAGCTATGTTTAAAATTATTTTAGGAATTAAGTTTTTGAAACCAACTTAACTATAATTAACGTAAAATACTGACGATTAAAATAATTAATATCAGTTATATTTATGTAATTATTTAAGATAAACTTCTTTCTATGTAATGACACAAGAGAGAGTTTATATAGAACGAGTAATGAAGATTGCATCTGAATCGAAACACTACACACATATCAAAGTTAATATAAAGCGAGTAGGATGAAAAGATCACTTACTAAACGATATTATTTTCTTTTTGCAGAATATAAAATGGGAATATTTTAAATATTTTTCGGCATTACGATTCTTTTTGTAGTTGTGTAGCTATAAAGCTCTGTTTCATCTCAATATTCAAAGAACATCTTTTGATATTAATATTTCAAATTTGGTGTTTATTTTTTAATTCAGCTTTACTACATTTATATATAGTGTAAACGTTACTTTTATCTTTATACTGTAATATGGATGTTAATACTTCATCTCTCCACAAGTGTTGAAACGATTGGGTCATTTAAATAAGATACCCTAGATTTAAACCAGAATTGACCTTGTTTCGTGTCTTCTTATAGGTCTTAACGGTTCAGAGTGAGACGAAAGTTAAACACACATTTAAGTGATAGATATTAGGTCCTCATTAGATTTATTGAGGATACACAGGGAATTATTAAGCGCTTTAACCTTACAAATGACATTGGCAATATCTCGCCAATTTGAACTATGTAATTCCGGTTTTTAATTGGCTGGTGGAACTGTGTTTAAAAAGTAAAATCGTCTCGGCTCGGAGAGGTTTATTTTGGTTTCCCAACTTGTAATAACTCTTCCAGGTGTGCTTTAATCTGAAGGGTGTTTTTGTTTCAGTTGGAAGGTGTTCTATCAATAGGTGCTTAGGAAAACGGCAGGGTGTTAATTGACCCTTATTCAAATGTTTTTAAACGGAAATACACGCCGCGTTTGCACGAGCTTGCACAAACCGTTGCCAACACATTGGAAACGATTTGAAACCACGTGTAAACACAACCGTTTATAATCGAACCAATTCCGAATCGCATTGTTGTTTAATATAAAACTGTTTGAATGGTGCGGATAAACACCTTTGGGCTTTACTTAACACTTTTTTACCTCATATGGTGTATTTTTAAATTAAAGATTTTTTTGATATGAGCTTAGAGCGTGAGGGGTGAAGAGAGAAATCATCTACTAATTCTCCCTGCATAGTGAAACATCCTTAAAAATCCCCAGGTAGCAAAAACCCGTGATTTACACGTCTAAAAGCGGTGTACGGTAAACCTAATTATGAATGTGTAAAATACCCATACCATGTCACCTCTAAACACCGTCTTATTCACGTTAACCAACAGTGAAGATCACGTTGTTTTTATTAAAGATGTAAACAATATTTGCACTCAAAATTCACGTGAAAATAATGTAAGGTAATTAAATGTTCGTAACGTTTAATTTACGTGGGTAGCACGTGTACCCAACGTTTCTCGGGTACTAAAAACCCGTTATTTACGCGTCTAAAAGCGGTGTATGGTAAACCTAATTATTAACGTGTAAAACACCCATACCATGTCACCTCTAAACACCGTCTTATTCACGTTAACCAACAGTGAAGATCACGTTGTTTTTATTAAATATATAAACAATATTTACACTCAAAATTAACGTGAAAATAATGTAAGGTAATTTATTGTTCGTAACGTGCAATTTACGTGGGTATCACGTGTACATAACAATTCTCAGGTGCCCAAAACCCGTGATTTACACGTCTAAAAGCGGTGTACGTTAAACCTAATTATGAACGTGTAAAACACCCATACCATGTCTCCTCTAAACACCATCTTATTCACGTTAACCAACAGTGAAGATCACGTTGTTGTTACTAATAGATATCATAAGATTAACTTTAAATGCGTGAAATGGCACATGATCATTTAACTTGCTGTTGTATGTTGAAGTCCAAAATATATCGAGGTTAAATTTGAAACGCAAAGCTGGAAACTAACCTCCAGCTAGCCGACCGAAAACCAAATGGTTAAAACAATGCGATAGATAAGGAGGTCTAATATTTTTTAGATCTCGATTTAAAATGAAAGATTTAAAAAAGCGAACGGCCGAACACCCTACCTATTTTTAGGAGCACTATACTGAAGGAGACGTAGCTGTATTTTAAAGCACTTATAAAGCAACGTTAATTTTTAATCCTTAAATATTACTCCAGGGAAAATGTCAATAGAAAACGGTACTAGATGGTAGGTGTCATTGCCATATTGGAGAAAGAAAATGTGGGCCTCAACAATTTGCCATGAATGACGGTCGGTCTTAACAACGATGAAGTCTATACAATAATCACTTATTTATTTGTACCCATACATATCACCTGTGCTTGCCTTTCTAAAAATTATATTAATGCAATTGGATGTGTGAAAATTTGATTTACTAGAAGTTTAAAGTTAAATACATTGTGATACTATAAATTAACAAATAATTAGAAATAGTATATATTTCAATTACTTTGTTAGAATGAACTTCAATCAAACGTACAAATATCTTGTTCTTTTCAACCTCATTGTCACATGATTTAGGCATATTGAGTAACTGTTAAATTCAACTTCATGTTCACGTGTATATTACACGGCCTTAATCACCACCAAACTTAGTGTGATATTTTCCACCAATTCTCCACGTGTATTAAACGCATTAAATCCCCACCAAATAAACGTGATGAGTTCAACCGAAACTCCACGTGTTTTACACGTCTAAATATATACCACAACTAACGTGATAGATTTAACCTATTCCTCACGTGTTTTACACGCCCTAAATCATCACCAAAATTAGCGTGATATTTTCAACCTATATTCCACGTGTTGTACACGCTTTACATCGTCACCAAAATTAGCGTGATATTTTCAACCTATATTCCACGTGTTGTACACGCTTTACATCGTCACCAAATTAACGTGATGTATTCAACCAAAACTCCACGTGTTTTACACGTCTAAATATGCTCCACAATTAACGTGATAGTTTCAACCTATACTACACGTGTTTTACACGTCCTAAATCATCAGCTCTATTAACGCGATATTTTCAACCTATACTCCACGTGTTTTACACGTCCTAAATCATCAGCTCTATTAACGTGATATTTTCAACCTATACTCCACGTGTTGTACACGCTTTACATCGCCACCAAATTAACGTGATGTGTTCAACCAAAACTCCACGTGTTTTACACGTCTAAATATACTCCACAATTAACGTGATAGTTTCAACCTATTCCCCACGTGTTTTACACTCCCTAAATCAACAGCTCTATTAACGTGATATATTCAACCTATACTCCACGTGTTTCACACTTATGAAAAACCCAAACACGTTATATACACTAAGAAAACTCAAAGTACACGTAATTTACATGGTGAATTGCTACCTGGGATCCCAAGCTTTTAAAAATCAAAAAAAAAAAATTATAATCCTTCGGGGATTCATACTTATTTTGATTTTTCAATCATTGGGAAATAATAATCGGAGAGTTCAATATGCTGGAATGTCTTGGAATTCATAAAAATACCTTGAATTTTCCCTTAACACCGGTTTTTACCTCTCCGAGTGACGATGACGTCACGAAGAGGTATAACACTGGACGTTTCTGTGTGTGTGTCTGTATGTCACCACGTTCGCAGTTGGCAAATCGGAGCAACCATGTTCACAATTCCCGGACCGCGTTCGCAGTTAACAGAAATTAGGAAAATTCTACTTCATTACGCTATCTCCACACTTGTCTATCATATGGTATATACCACATACACGCCAATCTGCAACATTGGCTTCTACTCCTTTATCATCGTTGGGGTTAAGATGCACGCGCGATCGGCTACGGTTACGAGAAATGTTTAGCTTCCCAATGACAGGGCATCCACCAAATGCTCACGCAATTGCGCTTATTCTTATCATTTGTGAATGAATCGCCTTATATACCCTAAATTTTCAAAAATTGTGAAAACGGTGTACGCTAGAAGTCAAACGTCAAAAATAGCTATGCATAAATTCATTTTTAGAATAACGTTTCTTAAAACGGCTTAACTAGAATTAAGGAAAAATACTGACGATTAAAAAAATTTATATCAGTTATATTTATTTAATTCTGAGAGAGCGGTAGCTCTCTTAGATAAGACTTCATACTGCTTTTAATGTATAAGGAGGGTTTTTTGTTTGGATGTAGTTTTTTTGTATTGCAACGGAAAACGAAACTTCGTTTCCGCGTACAAGGACTATCAAAACCTTAACGTAAAGTAGAAGGCATAGCGATCGGTTAATCAGAACTTTTGATTTTATTAACATAAACTAAAATAAAAATAAACATAACTAAAGAGACTGAATAATGATGACTACATTTCACCCGGGTGTGAATGCGAATGTGTATGTTACAAGATAAGATTTCTCTTTTATACAATCCATTAGGATGCTAACTCCTATCCGCAAAAGGGGGAAGGGTGGCAACCGGAAATATCTCGGATGTTTGGGGTTGATGTAGTTACAAGACGGCAGTGGACTGAGCATAAACCGGCGGTTTAAATATTGAAGCGTCCTTCCACTGTCGTCTGCAACGGTAGGCCTAAACCGTTGCATCCTACCCCTCAAAGAAAAATTTTATACATTGCTATAAAATTAAGGGCGTGTAAGCTAGTATTGTATTAATTCATTCGAAAAAATTCCACAGAACTACAATTCGGGCCCTTAATATGTGGTTAAAATTTCAAAGAGATCCATAAATTAGTTTATTTTATAAAAAATAAAGTTGCTAAGGGTGGTTTTCATTTCCATAAAATTAATCACACCTTTTGATGCAAAACAGAAATTTTTCCCATAGAAATAGCATGGGAAATTTTTCGAAAAAAACAAATCGGTTATTCGTGATTTAGGAAAACTATACGTTGGTTAGTTTTGGGAACGGTCTTAAATTAAACTTTAAACTATAATCTAGGATCATTTTTCTTGTTATTAAGAAAAATTAATTTTAAGTATGTTAAACTTAAATTTTAAAAACTACCCCAATCTGCGATATTTTAGCATTTATCCACTGTTTTATTAGGAAATATCAGCGAGACCAATGTTGGCCTTTTTTAACGTATAGTTGCCTCATAATAATCCGATTGTTTCTTCTTAATGCCTTTTGGTTGGAATGGCCTATCGATAGTGAGATAAGACGGCTTTAATATTGCTGCAGTGACGTTGACGCGGCCGCTACAGCGACGCCTTCAAAACACACGGGTCTAAATTGTCGCGGATATAGTCAAATTCAGACTAGCTTAATAAACATTTTAACTTTTCCCTGCTAATTATTCTGGATTATCAAAAAGAGATAACTAGACTCCCAATTAAAGATAAATAAACTAGATTACGAATTTCAGTAATTAAAGTAGTTTACCAATTAAACGTTCTTAAAATAAATTATCAATTAGAGGTAATTAAACTAGACTACCAATTAGAGGTTATTAAACTAGATAACGAATTAAGGGTTACTAATTAAATAACCAATTAAGGGTAATTAATCTAGATTATCAATTAAGGGTAATTAATATTATCAATTAAGGGTAATTAATCTATATTATCAATTAAGGGTAATTAATCTATATTATCAATTAAGGTTAATTAATTTAGATTACCAATTAAGGGTAATTAATCTAGATTATCAATTAAGAGTAATTAATCTAGATTACCAATTAAGGGGTAATTAATCTAGATTACCAATTAAGGGTAATTAATCTAGATTACCAATTAAGGGTAATTAATCTAGATTATCAATTAAGGGTAATTAATCTAGATTACCAATTAAGGGGTAATTAATCTAGATTACCAATTAAGGGGTAATTAATCTAGATTACCATTTAAGGGTAATTAATCTAGATTACCAATTAAGGGTAATTAATCTAGATAACCAATTAAGGGTAATTAATCTAGATTACCAATTAAGGGTAATTAATCTAGATTACCAATAAAGGGTAATTAATCTAGATTACCAATTAAGGGTAATTAATCTAGATTACCAATTAAGGGTAATTAATCTAGATTACCAATTAAGGGTTACCGACGACTGGTAAATAAGCTAGATTACCGACGACCGGTAATTAAGCTAGATTACCAATTAAGGGTAATTAATCTAGATTACCAATTAAGGGTAATTAATCTAGATTACCAATTAAGGGTTACCGACGACTGGTAAATAAGCTAGATTACCGACGACCGGTAATTAAGCTAGATTACCGACGACCGGTAATTAAGCTAGATTACCGACGACCGGTAATTAAGCTAGATTACCGACGACCGGTAATTAAGCTAGATTACCGACGACCGGTAATTAAGCTAGATTACCGACGACCGGTAATTAAGCTAGATTATGGACGACCGGTAATTAAGCTAGATTACCGACGACCGGTAATTAAGCTAGATTACAGACGACCGGTAATTAAGCTAGATTACCGACGACCGGTGATTAAGCTAGATTACCGACGACCGGTGATTAAGCTAGATTACCGACGACCGGTAATTAAGCTAGATTACCGACGACCGGTAATTAAGCTAGATTACCGACGACCGGTGATTAAGCTAGATTACCGACGACCGGTAATTAAGCTAGATTACCGACGACCGGTAATTAAGCTAGATTACCGACGACCGGTGATTAAGCTAGATTACAGACGACCGGTAATTAAGCTAGATTACCGACGACCCGTAATTAAGCTAGATTACCGACGACCCGTAATTAAGCTAGATTACCGACGACCGGTAATTAAGCTAGATTACCGACGACCGGTAATTAAGCTAGATTACCGACGACCGGTAATTAAGCTAGATTACCGACGACCGGTAATTAAGCTAGATTACCGACGACCGGTAATTAAGCTAGATTACCGACGACCGGTAATTTAGCTAGATTACCGACGACCGGTGATTAAGCTAGATTACCGACGACCGGTAATTAAGCTAGATTACCGACGACCGGTAATTAAGCTAGATTACCGACGACCGGTGATTAAGCTAGATTACCGACGACCGGTGATTAAGCTAGATTACCGACGACCGGTGATTAAGCTAGATTACCGACGACCGGTGATTAAGCTAGATTACCGACGACCGGTGATTAAGCTAGATTACCGACGACCGGTAATTAAGCTAGATTACAGACGACCGGTAATTAAGCTAGATTACCGACGACCGGTAATTAAGCTAGATTACCGACGACCGGTAATTAAGCTAGATTACCGACGACCGGTAATTAAGCTAGATTACCGACGACCGGTAATTAAGCTAGATTACCGACGACCGGTAATTAAGCTAGATTACCGACGACCGGTAATTAAGCTAGATTATGGACGACCGGTAATTAAGCTAGATTACCGACGACCGGTAATTAAGCTAGATTACAGACGACCGGTAATTAAGCTAGATTACCGACGACCGGTGATTAAGCTAGATTACCGACGACCGGTGATTAAGCTAGATTACCGACGACCGGTAATTAAGCTAGATTACCGACGACCGGTAATTAAGCTAGATTACCGACGACCGGTGATTAAGCTAGATTACCGACGACCGGTAATTAAGCTAGATTACCGACGACCGGTAATTAAGCTAGATTACCGACGACCGGTGATTAAGCTAGATTACAGACGACCGGTAATTAAGCTAGATTACCGACGACCCGTAATTAAGCTAGATTACCGACGACCCGTAATTAAGCTAGATTACCGACGACCGGTAATTAAGCTAGATTACCGACGACCGGTAATTAAGCTAGATTACCGACGACCGGTAATTAAGCTAGATTACCGACGACCGGTAATTAAGCTAGATTACCGACGACCGGTAATTAAGCTAGATTACCGACGACCGGTATTTTAGCTAGATTACCGACGACCGGTAATTAAGCTAGATTACCGACGACCGGTAATTAAGCTAGATTACCGACGACCGGTAATTAAGCTAGATTACCGACGACCGGTAATTAAGCTAGATTACCGACGACCGGTAATTAAGCTAGATTATGGACGACCGGTAATTAAGCTAGATTACCGACGACCGGTAATTAAGCTAGATTACAGACGACCGGTAATTAAGCTAGATTACCGACGACCGGTGATTAAGCTAGATTACCGACGACCGGTGATTAAGCTAGATTACCGACGACCGGTAATTAAGCTAGATTACCGACGACCGGTAATTAAGCTAGATTACCGACGACCGGTGATTAAGCTAGATTACCGACGACCGGTAATTAAGCTAGATTACCGACGACCGGTAATTAAGCTAGATTACCGACGACCGGTGATTAAGCTAGATTACAGACGACCGGTAATTAAGCTAGATTACCGACGACCCGTAATTAAGCTAGATTACCGACGACCCGTAATTAAGCTAGATTACCGACGACCGGTAATTAAGCTAGATTACCGACGACCGGTAATTAAGCTAGATTACCGACGACCGGTAATTAAGCTAGATTACCGACGACCGGTAATTAAGCTAGATTACCGACGACCGGTAATTAAGCTAGATTACCGACGACCGGTAATTTAGCTAGATTACCGACGACCGGTGATTAAGCTAGATTACCGACGACCGGTAATTAAGCTAGATTACCGACGACCGGTAATTAAGCTAGATTACCGACGACCGGTGATTAAGCTAGATTACCGACGACCGGTGATTAAGCTAGATTACCGACGACCGGTGATTAAGCTAGATTACCGACGACCGGTGATTAAGCTAGATTACCGACGACCGGTGATTAAGCTAGATTACCGACGACCGGTAATTAAGCTAGATTACAGACGACCGGTAATTAAGCTAGATTACCGACGACCGGTAATTAAGCTAGATTACCGACGACCGGTAATTAAGCTAGATTACCGACGACCGGTAATTAAGCTAGATTACCGACGACCGGTAATTAAGCTAGATTACCGACGACCGGTAATTAAGCTAGATTACCGACGACCGGTAATTAAGCTAGATTATGGACGACCGGTAATTAAGCTAGATTACCGACGACCGGTAATTAAGCTAGATTACAGACGACCGGTAATTAAGCTAGATTACCGACGACCGGTGATTAAGCTAGATTACCGACGACCGGTGATTAAGCTAGATTACCGACGACCGGTAATTAAGCTAGATTACCGACGACCGGTAATTAAGCTAGATTACCGACGACCGGTGATTAAGCTAGATTACCGACGACCGGTAATTAAGCTAGATTACCGACGACCGGTAATTAAGCTAGATTACCGACGACCGGTGATTAAGCTAGATTACAGACGACCGGTAATTAAGCTAGATTACCGACGACCCGTAATTAAGCTAGATTACCGACGACCCGTAATTAAGCTAGATTACCGACGACCGGTAATTAAGCTAGATTACCGACGACCGGTAATTAAGCTAGATTACCGACGACCGGTAATTAAGCTAGATTACCGACGACCGGTAATTAAGCTAGATTACCGACGACCGGTAATTAAGCTAGATTACCGACGACCGGTAATTTAGCTAGATTACCGACGACCGGTGATTAAGCTAGATTACCGACGACCGGTAATTAAGCTAGATTACCGACGACCGGTAATTAAGCTAGATTACCGACGACCGGTGATTAAGCTAGATTACCGACGACCGGTGATTAAGCTAGATTACCGACGACCGGTGATTAAGCTAGATTACCGACGACCGGTGATTAAGCTAGATTACCGACGACCGGTGATTAAGCTAGATTACCGACGACCGGTAATTAAGCTAGATTACAGACGACCGGTAATTAAGCTAGATTACCGACGACCCGTAATTAAGCTAGATTACCGACGACCCGTAATTAAGCTAGATTACCGACGACCGGTAATTAAGCTAGATTACCGACGACCGGTAATTAAGCTAGATTACCGACGACCGGTAATTAAGCTAGATTACCGACGACCGGTAATTAAGCTAGATTACCGACGACCGGTAATTAAGCTAGATTACCGACGACCGGTAATTTAGCTAGATTACCGACGACCGGTGATTAAGCTAGATTACCGACGACCGGTAATTAAGCTAGATTACCGACGACCGGTAATTAAGCTAGATTACCGACGACCGGTGATTAAGCTAGATTACCGACGACCGGTGATTAAGCTAGATTACCGACGACCGGTGATTAAGCTAGATTACCGACGACCGGTAATTAAGCTAGATTACCGACGACCGGTGATTAAGCTAGATTACCGACGACCGGTGATTAAGCTAGATTACCGACGACCGGTAATTAAGCTAGATTACCGACGACCGGTAATTAAGCTAGATTACCGACGACCGGTGATTAAGCTAGATTACCGACGACCGGTAATTAAGCTAGATTACCGACGACCGGTAATTAAGCTAGATTACCGACGACCGGTGATTAAGCTAGATTACAGACGACCGGTAATTAAGCTAGATTACCGACGACCCGTAATTAAGCTAGATTACCGACGACCCGTAATTAAGCTAGATTACCGACGACCGGTAATTAAGCTAGATTACCGACGACCGGTAATTAAGCTAGATTACCGACGACCGGTAATTAAGCTAGATTACCGACGACCGGTAATTAAGCTAGATTACCGACGACCGGTAATTAAGCTAGATTACCGACGACCGGTAATTTAGCTAGATTACCGACGACCGGTGATTAAGCTAGATTACCGACGACCGGTAATTAAGCTAGATTACCGACGACCGGTAATTAAGCTAGATTACCGACGACCGGTGATTAAGCTAGATTACCGACGACCGGTGATTAAGCTAGATTACCGACGACCGGTGATTAAGCTAGATTACCGACGACCGGTGATTAAGCTAGATTACCGACGACCGGTGATTAAGCTAGATTACCGACGACCGGTAATTAAGCTAGATTACAGACGACCGGTAATTAAGCTAGATTACCGACGACCCGTAATTAAGCTAGATTACCGACGACCCGTAATTAAGCTAGATTACCGACGACCGGTAATTAAGCTAGATTACCGACGACCGGTAATTAAGCTAGATTACCGACGACCGGTAATTAAGCTAGATTACCGACGACCGGTAATTAAGCTAGATTACCGACGACCGGTAATTAAGCTAGATTACCGACGACCGGTAATTTAGCTAGATTACCGACGACCGGTGATTAAGCTAGATTACCGACGACCGGTAATTAAGCTAGATTACCGACGACCGGTAATTAAGCTAGATTACCGACGACCGGTGATTAAGCTAGATTACCGACGACCGGTGATTAAGCTAGATTACCGACGACCGGTGATTAAGCTAGATTACCGACGACCGGTGATTAAGCTAGATTACCGACGACCGGTGATTAAGCTAGATTACCGACGACCGGTAATTAAGCTAGATTACCGACGACCGGTGATTAAGCTAGATTACCGACGACCGGTAATTAAGCTAGATTACCGACGACCGGTAATTAAGCTAGATTACCGACGACCGGTAATTAAGCTAGATTACCGACGACCGGTAATTAAGCTAGATTACCGACGACCGGTAATTAAGCTAGATTACCGACGACCGGTAATTAAGCTAGATTACCGACGACCGGTAATTTAGCTAGATTACCGACGACCGGTGATTAAGCTAGATTACCGACGACCGGTAATTAAGCTAGATTACCGACGACCGGTGATTAAGCTAGATTACAGACGACCGGTAATTAAGCTAGATTACCGACGACCCGTAATTAAGCTAGATTACCGACGACCCGTAATTAAGCTAGATTACCGACGACCGGTAATTAAGCTAGATTACCGACGACCGGTAATTAAGCTAGATTACCGACGACCGGTAATTAAGCTAGATTACCGACGACCGGTAATTAAGCTAGATTACCGACGACCGGTAATTAAGCTAGATTACCGACGACCGGTAATTTAGCTAGATTACCGACGACCGGTGATTAAGCTAGATTACCGACGACCGGTAATTAAGCTAGATTACCGACGACCGGTAATTAAGCTAGATTACCGACGACCGGTGATTAAGCTAGATTACCGACGACCGGTGATTAAGCTAGATTACCGACGACCGGTGATTAAGCTAGATTACCGACGACCGGTGATTAAGCTAGATTACCGACGACCGGTGATTAAGCTAGATTACCGACGACCGGTAATTAAGCTAGATTACAGACGACCGGTAATTAAGCTAGATTACCGACGACCCGTAATTAAGCTAGATTACCGACGACCCGTAATTAAGCTAGATTACCGACGACCGGTAATTAAGCTAGATTACCGACGACCGGTAATTAAGCTAGATTACCGACGACCGGTAATTAAGCTAGATTACCGACGACCGGTAATTAAGCTAGATTACCGACGACCGGTAATTAAGCTAGATTACCGACGACCGGTAATTTAGCTAGATTACCGACGACCGGTGATTAAGCTAGATTACCGACGACCGGTAATTAAGCTAGATTACCGACGACCGGTAATTAAGCTAGATTACCGACGACCGGTGATTAAGCTAGATTACCGACGACCGGTGATTAAGCTAGATTACCGACGACCGGTGATTAAGCTAGATTACCGACGACCGGTGATTAAGCTAGATTACCGACGACCGGTGATTAAGCTAGATTACCGACGACCGGTAATTAAGCTAGATTACCGACGACCGGTGATTAAGCTAGATTACCGACGACCGGTAATTAAGCTAGATTACCGACGACCGGTAATTAAGCTAGATTACCGACGACCGGTAATTAAGCTAGATTACCGACGACCGGTAATTAAGCTAGATTACCGACGACCGGTAATTAAGCTAGATTACCGACGACCGGTAATTAAGCTAGATTACCGACGACCGGTAATTTAGCTAGATTACCGACGACCGGTGATTAAGCTAGATTACCGACGACCGGTAATTAAGCTAGATTACCGACGACCGGTAATTAAGCTAGATTACCGACGACCGGTGATTAAGCTAGATTACCGACGACCGGTGATTAAGCTAGATTACCGACGACCGGTGATTAAGCTAGATTACCGACGACCGGTGATTAAGCTAGATTACCGACGACCGGTGATTAAGCTAGATTACCGACGACCGGTAATTAAGCTAGATTACAGACGACCGGTAATTAAGCTAGATTACCGACGACCCGTAATTAAGCTAGATTACCGACGACCCGTAATTAAGCTAGATTACCGACGACCGGTAATTAAGCTAGATTACCGACGACCGGTAATTAAGCTAGATTACCGACGACCGGTAATTAAGCTAGATTACCGACGACCGGTAATTAAGCTAGATTACCGACGACCGGTAATTAAGCTAGATTACCGACGACCGGTAATTTAGCTAGATTACCGACGACCGGTAATTAAGCTAGATTACCGACGACCGGTAATTAAGCTAGATTACCGACGACCGGTAATTAAGCTAGATTACCGACGACCGGTGATTAAGCTAGATTACCGACGACCGGTGATTAAGCTAGATTACCGACGACCGGTGATTAAGCTAGATTACCGACGACCGGTGATTAAGCTAGATTACCGACGACCGGTGATTAAGCTAGATTACCGACGACCGGTAATTAAGCTAGATTACCGACGACCGGTGATTAAGCTAGATTACCGACGACCGGTAATTAAGCTAGATTACCGACGACCGGTGATTAAGCTAGATTACCGACGACCGGTAATTAAGCTAGATTACCGACGACCGGTGATTAAGCTAGATTACCGACGACCGGTGATTAAGCTAGATTACCGACGACCGGTGATTAAGCTAGATTACCGACGACCGGTGATTAAGCTAGATTTCCGACGACCGGTGATTTAGTCGCATTACCGACGGCTGGTATTTAAGCTAGATTACCGATGAACGCGCAACGCCCTAGGACTTTTTCTCCCATATTTTCTAAACAATTTTAATTAATATGAAGACTGAAGTGACAGATATTAATAAAAACTGTCATTGTAGACAAAGACTGGAAAGTGTAAAAGATAAGGTTTGAAAATGAACTGCCTGAAGTAACAGATATTAAAATTTTCACTTTTGAAGACATCATTATAAAACATCAATTATTTTAAAAAATTCTTATCTTACTTTTTTTCACCAAAATTTCATTTTCGCAAAATATTTTTCAGCAATATTTACCCAAGTATTTTGTCCTCAATAGTAGTTGTCACCTAGAAGGGTTTAAGGGATACTATCTTGGTACTGGTTTTACTTTCAACTAACATTTGATTCTAGGAGATTCAAATGGTTGGATATCTGAAAAGATTTCTCTTGAAGAGTTTAAATTTTTATATTTTTAAATTGAAAATATTGCGAAGCGGAAAATAATATAGGCCTTTTCTTTGTGATTTAGTTATTAGTGTCGAAAAGATCTGTAGATTGATCGTGATCTTTGAGAGCAACACAGCACGTTAATATTTAATACTTTGAAAGCTTTACAATTTAAGAATACGTTGTGTAAAGTTTAAATACGGTTTATATTTTATAAGCTCTCAACGATTTTCTGTCGTTATAGGGTCGAATTTTCTACCTAATTTTAAATTTTTGATAAAAAATAAAATGTAAAGCCGTAGTATTTTCAAAATAACGCGCATGTTCCTTTTTAAAATACTTTCCCGAAGTAATTTTGGTGAAAAAAAGTAAGATAAGAATTTTTTAAAATAATTGATGTTTTATAATGATGTCTTCAAAAGTGAAAATTTTAATATCTGTTAATTCAGGCAGTTCATTTTCAAACCTTATCTTTTACACTTTCCAGTCTTTGTCTACAATGACAGTTTTTATTAATTATTTAAGATAATCTTCTTTTCTACGGAACGACACAAGTGCAAGTTTATATAGAACGAGTAATGAAGATTGCATATGAATGGAAACACAAGGTTAATATAAAGCGAGTAGGATTAAATGATCTCTTACAAAATCATAACATTTTTTATTGCTGAATATTAAATGAAAATATGTTAAATATGTTTTGGCATTACGATTCCTTTTGTAGTTTTGTAGCTACAAAGTTCTGTTTCATTTCAATATTCCAAGAAATTATTTTTATATTAATATTTCAAATTTGGTGTTTACTCTTTAATTCAGCTTTACTACATTTATATATAGTGTAAACTTATATTTCACGGTGAAGAGTTTTAAAAAAGTCACCAAGAGAGAAAAATTGAAAATCATTGTTATGATTGCAACCTAACACTGTTGAAATAAGAACCTCTATAAGGTGGTCATATGATATTTCACGGTGAAGAGTTTTAAAAAAGTCACCAAGAGAGAAAAATTGAAAATCATTGTTATGATTGCAACCTAACACTGTTGAAATAAGAACCTCTATAAGGTGGTCATATGATATGATATAATTCCAACGGAGTTGAAACAAACGAGGGCTCCGAGTCAAAATAAATCAGTTTCTGATTTGAACTAAACCGGGTTCAGAGTCGAGCTACACTGGTTCTGGGTTGATTGCAACGCTGTTCTTAGGCGATCTCAACACGGTTCAGAGTCAAACTACATGGAGTTCTGGGTCTAACTCAATACGGTTCTTAGCCGTAAGAAACAGGGTTCTTAGGCTAACTCGGCAGGGTTCTGAGCCAAACTCGACATGATTCAGAGTCAAACTACACAGCGTTCGGATTATAACTAAACAGGGTTCTTGGTCGAACTAAACAGGGTTCTGAGTCGAATAAACCGGGTTCTGGGTTTAACGCAATACGGTTCTTAACCGTACGAAGTGGGGTTCAGAGTCGAACTAAACCAGGTTCAGAGTCGAACTCAACACGGTTCTCAGTCAAACCACATGGTTCCGATTACAACTGAACAAGGTTTTGAAGCACACGCCACATGATTCAGGTAGGAACCTAATACGGTTCCAAAAGAAACTAACTTGGTTCAAAGAAAAACCCCAGCTCGGATCGTAGATGAACTCCTTAGGGCTTTATAGAGAACTCATATCAAAGGGTTCTATGTAGATCAAAAAAGGGTTTAAAATAGGGGACAAGCGTTAAGAACCCTTTTCTCGGCAAAGTAGAACCTTTTTTCTTAGAGTGTTTATATTAATATATCAAATTTGGTGTTTACTTTTTAATTCAGCTTTACAACATTTATATATTGAGGATATACATTAAAGGTTAAACGTAACAATTTCACACGCATATCAATTCTTACACGGTTGAATAAGGCTTACAGCAGGAAAAACGTTTACCCTTAATCCACTTGATTTAAGCAGCAGATTTTGAGCAGCTATTTTGAAGGTACTATCCCATAGAACCGAATTCCCAATGGACCGAAATCCCATTCGACCGAATATCCGGCAATGATTTTAGATTTCCAGCCCAATGGCTATATTTCCGATGGACCGAAATCCCAATCGTCCGAATATGCCCCTAAAAAATACATGAATATGACTTGAAACACTGTAGCCGTCAGCGATTCGGTGGTGTAGTGGATACGATGTTGGACTGCGAAGCGATAGGTTGTTGGTTCGAATCTCCGAAAGGTATGTTAATAATATTAAAAGTAAATATTTCGTGATACTAATTATAACGCTCACTTTCATACCTTTCAAGGCAAGATATATATAGAATTAATAAACAAATTGTGCTTAAAATGAAGTACAGTCTTAATGGTAGTTCCATCAATGTCTTTAAATTTTAAATGAAAATTTTAATATTTTGGTTTCGGGTGGGTTGGGTTAGGTTAGGTTGGGTTAGGTTAGGTTAGGTTAGGTTTGGTTTGGTTTGGTTTGGTTAGGTTAGGTTAGGTTTGGTTAGGTTAGGTTTGGTTAGGTTAGGTTTGGTTAGGTTAGCTTTGGTTAGGTTAGGTTTGGTTAGGTTAGGTTTGGTTAGGTTAGGTTTGGTTAGGTTAGCTTTGGTTAGGTTAGGTTTGGTTAGGTTAGCTTTGGTTAGGTTAGCTTTGGTTAGGTTAGCTTTGGTTAGGTTAGCTTTGGTTAGGTTAGGTTTGGTTAGGTTAGCTTTGTTTAGGTTAGGTTTGGTTAGGTTAGCTTTGGTTAGGTTAGCTTTGGTTAGGTTAGGTTAGGTTAGGTTAGGTTTGGTTCCAATAATTCGTTGACACCTTTTCCAAAATATGCTCCTTTTAATTAGCTACCACCTTTTCCAAAATATTCTCCCTTTAAATAGCTACCACCTTTTCCAAAACATTCTCCTATTAATTAGCTGCCACCTTTTCCAAAAGATTTTCCTATTAATTAGCTGCCACCTTTTCAAAATATTCTCCTATTAATTAGCTGCAACGTTTTCCAAAACATTCTCCTATTAATTAGCTGCCACCTTTTCCAAAATATTCTCCTATTAATTAGCTGCAACCTTTTCCAAAACATTCTCCTACTAATTAGCTGCAACCTTTTCCAAAACATTCTCCTACTATTTAGCTGTCACATTTTCCAAAATATTCTCCTTTTAATTAGCTACCACCTTTTCTAAAATATTCTGAAGACACTAATTTCACTTAAAATTATTAAAAAATAAACCACAAAAACAGTTACCTTTAAGCATATATTTTAGTCCCATTGGACAGAATTCAAAATCCGCCAAAGTGCGGTATTTTTCGGTCGAATGGGAATTCGGTCGTATGGGAGACAAGCATTTTGAAAGACTAATCTATGGTATTATTATTGTTGATGAGGCGGGGCTCACGCCCTAGCACCGATGCCAAAGGCATATTGTGCAACCTCATAATCAGGCCTTGAATAGGCCCGTAGCCGCAGCGTAGCGAAGAATTCGCTCCACCGTAAAAGAGGAGACCCGCGAGGGCTCCACAGTGTGTGAATCAAAATGTTCTAGTCTAAGCGAGGCGAAGAAGTCGCACTCGCAAAGTACGTGAGCGGATGTTTCTTCCTTCTCCTGGCACGACCTGCAGAGGGGGTCGTCAGCAAGACCCATCAGATGGAGGTGCCTATTTAGCCGACAGTGTCCGGTCAGAAGACCGGTGGCCAGCCTAATATCCCATCTGCTGAGCGAAATTAGGTCTCTAGCACGAGACCTGCAGGGACCATTGACTAACTGTTTTGTCTGTCTCTGGCCATCCATGTCATGCCAGAGCTGGTTTTGTATGACAGTCATCCTGGTAACTCATGTGTTCTGAAAAAATAAATTTCAAAAAACACCTTTTACAGAGTCTATTGCTACCTTTCTGATATAATTATAAACCTCTATTAAGGGTTTTGTTTTAAACCGAAAAGGAATTAAAAAGCACCAACGTCATTGGAATTTAAAAACACCACATTAGTCTCAAAAAGACCTTTTTTTTAAGGGTTTATAAACACTTTTTCCGGTATTAATATACACCTCTTTTCAAAGCAATTAAAACACCTAACAGGATTTAAAAATCACCTTCAGAGAAGGTATTATTTCGCACCGTATTGACATCCTCTCGAATGGTGCTTTTAAACACCAATAGAGGTGCTCCTGGGGATGCATTAGGAAACACCTCTAAAGGTTTCAAATAGTTCCATTTTTTTAACAGTGTATTGTTATTAGGGTAGACATCCATACTAGCGTCGCTAGGTAGAGTTAAATAGAATTAAGATTTTCTGGACATTTTCAGCTGTCACCCACGAGTTCTGCGATTTAGGTAGACCGATAAAAGATACAAAATTCTCTAATTTCGCTTTACGTTTACGTTTCTTGAGTATAGAGTCTATCTTTAACAGTTTGGGTTCCACTGTTCGAATGAGCTGATCAGAGTAAAACAACCCGGTTATATGCTTGCTGTCCAGATCTTTCAAACGATGTAATACGTCTTTTCTAAAACTCAAAATAGCGGAAATGACAAATACTTCTGTTGAAAGATTTGGCTCATAACCTTTAGAAAAAGCTGGTTTAAGTTTGCTTATTCTTACAAAATCGCCGACACGAAATTTGACGTCATTTTTAGTAGGCTTATTACTCATTTCCGGTTTGTAAATGTTTTTGTACACTTTCAGAACGTTAAAGGGGGATACATTGTCGGGTGTCATTTTCATTACCGAATGATAAGAGGAGTTGTAGCCTTTAACTATGTCTGTCAAATGATCTATATATCTATGAGAATTGAAATGAGTCAACATTTTGAATATTCGATGTTTTAAAGTTTTAATTAATCTTTCTACAAATGGACAGTGGCATTTTTCAGACGTCATAGAACCGTATTTGATCTTATTTTTCTTGAGAAGTTTTTGCGTACGTGAATTAATAAATTTTTTACCTAAATCGGACCAGATGGCTTTAGGTTTGCTTTGTTCGAGGATTATTTCGAGAGCTTTCGTAGCTTCGGCAGCGTGTTTTCTTTTCATTGCTGGTACTACAAAAGCCTTTCGGGAGAAGCAGTCGATGCCCACCATAACGTATCTGTAGTCATCGTTGTATTTGGCGATTGACCCCAGATCAGCTAGATCGACTTCGACTCTATCCGAGATGTTAAAGACGAGGATTCAGGATTTTACGTCTTTTGAATTTATTTATAGCTGTTTTATGCAGTGTGTAAACGTCAGTGGTTTCTAGAAAGGGTTTGACTTCGTTTCTCGAAATACATGAGATTTGACAGCCTTGTACAATGGGTTTAAACCCGTGAACCCTGTACTGTGTTTACTGTTGAGATAAGTGCTCTTTAAAGTCTCTTCCTTTTGGAGTTTCGAAAAAGGCTGCTTCTTTAATATTAAAGGACTCGTTTTAGTGTCAAAAGTTAATCTCTTCTTCGCTCTCAAATACGTTCGGGGTCGAAACCTATTTTTAAAGGTACAGAGGCGGATGATGTGCTGATTGAGGGTGGGCGTGCTTAAGGAGGCGCTAGAATGTTTTGCACAAAGGGTCAAAATTCTGTCCACCCCTATGAGTGAAGAGGCTACCCCGTACTTATTGAAGAAGGTAGGTTGTATAGTAAAATAAACTAGCTGAACAGATCTTAAGGTCGTTCACGAAGAGAATCCCCGCATCATCCCAGCGTATACTAAGAGCGCTACTTGCTAAATGGTCGAAGTTTTTCGCCGCTCCTCTGTATTTCAGGGGAGCATATTAATCCAGCTGTCTTGTTTTTTGGATGGGCGGGGTTTCAAGATGTTCTGGTAGCGTTTCATGGCTTCTTCGTAAAAAACCCGTTTGGTTCTTTCATCTAAAGATGGATTTGAGATAATCAGACTCATCTCCTCATCCAACTCCGATAATACTGTATTGTTTTTTGAAATCTCATTATTTGTTGTTATAATTGATTTGGTGGGTTAGAACTTTGTTCAGGTTGTTGTTCCAAGGGCACTAATGCCATTTTATTAGCGTAAACTAGTGTTTTATTCATTTTGAGAATAAGCCTCCCAAAAAGCTTGAAATTACGGGAAAGAGGACGCTAAAGAAGCCACTTCATGTTTGTTTAGATAATATGGTATTTTTGGCTTTCCAATGAGTATTTTTGCAAGCAATTTTACGAATATGTTTCTTATACTTTCACAAATATTATATACGTTTGGTTTCAGATCGACGGCTCCTTGTAAGGCGTTTTAACAACACTCACTGATTGAATCAAGAATTTCTCGATTAGAATTTTTAAGAATAGCTAGTATTCGTGGTTTTTTTTAATTGCCCCAAAGCGGCTATTAAAATTATGTTTTTAGCGGCTAAAGTTTTCTTTTTATTACCCGATGTTTTCTTGACCTTTCTTGGTGGTGACATCGTAAAGAATGATAAAATTTTGATAATGTTCCTTAATTATAGTTTTCTTCTTGGGAGTATATTTGACTATTTGTTCTCCCTGTAAAATATTTGTTCTAAACCTTAGAATCGGAAGGAAATTTCTGGGTTAAATCGCAAAGTAAATACCATGTGGTTTTTCAGTCACATCCAGATAACATTCTACAATAAATTTAGAGTTGCTGGGTGCCAATTGTTTAGAGAGAGTCACTAATTGCATAAGATCTCTCACAGTTTTCATAAGAATCCTGTACTGTGTGTTTAAGGAGGCTGTTCTCAAGTTTTTTTTTTCAAATATATTTGTGAAAGGGTGATGACGAATAATTTCCTATGGTGTGATTGTTTAGTAAATATTTCTGATAAAATATTATTTTTATTTTCTAACATGAGATCATCTAAGACGATTAATATTGTTTGAGAGCCATCGTATATAGTAACGTCAGGTAAACCTTGACGCATAATTACACCCATTTCTTTCAATTCATCGTAACAAGGCTGATATATACAATAATGCCAAACAACTAAATCGACTATAAATTCAAACATTTTATCCTTATTTTCAATTATTCGTTTGCATAAAACTGTTTTACCAGATCCTGAAGGACCGAAAATAATCAAATTTCCAGGTGTAGTGAATGGTATCATAGCTAATACTCGAATAAAACTTATTTGTAACTATCATTCATACTTAAACGTTATCAATTAATACGGGAACGCGCGCCCAACCCAGATGGTGAACCCCAAACACGGGTGTAGGGGTGGGGGGCCCAAACGGCACGCGGGTAGGCCACCATGAACGCGTAAAAATCATTTTGAAAAGTAAGGACATCATCCTGCCTTTCACTATAGTATCTTCTATTAGCCTTTAACAAGGATTGTCACTATTCGAGATGGTAAATACGGTTAAACCAAAGACCCTTGTACGGTCAATCCAAAAAAACGCTCAAGGGTCTTTTCTAAATGTCTCCAAAAAGAAAGACATCTGAAAAACGTTTTTAGTCCAATGGCAAGGTTTCTGATAATTTTGCCCGCGAAAATTTTCTATCCTTGAGCGTGCTAAATACCTAGGAGTGACGTGTTTGATTTCGAACACGCCTTGTCCCTTCCAAAAATTATACAAGTTGGGAAAACCAAAATATTACCTCTCCGTGTCGAGAAGATTATATAAACTTAAGCATCCAATGAAAACGTCGACCTTTTTGCCCTCATCCTTTCCCGCGCTTTGCGCTTCCGCATTTCATCCTTAATCTCAACATTATCTTCCTCCATTTTACTCACAAAAAGAAGCGGCAAAAAACCAGCTGGCTCTTTACAACCACTTAATTTGACTTAATATCCAACTTCCAAACACAAATATTTACTGGTAGATAAATTGACAACCTACAAGCAAAAATTCTGAAGAATGTCTCCCGCAAATTTAAAAGGTCTATTTTCAACTAGGTGGGCGTATCTGATTAGATTTAAAATATATATTTTTTTAATTTTTGGTCTGACTGTTATCTACACCTAAATGGTTTTCAGTCAAACAAACAAGGAGCATAAACACAATAGTGGAAGCTTCAGTCTTATTTAAAACATGTAAATCAATTATCATCTCTGCAAATAACTTACACAGGTCTTTTTTACCAATGCCTAACCGTTTGGATTTTTCTAAAGCAATCTTAGCACCAAAAAATATTTTTGATACAAAATAAATGTTTTATATTCTTATTAAGAATAAAACAAGAGGATAAAAAAGGTCTGTCCTCTCGTAATGTTTTAAGCTTTTATCATGATTACTCTATACAACAGTAACAAGGAGTATAAACCCATTAGTGGAAGCAGTATTTTTTTTCCGAAACAATCTCGCTTATGTTTATCCTCTCTAGACTTCGCTAAAAACGTATTACTCCTACGTAAAATATTAGTAGACAGGCAAGGATTCATACCATTAAAGAAGGAGCGCAATATTATCCATATTTTCATTTCATATACAGAGAAAAGAAATTATTGTGTTTCTGAGAGGAGCTTCCCATTTTTGTTGTTGTTTTGAAAAATATATCGCAATGGACGGGCCTTGCAAGATATAGGAGGCAATGAATGAAATATATCACAATGCACGGGCCTTGGTAGATATAGGAAGCAATGATAATCTCTCTATTTGCACGAGAGGTTTATCTTTAATATTTAAATAAATATAATTATTTTTAGTTATTTTAATCTTCAATAATTAACATTAATAATAGTTAAATCGTTTAAAATAAAGTTATGCCTATTATCATCTCAAACTTTGCTAATATTCACGTTTAAAGTGAAGGGTACCCCTCTTGCCCGCTTTCTTCAAATTTTGGGGTATATATACGATTCGTTTCCATTATAATAGTAAGGAAAAAGCGCAATTGCGAAAACCTTTGGTGGCCGATCCCACCTAAGGGAGGCTAGACGTTTCTCGTAACCCTAGCTGATCGCCGCGTATATCCTAAAACCAAACGATGATAATGAGTAGAAGCCAATGATACAGATTGGTGTCTATGTGGAATAGACGGAAGACCAGTGGATGGTGGTGTTAGAAGCCAGTGTAAGTGCAGACTGGTGTCAATGTGGGATTGACAAAGAACAGAAGATGGTGGTGTTGGAAGCCAGAAAAGTACCAGACTGGTGTTAATGTGGGATGGACGAAGACCAAACATGGTGGTGTGAGAACTCACGTATAGAGTAGCCAACGGAGAGAAATACAATTTTCCAAATTTCTGTGAACTTGTCATTGCGGTCCGGAAATTGGGAACACGTTTGCTCCGATACGCAAACTGCGAACGCGGTCACGTGGGTGTAACAACGGACAGACAGACACACAGACACGGCCGCTACAGAACCTCTCCTGGACTACGTCACACGGAGAGGTAAAAATGCTGGGGTTGAGCGCCCAAAAGTTATCATTCTCTCTGAACCATGAGCCACCACAACCAACAAGACGCGATGCACCTTTCTTCAACCAGGTAAGAGAAACTTTTTTTAAAGCTTAGTTTTTTAAGAGAAGACCTAAAAAATCTTTCTCTATAGCTACGTCCACGGTACCAACACCGCCACCCAGCCTGCCACCAACACCACCGTCCAGCCTGCCACCAACCCCACCACCGAGTCCAGAACCCCTGCCCCCGTATCAACCTCTCCCGGCCATTTATTACCCATGGTTAGCCATGCCGCGGCCTGGAGAGGCCGATTTAAACATCAACAGTGACTTGTAAGTGAACCTTTTATCTTTGGGCATTATAACGCGAAATTATAATTTCTGTTTATTCGTAGTTTAATCTACAATGTCACACTGTACCTGGCGGTACTTGCGGACGTTGTCGGGGATAACCATTTCGTAGATGACCTGCTGAATCAAGTTCGGCAGGTCATATAAAAAAACACCATCTTCGTCCCCGATGAGTTAAGTATTTTTAAGGCGTTATTTTGAAAATTTTAAACTAAATTTTATAATTCTTATTACAGCCTCCTGGCATTTAATTGGCGAGGGTTCCGGTAAGTTAAATACATTTTTTACTCCTATGTACTCAATATTAACAAGTAATAACTAATTTTACTTTCTTTCTTCCTCAGAGTGAACCTCGAGCTGGGCCAACTAGTCATGTACCGTAGGGTACGATTTTTCGAGGTGGGGGCGGCTACTGCACTAGTGTATGAGAACCAGGACGACGTCCTATTCCAGCTGGCCGTGAGAAAGGGGGTTTAAAAATTGTACTTTTATTAAAAAAGTTAACTTTAAAAAATTAAATTCCGATTCATATTTATATACTTCTCTTTTTTAAATTAAGCTTATATTTTTTCTTACCTTCGAAGTTTAGTTTTTTCTAAACTCTAGTTTTATTTCATAGGCTTAAACAGTAAAATAAAAGGGAAAAAGATAACTTAAAAAAATATGCTTACATAATATCATACATATATAGAAAATGCAACAGTTTTTAAGTTCAATTCAATTTATTGTAAACACAAAATTTATAAAAAAAATTGGAAAATAGATATAATTTTAAAAATGGGTTAACATATGCATTCTATTTTTTAAATACGTCATTTGCCCCGAAATTACCGAGAACAAATTGTAATTGTAAATAGTATTTTGAAGATTTTCTTCTTCAAGCACGTTGTTAAATTTCATCACAACCTGGTAGGATGTTATAAAGTTGGTGAAGTATCCCACCTAGGGTTGTAAATTTTCCGGAAAAATAAAACGCGGAAAATTTTCCGCTAATCGGAAAAATATAAAACTAGCAATTAAGTGAGCTTTGAGTCAATTGATCAAACTTTTAAATATTTTAAAGACGATCACTATCATTTATGCCTGATAACTTTTTTTGTTTTACTTTGGTCTCTTAACGGTTAGGTCTCTGACTCGCTATAGAGAATAGGGGTCACTAGACTCTGTGCCCTTGGACAATTTTTTCCCCCTCCGAATTCACCGAAAACAAAATAATGATTGTTTTGAAAAGAAAGGCAATTAAAAAATTTTAAAGTTTTAACTTTTTAATTGAGAAACCGGTAGCGGAAAAATACGGAACATTTTCCGGAAAAATATAGCTCGGTCATTTTCCGGAAAATTTTCCGACTTACAACCCTAATCCCACCACAGCGTCGAATTTTTCGGGCTGGCCATCTAAACATGGTATGCGATCGTGGTCCCCATATAAATTATCATCAATATTATTATAAAACTCTATAATAATATGTGTGCACCGGAAACTCAATTCAAGGCTCCCGTTTCTAGACTGTCCAAAACAATAGAATCCTCGTTTAATAGGTCTTTAATGTGGCAAGTATTATGATATGCTACAACGGTTCGTTTTGGTTATCGTTTAATACGATTTCGAAGTTGTTGGCTTCGTGGGCGGCCGTCCAGCCTGCTAATACGGGTAAACGAGGCATCAATTTCTCCCAGGTTTCCGTAGAAATAGCGTAGCTTTAAACCGAGTGCTTCCGGCATAGTCGGATCTCTGGATCAAGGGTACCGTTTACAAATCCCGTTGTAAGGAACAACTCTTTCGAAATGTGGAATCGACCATTAATTTTACGTTCGTTGGTTACGCCGATCTTCCTCTTGCCAGCTTCTTGATTTTCCATCTTGCTAGTTTAAGGTCTTCTCGAATAATGATACTTTTCTCTACTGAGTCAGAGGGTTTTTATACTAAATTTATTACGTAGCTACCTTGACTGTCCCATTGTTCGATTGTAGGCGTATTTTTATGTCAAAGTTCTGAAACCAGAGATTGAGAAATTCCAGCATTCCCAAAATCAATACAATAAGTAATACAATAAGTAGTTTTTGGGGATTAATCTCCAAGATCTGACGTATTCTTGACAACCTTTGTGTACTTGCCTCCATAACAGCTTACGAGTAAATAAATTATACAATAGTAAACTTGACCTATTTATCTATTACTCCTAACATTCCTACCCTGTCAATATTTGATTGAAGAAATATTTTCTTAACAATACATCTTCGGAACCCAAAAGCTATTGTCGTAAAAACCCCCACTAATGGAAAGAAGCATAAACTCTTTTGTTATAATTAAGCCTTTTGTTCAATAACTTCAATTATAAAATCTACTGTAAATTCGTCTTTTTGTTATAAAACTATTTGGCACCTCTTAAAATCAATCGGACGTCAATCTTATGTCACCGCTTGTTGATTGACAAACAATATTACACTGTTAGAAAAAACTGTTCAATCTTGGACTAAATCATGTGCAGAGTGGTGACTCTGAGACAGCACAGATTTTTAACCAAGTCTGCACAGATTAAATCATGTGCTAATGTGCACATCAATTTGATTGTGCGAAGCTACACAGAAGCACGGCCAGCTTTGAGCGGACAACCGACCATCGTTGAGCGGACTACCGACAATAAACGGCAGGAAAATCGACCATCTTAGAAGTTAGAACAGACATTCGACCATAGACGGCAGGATCATCGACCACTTTAGGCAGGAAATTCGATCATATTTGAACGGAATATAGACCATATTTGAACGGAATATCGGATATATTTGAACAGAATATCAATCATCTTGGATCGGACAACCGACCATCGACGGCTGGTATTTCGAACATTTTCAATTGGAAAACCGACAGTTTTTGCACGAAATATCTGCTATCTTTGAAAGGAATATAGACCATATTTTATCGCAAAACCGACTATTATTATATCGAATTTTGAAGATGACCAAGTTTATACCACTCCGCACATCCATGAAGGATATATAGTAAAGTAGACAGCATTTTAAACCAATTATTATACTTCTTAAACAGAAATAAAAAAATCAATGTAAAAAAGCTTGAAATAACAAGTACAATTTGGAGAGCTATTGCTTTTCGCATTGGTGAATATTATTTAAATGTGTGTTTAACTTTTGGATCATTCTGAACCGTTAAGACGCCTATTTTAGCTTCGTCTTTCGGTGCATACAATAAAACATGATTTTTTCCGTTTAAACTTGACGAGTTGAAATCTATGTTTACACTTTATATAAATGTAGTAAAGCTAAATTAAAACGTAAACACCCCATTTTAAATATTAACATCAAAAGTTTTTCTTGGAATATCGAAATGAATGAGAACTTTATAGCTACAAAACCACTAAAAGAATTGTAATGCCGAAACATATTTACAATATTTTCATTTAATATTTGGTAAAACGAAAATTTTATGGTTTTGAAAGAGTTATTTTCTAACCAGCACAAGGTAAAAACAAAAAGAGATTATGAACTAAGGAGTAGAATCTAGAAGCTTATTAAGAAATATGAAATATTTTTGCTTAGGCCTTTGACTTGCACCTCAACAGTTCTTTAAATAGGTTCAAAGTGTATCACACTAGCTTTCGTTGTTGATTTCCAATATTACGAAAAACCAACTTTCTAACCACTCTTGTGGTAGTCAAGACAAAATTGAATTGTTTAAAATAATAACATTTTAGGTGGCACAATAATAGAGTAATTTTGTCTCCCTGCCTTTGGCTTATGGTTAGTTGTGATACTACTCTGTTGAATGGGAAACCGCTTTGTTTTATCATTCGGTAGTTTGATAAACAATACTAAGCGGGTGGCTACATATATTGGATTTTAATTTGCGGGAAAAAAGTCTCCGAATTGAGCGATGAAATTTTTGTCAAAAATATAATGAATTTTAGTTTTGAACTAAATATACAGGGTGGCTTCGGTATTTGTGGCCAATAGCTTCTATGGGATAGTATTATTCCACTGAAAATAGTATGTTTCCTACCATATTGTGTTGCAGGATTGATAACGTGAATAATAGGTATGTAATGCAATAGACTGCTGTAATCGAAATAATGTTTAACGTATTGCCTACAGTTTAAAGGGGGGGTGAAGTAGAAAATCAAGTGATTTTTTATCGATTTTTCTACTAATTATAAGACCAGTCTGCATAGTCAAACATTCAGGAAATACTTCCGAATGATTTTAAAATTCAAATTAGGTTCAGATTTTAAGGATAACTTTAAAGAAGGTCCTCCGACCAATCGTGTAATGCCTTGCCTTTTTATTAACAAATTTCTCGTGGCACGCTCCATGTCTCGCGCCATGATTATCACGTCGCGTGCGAATTTTATCAAATCTCGCGATAAATTTCATTCAACACGTAACATGCCACGAGAATTTTGTTAATAAAAAGGCAGGACGTTACGCGATTGGCCGGAGGACCTTCTTTAAAATTATTCTTAAAATTTGAACCTAATTTGAATTTTAAAATCATTCGGAAGTATTTCCTGGATGTTTGACTATGCAGACTGGTCTTATAATCAGTAGAAAAATCGATAAAAAATCACTTGATTTTCAACTTCACCCTCCCTTTAAACTGTAGGCAATACGATAAACATTATTTCGATTACAGCAGTCTATTGCATTACATATCTAATATTATCGTTATCAATCCTGCAACACAATATGGTAGGAAACATACTATTTTCAGAGGAATTATACTACCTCATAGAAGCTATTGGCCACAAATACCGAAGCCACCCTGTATTTTAACTAATTTACTTTAGAAGAAAAATTTTGGTTTGTAGACTTTTTTACCGTTTAATATCACTTGAATGATAGAGTATGCAAAAACCTACACTATACAACCTGAACAAATAATTGCGCAAAGCCTCAACACACTGGGAGCACACTTTTGCGTTCAGTTTTGGACAGAAAATACAGGTCAAAAAATTGAACACCAAAACGGTGTGCTAGGTTGAGCACTTTCATGCTCATTGATGAACACTGTGTGTGGTAGCATTTCTTCTTAGGGATGCAAAATTGAACAGTATAGTCGACAATTTGGCACACATAATGTGTCAATTTTGCATGGAATATAAATGACAATTTGGAAAGCTTATAGTGGCAGTTTTGAAGGACTTTAGTGAAAAATTGGCACACTTAATGTGGCAGTTTTGAATTGTTCAGCGGGCCATATTATCTCTTATAATGCCAACTTCGATATTCGTGTTCATTCCTTTCCAATGTATCGGCTTCCCAATCAACCGGAATCAAAATGGGGAGATTCCAATAGATCGTACTCCCACACCTTGGACTGTTAAAGAAAAGTAGTAATTAGCCTCCAGGGACTGCACTTGACCAACGTGGTTATTGTCTTTTCCTCCGATTAAAATGGACTAGCAAATAATCACATTTTCAATTTAAAGTCTTACATAAATATAAGGGAAAGGTGAAATACGCAATAATCCTTGACATTTCCTTTCATATTATTTTAAAATGATGTTTGTAAAGACCAACTTATATTTAATTTAGGATAAATAAGCATTTTACAGTAAATTGTTTAGATATTATCGGATACTATTGGATTTTTATTGAAGGTTTTGTTAATAAACCTCATAACGTATTAGGGAAACTGTCAGGATTGAACACCTTCAATGTTATCTTGGATGATTCTGCACGCCTTTCGCTATTGAACGCCTAATATTTCCAAACTGTTCAAGAATTAACAATTGCTTTCAAGTTTGAATACCCATTGAATGCTTTTTTCTTAGAGTGTATCACTCTCTGTGCAATCTTAAAGCACACTTGACAGGTCATTTTATTCCCTGGCCAAAATTTGTCAGTAGTGTGCAATTTTGGCGTGTTAATTTATGATTTGTGCAACTTGGGTCAAAAGCGTGCAAACTTGGTATGCCATTTTGGGATTTGTGCAACTTAGGTCAAAGACGTGCAAACTTGGTTTGCCGTTTTGGAATCTGCAACTTAGGTCAAAGACGTACAAACTTGGCAGACCATTTTGAGATCTGCCCACCTTTGGTCGAAAAAGCCCAAACTTGGATGAGTTCGGGTCGGTTTTTTTCTAACAGTGTAGACGTGTTTAAACACGTCCTAAAGGTGAACGTATCTAACTCCCTCGGTCAATAAAAGCTTAGTTAACCCTCCACCTCCTCCTCCTGCTAATAGGTCTAGAGAAATTTTGTATAAATTCACGAAAGAGAACAACAGAATATCACATTCGAACTTTAGACCTCGTAACATCAAGATGGATCCTGAATCGCTTCGTTGGAATTTGGATGAACTAGCTGTAAATACGCCTTGGCCACTAACTTTAACATACAACTTTTTTTCTTATGTTCCTATTTACATATCGACCCTGTTTATGTACCCTCAACTTTACCCAGCTTTATTGAATACGGAGGTTTAAATATAATTCAATCTTTTCTGGATGTTATCGCGTACATGAAAACCGTCCCTAGAACACCGGAAGACTGCCATAATATGGACGAATTGGACCACCTAAATAACTAAATTCCTAGGCCCCTAAATATTTCTTACGCCGATCGCATAGAAAGACGCCGGTATGAATTACTACCCACTATCCGTGAAGACACCATTATCGCCGATTTCAACAACCCCCAATACGATAAAGAGATGGCGGCATTTTTCGACCAGGAATGTCAACAAAAGGACAACGACCCCTTTGAGTACCTGTCTCTAAACTTCTCCGACTACCAACCCAGCGAAGAGGAGTCTCTTGTGGATTCAGATGAAGCCAATGTGTACGATCAGTGGGGTGGGGGTCACCCTCCTTCACCTATTCAAGACATCCCATATTGCGAGATTTTAAAACAAAGCGAGAAATTCTATGAACAATTTAATATGTATGGTAGAGAATTAGTTTTAAACATCACTGACGACCCCGTCGATAGTATATGTACTATTACGGATCATGTATTAAACGAGTACAGAGCAACAGACTACGTACAAATAAGCTTAGGTATAAATTGCTGATCTGAATTAGAATTATCATTTAAAAGACTAGACCAAGTCGACCCTTCAAACCCTCTTTGACAAACTAGCCGAATTACTTTACGATGATGAAATTGAACATTTTTTCAAGGCCCTGTAAAAATAATATTCAATACAGTGAGAATTCCTGAAGGATACGGCCGGTCCAACCGTCGTCAACTTAAACCTTCAGTATTTTCTCAAAGGATCGACGGGGGATTCTACGAATTCCAAACACTGATAATCTATGTTTAGCCCGTACCCTTTGTGTTTCTATCTCTCACCGTGTCTACATGAACAACAAAAACAAGAAAGAGTTGAAAGCCCGTTACGTGACTATATCACGAATAGGTCCCCGGTGTACACTCCAAAAAACAGCTGCTTTAGATCTTTGTTGTAAGGCTGGTGTCACTTTAGGTGAATGCGGTACCCCCGCCTTATTCCAGAAATTTAAAGTTTTCTTATCGGCTTACTCCATCTTTGTATATAAATTTGAAAATAGAGTCCCCATTCTAATTTTAAGCGAAAACGACCATACAGATACCCGACCACGTCTCTTTCTTTTTAACGAGAATAGTCATTATAACGTCATTACAAAATTTAAAACTCTTGTTTAGTCATGATCACTTTTGCGATAAGTGCTACCCCCTTCTGGCAGATTCAATCGCATAAATGCAATGACTTTTGCTTTAAATGTATGCGACCGACTGTTTGTCATGGACGTGAAAAAACATGCGGCTTCCGTCTTCGCAAATTCTGGGGTGACGATTGTTATAACAGTCATTTGAATCCAACTGGTAACAAAAAATCCCTTTGTGAACGGCTCTATCATTGTAAAAACTGTTTTAAGAAAATCGATTACTTAAAACGTACAACTAGACACACCAGTGGGGAAATGTTCTGTCATGTATGTGGAAAACATCAGCCTAGTGATCACTTGTGTTTCACTCAAGTGATCCAGGATAAAACCCTCAGTGTTATCCCATCGAAAAAACCACGCCGTAATTTACCCGAATTAATGTACATTTTCTTTGACGTTGAATGTATCCAAACGAAAATATGTCAGGAAAAGTTGGGTGCGTACGAGCATCAAGCTATCTTATGCGTTAGCATCTCTGCCTGCGAAGACTGCATTGAAGAAACGTCACTCGATTTTAATTGCATCAAGTGTAATCAATTTGGGCCTCGTAAACAACGTTTCACGGGTGGGAAACGCATAGCGGCCTTCCTAGATTACTTAGTCAGCTTATTCAGCGTGAAGAAGGTTATCGTAGTATCGCATTTTGGCAGTAACTATGGCAATCAGTTATTAATTAGAGAGATAATTAATCGTGACGAGAAATTTGTACCTGAATCTTTGAAAATTAACGGTACACAAATTTTAGAAATGAAACTTTTTAATCTATTGTTCCTTGACTCATACAACTTCATCCCAGTTTCTTTATCTAAGTTTCCCGCTATTTTCGGTCGTCCTAATGCCGCTAAAGGATACTTCCCTCATTTCCTATTCAACGTAGTGGATCTCTAGTTCGATATTGATAGACAAGAGGAGACAAACTACATATTGGAAAAGACTCTACAACCTACAGAAGCTTACGGTTGTCAGTACTTTACCAGAAAAAACTTGGACACCTTCATGAAATGGCACACTTCAGAAGTCAGTAAGGGTAATGGCTTTAATTTTTCAAATGAGCTTTATTATTATTGCGAAAACGATACTCTGCTCTTATTCTTAGGATGTTTAACTTTTCGATCTCTCCTACTTAAAGTTACTAGCGTAGATCACTTTAATTGCGGCTCAGTTACCCTCCCAGGCGTTGGTTCATATGTCTACCGAAAAATTATCTCAAATCAAACACCATTAGTATCATTCCACCAACCTACTACAGACTTGGCGAAAATCAATCTTTCGGCGCTATTGAGTGGTTAGAATGGACTCCACGCGAGAGAAATATTCCAATTCAATCTTCTTTTAGAGGTAAGGAGGTTAAAATCCAAACCCTAAAGTTAGATGGCTATTGTTCGATAAACAAAGAAGTGTTCGAATACATTGGATGCTACTACCATGGTTGTAAAATTCACTTCCCAGTAAACAGAAACATGATCTTACACGGCGACCCAACACAGACTCTAAATACAAGGTTTACAAAAACCGAGAAGAAAATCTGTAAACTAGAAGCCCTCCACTACAAAGTAAACGTCAAATGGGAGTGCGAGTGGCAACAAGATAAAGCAAACAACACTGAAATAAGCGACTTTTTAAAACTTAGCGATATGCGTATTAAGACGTCTAAAAGATTGAACCCACGAGATGCTTTCTTTGGAGGTCGTTGATGTGTTAACAAGCTGTACCATAAAACAACGGGTACAGAAAAAATGCACTACGTTGATTTCAACAGCCTAAACCCCTACGTCAAGAAAACGGGAAAAATTCCCATTGGCCATCCTCAAATTATTTTGGATAATTTCCCCGATATCTTCTCTTTTGACGGACTCCTCAAGTGTGATGTACGTACTTACTGAACCATCCTTGCAACTTTTTCCTGTCAACTAACATTCGGGCCCTTATTTTGTGGTTAAAATTTCAAAGAGATCCATCTAATAGTTAATTCTATAACGAATGAAGTTGTTAAGGGTGGTTTTAGAATCCATACAAGCAATCCGACAATTGGTGAAAAATACTTTATTCTTTCATTGAGATAACATTGGATTGTTTTGAAAAGTGACCTTCTCCAGGAAGGTGTATAAAGAAAACTGTTCATTCGTTACGTTTGGGAACCATCTTAAATGAAAGATAACAGACCATGGATGTGCCTTTTCTTAGTTTTATTAAGACAAATTAAGGTTAAGTATTGATTTTTATCATTATAAACCAAAAACGGATTTATGTACTAAGAACGTCGGATCATAGCTTTAGCCTCTGATACCATCCTCACATACTTTATTGAGAAACTTCGTCTGCTTATATTTTGACTTCACCCACAAACTATGTACATAGCGACTTCTAGTGATAGAAAAAGTCATTGATATCTCTAATTTCGTGGCTAAACGTCTTTTTGAAATTGCGCCAGTGGTAAAAAAGCAAAGCGGACAACAATGCGATATAACTCCTATTTTAGTGGAATTAAGTTTTAAAGTTAAGAATATATAAAATTGATGTCATTAAATATTTTCTTGAAGTATCTGGTTTTTCTTTCTTCGTACTAAAATTATTATTGTAGTACATTTACTTTACTTTACTTGTTCAGTATCTATATTTAAAGTTCAAAATATAAGAGAATAAGGCCGATAGATAGCAAACGCAAGTTGTGAAATTATAAGCCACTCCCATCAAAACATACACAGTACTCGAGGATGGGTAGGGAATTTGCTACGTTCAACGTTCTTCTTGCATAAATCCGTTTTTGTATAAACCGGAGCCTCCGAAATGAACTAGGCCCATGCGTGTCGCGAAGCGAGAATATTTTTTAACCTATTTAGTTCGCCGTGGTTTTACGCATGGGGGCGCTTATATTACCGTAAAATAATTAAAAGTTCAACCCCGTGACCCTGTCGACTGCTTAAGTATTTGGGCCAAGGTCGCAGATTGTAAATATATGTTTTTATTACTCTTACTGAATTATTTTAATTAAAATAATTTATTTTGTTGTCATCAATACAATCTAACCGAAAGATTCAATAAAAAGTGAATAGCCCAAAAACATTTACGTTAATTTTAGGATGAAACTTTTCTCTATCATAAAAATTTTATGACTGACCCCTAAAATATCATCGATAATTTAAGGAAGACCCCTGTCACAACGGTAAAATAAGCGCCATCTCGTACACATATATGTTGAAAATATTTTCGTTAACAAACTGGATGTTTCCCCACATAAAATTTGACATGCATTGGCCTAGTTCGTTTCAAATATAAACACATATAGTATAAACACATACTTCGACTTAGGTTGTTTTGAGTATTGGAGTTACGGCGTTTTACCACTGTTAGAGAAAATCAATTTATCCCTAATTTTTATGGTGGACCTACGCCGTTTTTGTGGTCATTCACACCGTTAGAGGGTGATAAAGCAATAAAAACATGGCGTTTGAGCTCTCCGTTAAAACCAAAATTTTGGATTAGGAATTAAACTGGAGGCTAAATAGGTCGGATTTTTTATTATTTTCGTAAAAAAATGTGTTTAAACATTACTAAAATTTCTTTCAAACATAAAAATCACCAGTTATTTACAATTTCGCTAAGCCTCGTTCAAAATGGCGTTATGTTGATGTTATATACAGCAAGAACTTCGGTTATTTGGGATTAAAGCCATACATTACGAATACTTGTGGTAGGTTCAAATAAATTATAAAAAAATTAATTATTAATCTTACTGGTAGATCAATCAATTACTACATTATTATTATTGTGAGAGCTGGGACATACTAATAAGCTATTGAGGTAAATTTTACACCTTAATGATGAAGCCTCGCTGACTAAATGTTGACGATAACTCTTCAAGGGAAATAATGACAAACAGAACTGTATAGATTCTTTAATTTAATAACATTTTACATTTGCATTAGGCCTATTTAAATTCAAATTCTATGTTAAGGTAAAAACCATTGCTGTTCATATATTTTTATTACAAAAACCAAAATAAGAAAGACAACAGATGGACCACTATTGGTGAAATGTTCTGTTTATCTGTTAAGCCTTGGTACCATTATTTGCTTAAAGCATAGCGCGGCTCCTGTGGATCCCCTACAAGTTTACTTTCCTTACGAACTCCAGTTTTGGCTTGGCGAAGCTAGTATAAATCCCGCCCACTAGCCTTTGCCAAGCCAAACCCGGACCTCAGGGGGAAAGTCCCCTTGTAGGGGATCCACAGGAGCCGCGCTATGCTTTAAGGTTTAAATCAATCGAAACCTTAATTACCAGTATGATAGCTATTTTTATAATATTGAACAATCATTACCGAAGCCATTGTTGCAACTATTCGCCTGTAAAAAGAGATATAATTCCTGACTTTAAATTAGGGGCCATTTTCAATCAACGTTTTCCAAGAATTTTTATTATTCGAACTTTTGTTGCGCTTCCTAATAAAATATCCAAAATAGAATAGCCGCAGATCGGGCCGTTTTGAACAAGCATCAAGTGAATAAAATTGACTGTAGAAGGTGTATTAACACAATTGCTCTTACTTTGAGCGGTGCTAAAATTTAAAGAAAATGAGAAACAAATATCAAACTCTCGAAAGTTTAAAGCCTGTGAAGACGAATAGTTGAATTTGAAACTTGATCGAAAACCATCTACGATTTGCGTTTGCGCTTTCGACTGAACATTACATTTGACGCAAAGGTTTATATTTTGTTCAAGAAAATCTTCATTGAAAATAGGCCCTTGGAAATGAAACATTTTACGGTTTTGATATCGCAAATGTGCGTGCAAAATTAAGTGGACTTTTAAATGACTTTAATAACACTCCGTGATTGCTTCTCGCGTATGCCATCATTTCAGAAAGTAGTTATTCCAACTTGCCGTCGAGGGACCAGCCACTCAGCGTAATCAGTGAACAAGTCTGCGCCCTTGTTTTTTACAAAAAATGATTACGCCTATTCTTTTAAACCCTACTTTTCACAGCGCTAGAAATATAACGCGCAATCCTACTTAGGTGGACCAGGAATCTGAGAGTGATGAGCTCCTCGTTTGGCGCTCTTAATTCAAGTCTGTTTTTCGTGATTAGATATGAACGTTTTAACTAACTGGTGTAGAAACACTATTAAGGATAATGATAACAGCAAAACGAGCAGTTTTAATTGGACTCTTCGGTCAATTCCGGCGGTAAAACTCGTTCTGACTACTAGTGGTGAGGACACGCTATAGATTCGATCATTTTGTGACTCTAAATCGGAGCATAAATCTGCTGTTGGACAAGCGGCTTGTATTTGTTTAACATGGAAGAAGACGTCTATAACGTAAGCGTATTTAGTGGCTTTGAAAAGGTTAGTTATCAATATCTGAAAACGTTTTAGTTGTTGTTTAATGTTCGTTGTGACGTTATTTTGACAATGTAAGATTGTCGAAATCGAGGGGTCGGACGTTTTTGAAAAGTGTACAGGATTTCGAAATCCAATTTGATTTCTTCGGATTTCGTTGGATTTCGACGGATTTCAAAATTTGATAAAATCCAATGGATTTTGTGATTTTTCTCGTGATTTCGTCGGAATTTTCAATTGTTTCCCTTGATTTCGACGGATTTTAGATAGTATCTTGATTTCGTTGGATTTTGACGTTTTTCCCGTGATTTCCTCGGATTTTGAGACTTCCGTGATTTCGTCGGATTTTGTGATTTCTTTTGATTTTGGATTTCGTGGATTTTGTAACTCATTTCGCGATTTCTTCACTGATTTTATAATTTCGCTTCTCATTCTATGATTTCATTACTGATTTCGTGATTTCTTTACTGATTTTATGATTTCTTTACTGATTTTATGATTTCTTTACTGATTTTATGATTTCTTTACTGATTTTGAGATTTAGTTGCTGATTTCGGATTTTTTATTTGATTTCGAAATCAGCTTTGATTTCGGATTTCTCAAGTTTGGTTTCACGGGTAGCGTACGGGATTTCACAAATAACAGCAACCCCTCGGTCGAAATAGTGCATCGCAGTTTTTTGAGTTTGAAGAAATTGCGCATTGAGATTCCAGACTATAGTTGTGAACTTTATGATAAACATATTAAATTTAATCCTTTTATTTGAATGAAATTTAAATTTGTAAAATAAAATTTAATTGCGTAAAAAATTTTAATTTCCTAGCCGCTTTGGGATTTACCTAAATACTCTATCCACAGAATGATTTATTATGTTTTTGAAAATAATAAACGTCTCCGGTAAAGTATGCTAGGTAACCCCTACCAAGAAGTTATATCAGTATCTCAGAGAGAAGATATAAGATGCCTTTGTATTCGCGCGCCGTAGTCCCAGTCCCCCTTTCAAAATACAAGGGGGGACGTAAAAGGAGGCGCCGGGCTATTTCGCTCTCGTCAGTCGGAAATTTTCCTCACTCGCGTCGTCGCGCTGACGTGAGTTTTCAAGAACCAATGAGATGCTGGTTGTAATTTAGAGACGGGGATTGACTGCGGACCTACGTTAGGACTGGAGATAAAGCTGGAAATCTGGCGAATTTATATCTTCTCTCTGAGATACTGATATAACTTCTTGCCCCTACTTAAGAGCAAATTTGGGAGGAGTACAATTCTCAGCTGTTAAAAATTCCCTTGATTACGCGTCTAAGCAATAAAAAATTTAATCTTGTCCCTACACTTCTTAAACCACCCTTAGCAAACTTAAATTTCGATTAAATTTGTTCAAGGTTCATAGTTTAGTACTCCCGCTTGGTTTTGCTCTTAGTGTTATAAAAGACGCTTTCCTAATTGAGTTCATATTTTAAGGTACATACACTGGACAGAGAAAAACAAAGACGGCACTAACTTTAAGGTTTGAAACTATAAATAAACATTTTAGCCCTAAGATTGAAATATTTACCCCACCATCGGTTTCATTGTGTACCATTCAAGTTGCCATGCAGATCTATTCCACACAAGAGAGGAAAATTTGGAAATTGGCGCAACTCGTTCTGCGCAGGCTGTCTTTAACTTCTGGCAAATCTCGCTAGGAGAATATGAAACCAGAGAACGCTATTGATAACGAAATTGCAACAAGCAACGCCTTGACTAAAAAAACTTAGGGCTCAAATATTGCACTTACGCGTGAATTGAAAAATTATATTCTCACTTCGCTGATCGATTAGGCTTAAAAAGAGCTTGAAGGGTTGAAGAGAGGAACTGGGTAAACTTAATAGCGATGTCCACCGACTGCACTAGAACCATTGAGTTGAGAAAATTACCACTAGAGTGGCCTTTCATCCACAAGGATATAGACCAATGAACTCTATCACGCGCTTGTAGCGCCATCCCGGTGCAAAAAAGGGAACTAAAAGAGAAGGCGGGAAATTTGACGAATTTCAAGAATACATGTAAATGGCCGAAATTCAAGTTCGTTTTCTAGATGGCGACACCATCGTTTGATTAACTTGGTGGCTGTCCGTCCGTCCCGTTGTTTTAAAAGTGTCCCGCGTTCCCCCAATAGGCAGGTTAACGCAAAGGCCACTCTAGTGGTAATTTTCTCAACTCAATGACTAGAACACTCTAAGCGCACTCTGGGCCAGATTTCATCTGTCACTGGGAACACGAGTGCAACACTCGCCCAGAGTCGCGTTTTCCACTGGCCCCAAATACTGCCAGAGAATTGCTCTTTGTTGCTCTGAAAAATTCGACGGAGCGACGGTCCTCGAGTGTTTTTACGTTCTTTTATATTAGTTCGGTTTCTTTCACTTTTAACTAATTATAGTGACTGGTTCTTTCGAGTGTTAATTAACAATGAGAAACAACAACCACGATGCTCGGGTGCCACATTTGTTCTAAGATTTATTGTAGCCTGCTTTGACTTGTTCGTTAGCGACCCCTAGCGATGAGTAATACAAAAAAAATTGACCCGCAAAGTTTAATAAGTAAAATACATGACAAGTGTGACGTAGTAGCGTGTTAGATCGTGTTCCACTGACGCAGCGTTCTCCGCCAAAACTCTAGAAGGTTAAATCTTCTCAACCTGAGAGCACTCTACTTTTCTTGACAAGGCCTATTTAAATTGGATGGTCCAGCTTTGCTTGGAAATTCAGAGTAAAAATGGTCGAGAATACATTTCAAGCAACATGAAAATCGTTTAAATGGAAGGCGTTGTTATTCATTAACATTTATATTTAACTGTATAATTTTAAAGCGAATGAGTTCAACTTGTTTCAACCCTTCATGCTCCCATTAAGGGCCAACTACAAACTGTTTTTCTCATACGCATTTCCAGAAAGAGAACCTGGCAGCATTGCCAATGAGTTACGAATTTGCCATGCGAGATAGTAAGTTGTCAACATTCACAGTGCCATTCATGTACGCCCATCAAAGATTAATGTCTGCCAAAAATCTGACGTTCAACGCTGCTCCAGTCGGAGCCTTCGAAGATTTAAAAACTATTTCCATTGGTGTAAGTATAGAGAGTACGACGTAAATAACGGTAATTTAACAAATTTTACCGGTAAATTACGTAAATTACCACAGTAATAAGCCTGTTATAATATAAAATACCACAAATTAGGGTTAATTTTGTTATTCCATAATTTTAATCGCTAACTTACAGGTAATTTTGCTAGGTGTGGTTATGTAACCGGACCTTGCTTTGCACTGTTGATCTGTACGTGTGTTTGTGGCCGGGTACTCCATGAACAAGTGTGGCTAGATACCGATTAAGAAAGAATTTCGTTCAAAAAAATTACATTGGGGCTTTTGTTTGCGTTTGCAGCAGTTTAACTGACTTCGGACGGACGTAAAACTAATTAGTCGCGACCCCTGCTCCGGCTCTTGGGACTATTGGTAAACAACATTGGTATCGCGGTAATCCTCCAATTTGTTTTAATTTGATGGACAGCTGTAGCGAAGCTCATTTGTTGAAAGCTTTTCAAATTAAAATATTTTCTCTTTACTACGGTTTCTAGGGTTAGCTAGGGGAGGGTGATACGGAATGCAGGCAATGTAGCTAGTGTGAGAGATTCATTTTTAGGCGGAAAGGGCACTATGTGTGAAGGCTGGGTTGCTGTGTATGTTGGGTAGACGAAAAGACCTTTTCAGCTATGTGTGGTAAGACCTTAATGCACCCCAACCGAATATTACCTAAACGAGTTAAAAAACACGAATACCGTACTAAAAAGCACATACGAAACTAACACGCCCTCCCCACTCCCAACCACACTTGGGTGATACGTAAATGTTTTTTCGTGACTTGTTAAAAATTACGGTAATTTCACATCTCTAAGTGTAAGCTATTTTCCTGAACTAGCTTTACATGATTAGTGTTGCAATTGTGGGTGTCAGAATTAAATGCGAAGAACTTCACCCTTTGTTTATCTTAATTACTTAACTTTAATTCATGAAAAACAAGGTTATCGTCTACAAATACTAAATAAACATATCATTACAGTATAGGGTGGTGTATCAAAAAATCTGATAAGACTTCATAAAAGTCTTATCAGACTTTTGGTGTAACATGATTACACCGCGATTTTGAAATCGTTCCCTTCATGTAAGCTATGACCAAACGTAACGTAACAATTAGAGTTACGAAATGTCAAACAACTCCAACTAATCAGATTTAGTCGTCGAGGAACGAGTTTCAATTCAGGGAAAACATTTTCCTTCAGTTCCAAATTATCTGCAGTTCGTGTTAAATCTTTTTTTCAAAATAATGATGTAGAATGGAGTGTATATAAAATATGTAGAATTGACTCTTCGTGTATATCTTTAAGCATGTGAAGCGTATTCAAGAACTCTGTTGTTAGTGCCGATGATGTTAAGGTTAAGCCCTTTGCTTCAGAGCCATCTATTTATTTGCAAATTAATTCTTAAACGTTGCTTCTCTGAAAACACTTTTCCAGATTTGGAGCGGGTTGCTTTGCGTCATGGGAGTCTTAACGATGATTGATATCATTCACAGGCGAGTGAAAAGAATTCCAGTATCACTGATATCCGTCGTTGCTCAAAAACTCTTTCTTTATTTCGGAGCCATTTTGGGAAAAGGTAGAGTCTCCAGAGTCGAAAACTTTATCGGGCCGGGTCGGGCTTTTCAAATTTTGGAAATTAAGGGGGCAGTCAGTTACAAAATTTTAAAGCGCGCGCCCTGATTCTTATGCCAAGCAGAGCCGCGGTGGTCTAGTGTGACGTCACACAAGCGAGCGTGAGCCCCCCTTGCCTGTCACGCACCGTCGCACGCGTAAATACTAAACACGAAAGATGCCGTATAAATCTATCAATTTTGCACGCCATCTATGATGGACGCGCAATGTTAAAAATACATCCAATCAAAATAATAGAAAAACAAAACCCTTACAGCTCGTTATTTTCTATCCATTTTCGGTAAATTAGTGGATAAACGGTTATTTATAAACAAAGTTGTGGATATAATACGATTTAACAAGCAAGTTCTGTGGATAATGGCGTTCATAACATGGAGACATAATGCGGAGCTCTAAAAAAACCGCCATTATACTTTAAAGCCACAATTAAACGTGGAATAGTTAAGGTAGTGAAATACAATTTTTCGAACTTCCTTGAACCATGAATGCGGTATTGAATTTGCGAACACGTTTGCTTCCATTTGCAAACTGCGAACGCGGTCCCCTTGGTTGTAAGAATGCAGCACACAGACACACCCACACGTCCAGTACAGTGAATGGTTTTAGTCAAGCAAAATGAACAGTGCCTTCAACCAGTCAATGTTTCTATTGGTTTGTGTCGGTGCTGGCTTCGACGTTCCTTCGTCACTGGCGATTCGCTTCAGCGTTGGAGTTTATCTCTTGATAATTGTGGTTTTCGTCAATTTGTTCAACGGAGTCTTGAAAGCCAATTTCTCGTCTCAGAAGAAGGAAAACATTAACGGAATTCCGGATTTATTGAAAGTACCCGACGTCCAAGTTTTCATTTCTGAGTTAGTAGAAGACAGTGTTAAACCATCGGTAGAGATTTTTGAACACTTTAATCTCATTCCTAAAGCCCATTAGTAAAATTTCAATTCTAACAGATTGAAATGAAAACTCTGTGGCATCAGCGAGAGACAAAAAGACAAGTTCTTAAAGCGAGAGACTTACAGTCAGGAAAGCAAATATGGTTTGGAGATTTACCTACTTTACAGATGGGCTTGTTAATGCACTTCGATGAGCCAAAGCTGAAAGCATTGCATTTTCATCTTGGTTCGGCCAAGTACTTGCAACAACCGCTAGTGCTCCCAATTAACAATGCAACAATGAATCCTAAAGCTCTGAAGTACATCAACCAAAGGTTCGTTAACTTTCTTAATGAACGAATCGTCAGCGTTGTCGTGCTACTTGAGTCTTCTTCAATAATTCTATGCCTCAACTGGCGTTCACGCGCATTGACTAATAACGCTGGATAGCTGCTAAATATTATACAACTACTCTCGAGCACATAATGGCGAGTTCAAGAGCTACGTATCGAGTTACGTTATTGCTCGTGGAACCGATGCGTAGTAAAATGGAAATTTTTGGCAGTTCCACTTCCAACTGCCGATTGATTCAATAGACCATTTTCATAGCACCGCTTAAATTTGACACCGCTAAACCAATCAATTGCTCATTAGGAAATCCTCTGTCAACAAAGTCCAAATTAGAAGCGTGCAAATGACGAAACACGCTTAAAATTACGGCTTTTGTTAAATGTTCATATCGCTACAAGCCCGTGAAGTCCACGCGAATTTACTTAATGACTCGCGTAATTTAATTGAAATCGTCATAATTATCGCATGGATAATGAATGCAAGTGAGGAAATTTGTTTTCACGCTATAGGATAGGCAACTCCCTATATTGAAAGTCAGCTTATTCTGTATGTACTCTGTTACAGCATCGGTTGTCAGCACGCGTAAAGCTAGGTCTCTATGTAACGTAGCTTTGTAGGTGCTTTCAAGAGACGAAAAACTTCATAATCTTCAGGATTTAAAATATCCGCGAGGTTTTTTTAGCTCGAGTGCACGGACCTCTAGGCCTTAGTTTCAAATGCGTTTGAAATTGCCTACCGCCTACTACACCTATTTGAAACTAAGTCCTGGAGGTCCATGCACTCGAGCTAAAAAACTCGAGGATATTGTAAATCCTGAAGATCCTCCAGTTTTTTGGTCCCTCGTCAGCACGCGCAAAGCCACTTTACATAGAGGCCTAGCTTTACGCGTGCTAACATTTGATGTTGCAACAGAGTATATACAGAATAGGCTGTCGTCGGAGATAGGGAGTTGCCTATCCTGTAGAGTGAAAAGAAATTCCTCACGCGCATTTTTTATCCATGATTATCGTCTACTCTTCATAGTGTCACTTGAAATTATTGAGAATATCATTTTTCAAGTCCCGGCCAAAAGTGTCTTGTGTACCTTGAAACTATCAAAAAAGTCAGCATTAATCAGCGGACAAATATTGCAACCTGATTTAAGTTACTGAATTGAAAAATTAAATTGTGTCACCTTTTCATGATTGTAGATTGCGGTCTTTCGTGGAAACCAGCCAAATCACAGCATTTAACCGCTTGTTCGAGAGAGACTTTCACATCGAGTTGGAAGCTCAACATTCGACGGCTGAGAATGAAGTCCACGTACTCGGGTTCAGGGACATTGAAGCGAAGTTCCGATTGTGGGCGGCAATGCTTGGAGTCGCTTCTTTCGTCTTCACCGTCGAGCTGCTGACAGGATTCCAGTTTCGAGAGCCACTGAACATCACTATGATGAAACGAAGATTGTAAGAATGAAACCCCTTGTAACAGAACTTTAAACCGTAAACTGATTTAAAACGATTCCGATCTGAACAAACACATCACGCTGAGTAGGTTCAGTCTAGTATTTGCACGAAACATAGGTATCTTCATGGTTAAATCACACATGCAAAATTGTACACCACCCATAAGCAAAGACGAAGTTATCCTGCACAGATAATAGATGATTACAAGTTTTAAGACATGGTATAGAAAGGGTATACTACTTTTGGAGCGAGGCCGCATTCGACCGAAAAATTTTATTGGGTGTTTAACTTTCCAGCCCAATGGAGTGTTTCACTTATTTGGGAATATTTTTCAAAGAATTAGTAAGTTGGTTTAAGAGAAGCTTTTGAGTGACCGAAGAAGCGTGGTATAGTGTCGAGTTTCCCTTTTAATGAACCCCGTTTCAATAAATTGGGGTGATATAAGCATGGTGGGGGAGAGGGATTATGCTTGGATTTGCTTGATCCCAGAGTTGCTGTAACCGATGTAGGACCTCTAAACATTGAGTGTTATGACGATGAAACGACACACTACAGGCATGTAACCACTTGTAACTGGGCTTGAAACTGGAATCTGATTTTAAACGATTATGATCTGAACAAACAGGTCAGACTCAAATGCAAATGAATAACACGAAAGTGATTTTCCACTTGATATCACAATAATGATACACCATGCAGAAGCGTTTTAATACTACTTTGATAAGTGATAACGAGGCAGTTACTGAGAAAATGTTATAAAATTTTATAACTCTCAGATCTGAAATATATTTAAGTTATTAGTTTGAATAGAAGCTAGATTTATAAAACGGTAGTTAACTCTGAAAAAAAATATATATTTTTGACAATGTATCAATTATACAAATACATAAAGAGAGAAAACGTCGAAATAAGTGTTAAGTATCCTAAAAATGTTAAAAATCTATACAGTTAAATGACCTGCGTTTCAGTTTTGCTTTAATTAAGAAACAACTCCGCTATTAGCATGCAAAGAAAAGATTGATATAATTTACCGGTTCTGGTGGATTACATAACGGTGGATAAGAAATAATTTCTCCTACTTTCATTCACCCAATTGCCATCTGTCCCGAAGGAGACACCGGTTTTTGTTACCAAAATGCGTCTGTAAATACCCTATTTTGGAGTTATGGGTTAAGAGAGGGAAGGTTAGCTTATGTTCTGCTGAATTGGATTGGTTTGAAACGCTTGGTTCTGTTAAAGGGAATTAAGAAAAAGAGCTTAAACGAAGAATAAAACGATGTACCTCAATCTACCCGAATCGGGAGATATTTAATTGGGTGAATGGGAACCAACGAATCAGTTATTGGGTGAAATAAAGTTTTTGGAAAAGTGCTGAAATTAATTTGGGTCAAAGGAGGTGATCTTAAGGTAGTCTTGCTTGTATTTTAGACAAAATCAAAATTCACTTGTAAAAATCAAAAACACTCGGAAATAACAAAACGCTGTGGATGTAGTTTTCGATTCAGCTGAAGTTTCAAATAGATCTTCGATATAATCAGAAGTGAGATGAGACTAGAAGTGAAGGGCTCTAGCATAGGTAATAGATCCTGGGACTAGTGAACAAATTTGAGGGTTTTATGCCGCTTCAATCGCACCTACACTAGAGAGAAAAAAATTGGTCGAGTTCCAAAATCATTTCCAACCCCCTTCCCCTCAACCTAAAGCCGCGGAACACGGACACGGGTGCTTGAATCTAGCTCGGCTGTCTACCGCCGCGAGCGTCTCACGTTTTGTAGGGAAAACTCTGAAACCGCCACCAGAGGGCCAACCGTTGGGGTCTTATCAAGAATATTCACTTTCGCCGAGTGAAGAATTTGGTTAGCTCAGTACTTCTAGTCTCATCTCACTTCTGTTGATACCAAATGGTTCGTGTAGAAGCCTGGAAGCGATGGTATCACATGGAGCCCCTCAGGGAACAACTCTAGGTCCAATCCCAAGTGACACCAAAAGTGGATGAGGGGAAAGTATAAAAATGGCCATAAAACCTATATGGAAAAACGCGGACATCAAAGTCTCATCGACCACTATTGCGTTTATTAGTGACAGATGAACTTGCAAACACGAGACTGAAATTTTATCAGACATTTATACTCCTTGGTTTAACCATCGCGGTCGACACGATTACAAAAGAAAATAGAGGCGATAGTAACTTCGGTTGATTTCTCATTACAATATGCTTCAGAAACGTCAGAAAGAAATTGGTGATAACAATTGTAAAGTACAACGTATTGCTGAATCGAGGGCATTTATGAATTTTCCGAGGAAATAGTGACGACAATGATAAAGTTAATAAGGGAAAAATTTAAGATAATTCACTTAAAACGTTAAGCCTTTGCCAAAATAAACCAAACGAGTCTTTAATAATGAGGGATAAATACAATCCTCTCTAAATCAGAGGTAACCAGAACCTTACCAGTTACCAACACTGTCCAGAACTTCAGAGTCTAGAAAAACACATTTGAGGAAGTTCTAGCATACACAATAGCAGACGACGGTAACCGCGAACCAGCACAAGACCTACTTTTAGGTAGTAAATAAACCTAATATAGCTACGCCGATTCAACGGCTAACTACGGCGAAAATCTGATTGGCCATTTTCATATTGTCCCCTCGTCCACTTTTACTGATACTAAGCTACTATATATCTTATTGTCGTTCGCGGATAAAACTCAGTTTATTTAAATTGCTGACACTTGGGAATCACCATAAGGTATAATGGCGAGTGCAAATAGCTAAAGCAAACTTAAACAAAGACTCAACTAACCAAAGCACTAAGTGAAATTAAATAGGTTTTACGCAAATGTAGTCCTAACCGTAAACAAATTCTTCTGTCTGCGAATGAAAGTAGTCTTTTTCAAAATTTAAAAAAAAAAAGAATTATCTAGTGATTGTGCGTTCCCATTAGGGAACCCAAAGTTAATAGTATATACTAATATAATTACTTATTGGAATTACTAATAGACTAATATTTTTGCAAACAAGCGATGACTCTCAGAACGAATATGCGCGTAAAAATTTGTTTACGAGATATTTAAATTACTACATCAATATTGATTGATGTATTCTAAGTAATAAAAGGAAAATAAATAATTACTAAATGTATTTGTGGGAAAATAAATAATTACTAAATGTCTTTGTGGGAAAATAAATAATAACTAAATGTATTTGTGGGAAAATAAATATTTACTAAATGTATTTGTGGGAAAATAAATAATTAGTAAATGTATTTGTGGGAAAATAAATAATTAGTAATTGTATTTGTGGGAAAATAAATAATTACTAAATTTATTTGTGGGAAAATAAATAATTACTAAATGTATTTGTGGGAAAATAAATAATTACTAAATGTATTTGTAGGAAAATAAATAATTTCTAAATGTATTTGTGGGAAAATAAATAACTACTAAATGTATTTGAGGGTTCTCGAAATTAGGGACACTAGCTGGATGGCACATTTACTCTCCTCCCCTTGTTTTGCTGCTCTGCCTTTGTTTTCGCTTGCGCGACCACCAGCTTGGGTCCTCAACAGTGCGTTGTATCACACCTCCTCGGTGGTGAGAGCTGGTCAACCACTGCGTTTTGTGGGCTGATTTGATATGCGCCCTTCCCAATGCAAGGTGTGCAGGTATCGAGCTGAGGGCTGTGTGGTACCGGTGAAGTTAATCTACGGTATCTCGAACAATCCACTCGGGGTACCAGGCGAAACCCCGTTAAACTTAGTCTTCCACCCGGGATGAGTGCTACCAGGTGGTGACCTATTATTTGCCTCATTACTCGTGGGATCTCCATGGATTCTGTAACCAAAACTAAAACCAAAAACAAACCCGGACACCCACCCGCAATCGGCTTAAGGCCATAAGTCGCCTCCTGCTCCTTCAACAGGGTCTTACCAGGTTGAGTGAGGCTAATAGGAGGCGAAAACCAACCGTCGAAGAAAACAATCCACCAGGGTGGCCAGAACTCTGCACTGGGTGCAAGAGATACGGGCCGAGATGGGACTCCGGTACCTGCGGGTGCTGGGAGTAGCGTCCCGGGCACGAACTCTACGCCTGGTGCAAGATAAGCTACCACCTTTACTGGAAAGAGATCTAAGACTGAGGACCCTGATCCCTCGCCTAGCTCACAAGCGGCGGCGCCAAAGAAGACTAAGTCTTACTGCCACGTCGCCAAAGAAGACTGATTCTACTGCGACGTCACCAGCACTGTCAAGATGGCCATCGTTAAAGATCGCAATCCGACTAATGCTGTCACGAATGAGGACGTCTTTCCCATCCAGGACACCATACTTGACGCATTGGAAGCTGAGATTTATTCGGGAAGCTCGCTGCCGCGTCCCCTGAATTTCCACATCATGGCTGGGGCCATGCTCTATTCATGTGGGAACTCTGCGACCGGTAAATGGCTCGTGAAGAAGTTGCACCATAATAAGCGTGCTCTAGGGGGAACACGGCTTTCAGTGATGAAATCCTGTGAACTCCCGAAGCCGTTCAAGGTGTGCTCCTGGACCAAGGACCGTCGCACCACTGATCCGGCGGCTCTTCTCTGGCGACTAAAGGCCTACAACGGAAGGTTACTGACCGACTGTTGGCGGTGCCTGAAGTCGCTGGATCTTCCTAATTGATGGCTTCTCCATGGAGATGGAGGCCGAGGTTGCTGCTGGCGGTTGCGAAAGAGATACCGGTCCTGGATCGGGACTCCACGCTGCTGCCATGCGGTAGCCGGGGCCGTCTCTCTTTCTGAGACATGTGTATCAAGGTGATCCAGATCAATATGCATCACTGCAAAGCAGCCTCGGCAATTCTATGTCGGAGGTTTGCCTTAGAGGGCCTGGATGTGGCCCTCATTCAGGAACCATGGATTCATAATGGCAAAATCCTTGGCTTAAAGAATGCAGATAACATTTCTTTTGACTTTACCTCACCCAATCCCAGGGCGTGTGTTCTAACTAGGAAGGGTCTCGACACCCTTTCGCTTCCGAACTAACTCACTAGGGATACTGCTGTGGTTAGGGTAATGCCCTCCTCTTTTGGAGAGGCAACTGTCCTTATCATAGCGTCTGCCTACTTTGCCAATGATGCCACGGACTCCCTCCCACTACAGGAGGTTGCGGCTCTTGTCGACCACTGTGAGCGGCAGGGGGACAGGCTCATTCTAGGCTGTGATGCCAATGCTCATCATGTCACGTGGGGCAGCAGCGACTGCAACAAACGTGGTGATGAACGTCACTGATGTCACCCTTGCCACAGACAATATCAGTCTGTCGGTATCTAACTGGCATGTGTCTAATGAACCGTCTCTTTCAGACCCTAGGTACATCTGCTTCTCGGTCGCGGTCAAGACAACTTCGGTTAAGACAAAACTGCGTAACCCCCGTCGTACCGATTGGTCCGGCTACAGGGAGCAACTTTGCTTCCTACTCAGAGGTAATGCTCCTAAGCTTTCCTCGGTGCGGGAATTTGATTTGGAGGTTTATCTCATGCAACATGCCATTATCAGTTCCCACCACCATAACTGTCCGGCGAAGCCTGCCAGCCGGCCAACTCTCGTTCCTTGTTGGAATACGGAACTTGGCAAGCTTCGCAAACTCACTCGTAAACTCTTTAACAGAGCCAAGAAGACTGGGGACTGGACTATTTATAGACAGACCCTTAACAAGTACAATTAAGCCATCTGGGAGGCCAAGAGGAACTCCTGGAGGGACTTTTGCGGTAGCATCTCTGATGCCCCGCTACTGCCAAGATCGTGAAGATCCTGGCTCATGATAACACTCACTAGCTTAGCACCATCAAGGTGGCAGAAGGTGAGTTTACCAAGTCAGGGACTGATACCCTAAAGTATATGCTTAAGGTACCGGACTCCAAGGTTTTTGACCCCACATGCACCGATTATCTCCCCGTGCACTTTCGGAGAGCCCACAAGGAAGACTGGGGCACTGCCAAGAAGATAGTTACATACCCTTGACTTAAGTGGGCTGTTAACTCGTTTCAGCCCTATGAGTCCCCTGGCCCAGATGGCGTCTTTCATGCCCTCCTTCAGGAAGGTATAGACGCCATTGGCCCCTATCTGTGCAGGATATTTAGGGCCTGCATTGCTCTGGCGTATATTCCGGATATCTGGAAGCGCTCGAAGGTTATCTTTATTCCCAAACCTGGGAAGACAAGCTATCTTGAGGCCAAGGTATTTAGACCTATGTGTCTTACCTCTTTCTTCCTAAAGATTTCCTTTACGTAAACATTCTTTGTAATATTTAAGAAATTTCGAAAGGATCTTCCATAAAGATACTCTTAAGACATATCTACAGAGACCTATAGATAAAACTCTATGGAAACAATTCGTAGTTTTTTCTAAAGATATTCTTTAAAATTGTTCCAATATAATTTTCTTAACAACTATTTCTCAAGTCGTTTTAAGAAACATGTAAAGAGTCTTTAGGAAACATATTCCTAAGAGTATTATTTTCATTCGTACAAAGAATATTTTAAAGAAATTTCAGGAAAAAACCATCCTAAGAATATTTTATCGAAACGTACAAAGAATATTTTAAAGAAATTTCAGGAAAAACCTTCCTAAGAATATTTTATCGATGCGTACAAAGAATATTTTAAAGAAATTTCAGGAAAAAACCTTCCTGAGAATATTTTATCGATACGTACAAAGAATATTTTAAAGAAATTTCAGAAAAAACCTTCCTAAAAATATTTTATCGATGCCTACAAAGAATATTTTAAAGAAATCTCAGGAAAATCCTTCATAAGAATATTTTATCGATGCGTACAAAGAATATTTTAAAGAAATTTCAGAAAAAACCTTCCTAAGAATATTTTATCGATGCCTACAAAGAATACTTTACAGAAATTTCAGGAAAAAAGCTTCCTGAGAATATTTTATCGATACGTACAAAGAATATTTTAAAGAAATTTCAGGAAAAACCTTCCTACAAATATTTTATAGTTAAGTACATGCTGAAGTATTGGATCGGTGGCGGTAGCCGTACTCAGTTCGGTCCGTTTAGATGGCGAAGCCTGTACTAAAAGACAGTTCTTTGTAGCAGCAGTTCGCTCAATGGGAATGTCAAAACCGTGTCTTGTAATTGAGCGCGAGATAGGGCATCCGCAATGACTAGATGTTTTCCCGGAACGTACGTGAGTGTTACGTTGTAGCGATTCATTCTTAGTAGTAGACGTTGTAACCGTGGAGAAATGGTGTCATAGGGTTTTTTACTTAGTCCCAGTAATGGTTTATGATCTGTTAGAATTTCAACTGGACGTGCGTAGACATAGTAATTGAAGTGTTCTAACCCATATATGACAGCGAGTAATTCCTTTTCGATTTGCGCATACTTTTGTTGAGTTGTAGTTAAAGCTGCGGAGCCATATGCGACAGGGCGATCATCTTGAAGGAGCACAGCACCAAGGCCATTCTTGCTAGCATCAACAGCGACTGTGACGCTTTTCTTGTCATCAAAGAGCTGAAGACAAGGAGTTTCAGCTAGGACTTTCTTCAACGCCTGAAAATCTCGGTCCATATTTTCATCCCAGATCCATGCAGTGTCCTTTCTCAGGAGCTGTCTGAGATTGTGTGTCTTGTCCGAAAGATGCGGAGTGAACTTAGAGTGATACGTAATCATTCCAAGGAATCGAGAGAGATCATTTTGGCATTGTGGGGTAGCATATTCGAGTATAGCTTTGACTTTAGACGGATGAGGAGTGATTCCATGTTCATTAATTACATGTCCAAGAAAGGAAAGCGATGACTTTGCTAATTGGAGTTTGTCGGGATTGAATTTCAGATTAGCTTCACGCGCTATTGTCAAGGTACGTCGAAGGAGCTGACAGTGTTCTTCACTATTCTTCGATCCGACGAGAGTGTCATCAAAATAAGGATTGACTAGTGGTTCTGATTCGAACGTTTCATTCATTGCTCGCTGAAATTCTTCAGGGGCGTTCACTAGCCCAAATGGTAATACTAAAAAGCGATAGCGGCCCCAGGGAGTCGCGAATGTTGTTAAATAAGTCGAATCTTCATCCAAAGGCAAATGCCAAAAGCCATTTTTCGCGTCCAATAGAGTAAAAACCTTGCAACCTTGAAAGCTTGCGAAGAGCTTGTTTGGACTTGGAATGGGATAGTATGGTCGCTTAATTGCTTCATTTAAAGGCCGTGGATCCAGACAGATTCTAAGTTTTGTTTCTTTTCGGATCCCATTGTCTTGCTGATCCTTATTAGGTTTTTCAACAACTGTGATTGCGTTGACCCATTCAGTGGGTTTATCAACTTTGGCAATTATACCCTCATCAAGCATGCGCTGTAATTCAGACTGTACAGAAGCATGGAGAGCTAGTGGAATTTCTCTAGCGGCTGCAACATGTGGAACAGCGTTTTCCTTGAGATGTATTTTAACGACTCGATTTAAACGGCCAGTGCCAGTAAAGACATCTTTAAATTCGTCTATGATCCCTTCGGGAGTGTCGCTTGCATTTGTATCCAACGCAGAAAGTCTTTGTATGAGGCCAAAGTTTACGCAGGATGTCAGTCCCAGAATAGGAACATTGTTTAATGGGGTGACGAGAAAATGTACTGACTTTTCAGTTGCCTCTGTATTGTAAAGTTTAGCAGTTAGGGTACAGACGTCATCTATCGGTACACTCATCCCATTATAGGTTTGGACTCGGGTCTTGGTTGCCGTTATGGTAGGTGGATTAGGCCAATTGGCCAAAATCGCTGCTGGCAAGACGTTCACCTGAGCTCCGGTATCAAGCTTGACAGAGACCGTGTTGCCATTCAAGGAAAGATCTTGGAACCATTCAGAATTAGGGTCAGTAGTGTGGAGGTTATTGACGTGTTTGAGTTCTCCAATGTAATAGATATCGGAGTTTTCAGGAACATTTGGCATGTCATTTTCTTCCTCTGTGGTAAGGGCAGTAAGATTTCGTTGATTTTTTGGAGCGAAATGTTTATTGGAGTCAGTGGAGCCTTTTGCTTGACAGTATTTAGCCCAGTGGTTTTTACAACCACATTTGCCACAAGTTGTACCAAAAGCAGGACATTTAAGTTTACGGAAGATATGGTTTTGCCCACAAAATTTGCAGAGTTTTTGCTGCTGTGGTTTTTCGTGCTTGGATTCATTGCTATGTTGTCTAGCAGGAGTTTCAGATCGAGACTTGGGCCTAGCCTTGGTTTTACCCCAGTGTACAGCGTGTAGATTGCCTTTAGTCTCATTCATAGCATCGGCATGAGCTCGGGAATGTTCAGCAGCCTTACAAGTACTGACTAGGTCCTGTAAGTAAGTAGCCCGTTTTCCAAAATCACGTAGTAGACGTTCACGCAAAGCGCCATCACGTAGGCCTTGTACTATCTTATCCCGTAACAGCCTATCTTGTAGGTTCCCATAATTGCATTCTTCCGTTGCACGTCGTAGTCGAGCATAAAAATCATCAAATGGCTCACCTTCTTTTTGTTTGATTTCAAGAAAGACAAATGCCGCAAAGATTTCATTCTGATAATCCTTATAGTGCTTGTCAAATTCATCCAGTATTTGCTTCAAAGTGATATCAGTAGCAGGTGCAATAGGAGTAAGTGCAAAACCACGATATTGTTGTTTCAATTCGTCTCCACAGACGTGACGAAATAAAGCCGTTTGTGTTGCAGCAGATTCAGTATTGTATTTTAGAGCTTGTAAATAGTCCTGAAAGTCCTGCTTCCAAAAACGCCAAGACTCAGATGGATTAGTTCCCGCCAGAAACGGTTTAAAGCAAAGGGCGGCTCCGTTGATGCCCCTGAAAGATGCCTTTTCTGCTACACGTTGGCTAAGCTTGGCAAAGGCCAGTTAAACCAAAGGCAGGAACCAATGGGACCTAGTGCATTAGGTCTGATTGGTTCCTGCATTTGGCAAGGTAAAATTCGTGTCCAGAAGATTAGCCAGCATGCTAGGGGTGATAATGGAGCCGCCTGTTACTTTAATTGTGGGGAGATTCGCTGCCATTTTTGTTGAGTCAAATCGAGCACGACGCTCAGAGAGGTGCGGCGTGAGATCGAAAAGTTAAGCCTTAGTTAGGGCGAGGCTAGACGAAGTCCATTACCCGCAAAGCGAGAAAAAAAAACCCAGGGAGCGAGCTAAAACACAGTAAGAGGCGAGAAGGCAGGGTTCATTATCACTATTCTGACACCATGTTGTATATTAGACTTGAGTAATTTAAGTGGAAGTTAATTAGAATACCGAGACTAGAATTCTACACGTCATGACTACTGAAGTTCTAGACAAAAAACATACTTTATTTATGTGACTTAGGCGCCACCTGTAGGTTGTGCAAGTATACATATATATAATGAGAATATAATACATAACAGTAATAACATAAGTTTATCATGCCTCTAAGTAAAGATATGGCTGCTAATTCTATGGCAAAAGTGTTTGTCTTGCTCCCATTTTTAAACCCTATACCCTCTCCTATCATTTACCACCTCAACCTCAACACAAAATTGTACTGCCCAGGGTAGCCTTTCTTTTATCCCTTTTAGAATGTTTCAGGACTGAAACCGCCTCTATCTTACGAGAGAGAGAGAGGGATTTTGGGTTTGCTTGAGAAAAATTATTTCACCCCCCCCCTGCCTATACGAAATGTAAAAATCTCCTTTATTCCATTGGATGATTTTTTTCATGTGACCCATTTAGTAATCGTCTTGACCGTTTGGTGGCATCACCGTGAAAGGAATTTCAAATCTTTCTCTCTTCGGAGACGAGTTCTGACGTCACAGTAGCCTGCGGAAGATGCCCAGCCGTAACCCATGTTTACGTACTTAGAGGCATGATAAACTTATGGTAATAATATAATTTATTTATTTCCCGAAAAAGCAGTGAATAACACTAGCTACACAACAGACAGCTTTAAATTATAAACCATAATTCGACAAGGTTTAGGTTTTATTTTATTAGTATTAAATTAATTTACGATGTATGATAATTAACACTGCGACAACGATATTTAATATGAAGTTACATATCAAATAAAACAAGGCGACCCAAGGGCTCGTAATAGTAGCCACATCGTACGAGTGAATAGCCCCTCTATACCCTACACTAATGAGTGGATAACCCCTCTATACCTTACCCTAATGAGTGAATAGCGCTATCTTTTACAATGCTTAAATAATTACCGTGCATAAAATCAGAGTGAAGAGCCCCTCGATGCCCTACCCTAAACGGTGATAGAATTATTACCCGTATAAATTTACTTATGCCGTAATTGTAATATTCCGGCGAATCGAAGAACAGATAGTTTTAGTGATTATACCCTCGATGAGTTTACAACATATACTTATGCCGATGCACACTTATCACTTCTTATAAATTTCTAACATGAACTTATGGTCAGAAGAGTTTGAAAGAGAAAGAATTCGGTAAAACACCCAATAATTGTAATATCCCGGTGCCTTAAGACCATTCTAAAAAGAACGTCAGTAAATACTTGCTTTTGCTTTCAAAATTTCCCTCGATTTCTTTGAATGTTAAAATAGGGGAGCGTGAAACTCTTATTGCCGACGGGTAAGAGGAATTTTTAAGGGAGGGTTTATGGCTTAACCTAACTATCATAATTTCCTTCCTTTTAAGTAGACGAACAAAAATATCACCTCACCACAATTCTCTCCCATTCACTCTCCCTTCAATTACGATCCAAAAATTTTATACTGTCTAAGGCATTTCTCTTTCGCGACGCCGCCACCACCACCACCAACAGGCCAGGTCAAACTAAGACCCACATCGTAGATGTTCATCATACGATGTGGCTAATTATACAAAATTTTCGTGAACTCATAGCAGGGATCGCCAACACGCGACCCTCGGGCCGCCTATGGCCCGCCGAGTTTTAAATTGCAGCCCGCGATGTTTTGCGGTCCGCGCTTAAGTTTCAGAAATTGCTAAAGCTGTTTCCATAAAAAACCTGTTCCTTCTCCTTTCGTGAACGTGCTCCAACTGCTATCTATCTATCTTCTATCTATATATATTAGAGATGGCCGATACCAGGCTTAACCCGATACCGATCGATACCGGTACAAACATGAACCGATGCCGATCGATACCGATATGGTATCGGTTCATCCCTACAGGCGCGTACTAAGAAAGATTTTCGCTTATTACTTGTTAGATAAACTGAATTCAGGTACTTTTTATATAAATGAGAACTCGTCACGATTGTAATTCATAGAAATGAGATATAATCACCATCATTACGTTACGAAAAGACCTAAAAATGTCATGTAGCGTCACATAACGCATTTTAAACGAGTATCGGTTTAGTATCGGTATCGAACCAACCGATCCGATACTATCGGGAAACCCTGAGTATCGGTGCCGATACCGATATGGTATCGGTACCGGTTCATCCCTAATATATATATAAATTAAAGTCCTGACTGACTGACTGACAGACTGACTGATAATCAACGCCCAGTCCAAACCGCTTGCCCTAGAAGGCTGAAAATTTGCAGGATCGTTACTCATACGTAGTAGGCGCGTACTAAGAAAGATTTTTCCAATCCGCCGCCATCTTAAAAAATGGCGCCCAGAAATTTAAAAAAATCTTCTCTATGCAACAAAGTCCGCGCGTTTCAACCGATTTCGCAAATATTTAGTTTAATGGTTTCCTTTAACCTATACACGGGCTGAATGGTCTTTCGGGTTCAATTTGTTGTCATCTTTTAAATGACGGTCAAAAACTTAAAAACCCTTCTCTATGGAATAATGTTCGCGTGAAAAGTAATAATAAAAAATGTCCCGACGGGCAACGCCGAGTGCCTTCGCTCCCATAGGGTGCTACAAAAATATTAGTCATCAGTAAAATCTACCCTTTCTTTATAACATTTTGATGGAAGTTCTTATTACACGCGAGCGACGCCGCGGGTAACCGCTAGTAAGTAGTATATATTCTATGGATAAATTTAATTTTAGAAGTAGGAATGGAGAACAGAGTTATGTGGGCGCGTGTCAAAGTCCCGAACCCCCTCCCACGGGACTGAGGGGAATAAAAGAAGAGGTCGGTCATAGTGACAGAGGTAAAAAGGAATTACGTATTTTTCGCCGTTCCCGTCAGCAACGTCATCAAAACGTAGTTCAAGTGAGCCAATAAGATAATTTTAAATTTTCTTTACGTTTTGAAGGGAGGGACTCTATACTGGGCTATGAGTGGGACTGAAGTAAATACTGTTCTCCATTCCTACTTCTAAAATTAAATCTATCGCTGGTCTCAATAACTTGAGAAGCTAATTTCCCGAGCTTTGTGTAATCAGCTATATATATTTAAGAGTGGTTTTGTTCCTTATTTCTGTGCTATTGATTTTAAATTTGAAACTCGCAGCCGGCGTCATAGTTTGAATTTTCGAATTTGACCCTTTAGCCAAAAATGTTGGCCACCCCCTGACTTACGGTATTCAACAATAATAGGACTTCAGTTTTATTTAGACTTTCAGTTCTGAAATGAAACAGAAATGTTCTGATTAAAAATTATTCGTGTAAGGTACGTCTGAATGAGTCTTCGAATGTAATACTCTATCCTGGTTTAAGTTTCTGTTACATTAAATGAACATTCTAGTATTTTAAACTTGATCTAAAAAATCGACTGATTTTAAATTTATACGCCAGATACACTTACTGCTTCAATTGGAAATTGTTAATTATTATTGGCTTATCCATAACACTGAGTCCAGCTAAAGATAACCAAAGTTTCGAGAAGGAAATTTACTTCAAACTATACTGAATAAAGTCATTGCGAAAGAAAAAATCTGGGAGCACGGCAGTGCTCCCAGCCAAGTCGAGCACTGACATCCTTTTCTCGAAGCAACTCGTGGCACTTTTAAGCCCACTGTAACTTCGTGATGGGTACAGGTAAAAGCCTGAAATTTTGCTTGCCGCGAGGACTGTCAATCGTAGCTATAGTTTCCAAATTTCAAGTTCCTACACTATATACTTTTCGAAATATTGCAGGTGAAATATACCTTATTTTGTCACTCACTCACTCACTCACCGATCATCAAAATTCTAAGGTACTTCTAGAAGAGATAGAAACTTAAAATTCAGGATTTAGTTTTCATTTATTTTATAAAGCACAGAAAAATTAAAACATCCCTAAATTTTTATAAAATTGTTCTTTAGTTCTTTATTTTAAAACTAGATGGCGCTGCCGTCTTTTCAACAGAAATAGTGTGTGTTCTTGATGAAAGGACGTAATGGTGCAAAGTTAACCGAAAGTTGAATATATATTAAAGCTACTAGGAGTAGTAGTTTAAAAGAAATGTGTCGTAACTGATGCTACATTCTTTTATTGGGATATCGCTTACAATCTTTATTGCATATTCTCTGCGGGTCGAAGGGGTAATTCAACGTAAATATGGACAAACGTTAGCGATTATATTGGCAAACGAAGTACCACGAGAGGGTCTTGTTTTAATATAACTACCGAAGTATAACGAGAGGGTCTACAAAAAGAAGTGAGATCCTATGAAAAACATTAACATGTACAAAAATGGGCCAAGCCTCGCTTCGTGCCCTCTCCGCCGTAAAACGTTCTGAGATCCCATGTAGAGCCAAGTCTGCCTTTTGTTCTCATTCAATCGCCAATTGAACAATTATGTTATAAATTAAGTCCTTTTCCTAATTAATAACCAATATCCTTTGACTCTATCATTATTATACATCTTTGTTCGTATCAAAAATATCGTGACTTGGCAAGCGCAGGTGTACATAAGGTTATGCATAACTCGCCTTATAAACTTGTAAATAGGGTTATGCATAACTCACCATATAATTTGTACATAGGGTTGTGCATGACTCATCTTATAAACTTGTACATATCCCCTCGACCATAAACGATTTAGTGAATATCCCTTCGATTATTTTAAAATCGGCAACGATTTAGTGAATATCCCCTCGACTTCCTTTTAATATTACTTATTTGCGATTGCCAAGTCACGATATTTTTGATACGAACAAAGATGTATAATAATGATAGAGTCAAATAATATTGGTTATTAATTAGGAAAATGACTTAATTTATAACATAATTGTTCAATTGGCGATTGAATGAGAACAAAAGGCAGACTTGGCTCTACATGGGATCTCAGAACGTTTTACGGCGGAGAGGGCACGAAGCGAGGCTTGGCCCATTTTTGTACATGTTAATGTTTTTCATAGGATTTGATTTTCCTTTTAATAGTTTTCTTTAACACTTACCTTTTAACGCATTCGGTTCGTATGGTGTTGACACACAACAACATTTCGAGAGTATTAAAGTAAGCTTTCTTAAAACTATTTGCATTGTTCAATAATGATCAAGAACTACACGCCCTTTGCGAGTACGCACGCAACAACAATTATATTGATTTCAGAAAACCGTGCTTTTTCCCCCACACAATCAACCCGTTAACGCGTTCACATTTCACGTGACATCATAATTGCTAAAGTTCACAAAAAAGTGTAAAAGTTTACAAAAAGTCTAAAGTAAAACAGTTAATAATTTAATAGGTATATTCACAAAACTCGTGACATTAAACACAAAGTTTTTTTTTGTTCAAGCGCGTGGAGTTTCAAAAGTTTATACGCGTTGTATCGTAAATTTATTCACTAACATGAATAACTAACAGGCTTACCCTAGGTCGCCACTTACTCGGAGCCTATTTAGTGGTAGCATAGCCAACTCGATTGCTGCGCTCGCGGACGTAAGCTGCTTCGGCCTAAATATAGCACGAACAACTTGCGTTACACAGATAACAAGGTTTGCTACTGGTTTAAAAATTCACGTCACAGGAGTGTCACGAAAACATGGCTCCCCTATAACTGTGGTTTCATTGGTTGTTAGTTAATGCGAGATCCTAGATGCGTGCGCACTGCGCAAAAGGTTCAACGTCCAGCAGTGCGAGAGATTATTGGCAAAAATAGAATTCACAATGCATCTCGATTAGTCTATCTATATCTATATAAATCAAAGTCCTGACTGACTGACTGACTGACTGATAATCAACGCCCAGCCCAAACCGCTTGCCCTAGAACGCTGAAAATTTGCAGGAACGTTACTCATAAGTAGTAGGCGCGTACTAAGAAAGATTTTTCCAATCCGCCGCCATCTTAAAAAATGGCGCCCAGAAATGTAAAAAATCTTCTCTATGCAACAAAGCCCGCGCGTTTCAACCGATTTCGCAAATTTAGTACACTGGTTTCCTTTAACCTATAGACGGGTTGAATGGTCTTTCGGGTTCGATTTGTTGCCATCTTTTTAAATGGCGGCCAAAAACTTAAAAACCCTTCTTTATGGAATAATGTCCGCGTGAAAAGTAATAAAAAATGTCCCGAAGGGCTGACGGGAAAATGCCGAGTGCCTTCGCTCCTAGGGTGCTACAAAAATATTAGTCCCAGTAAAATCTACCCATTCTTTCTATCATTTTGATGGAAGTTCTTATTACACGCGAGCGACGCCGCGGGTAGCAGCTAATCTGCCTATATAGATAAGTTGAGAAAATGGTGGTTTCACAATTATTCCTTTTAGCTGTATATATTCCAATTGATTGCTTTTAATAGTCTTGTTTCTGTATTCGTAACACAAACAACGGGCTTCCCTTAGGTTTTGATTTAAGTCTCTTATAACGGTGATAGTAAAAATGCAGGACAGTCTTTAAAAATTCGTAAACTGACAAAAACGAAACTCCCAACCATGCGCCCACGTAACCACCAATGCAGGAAAGCAATTGAATGCTCTAAAAAAAAACAAGTTTGTCAAGACAAAAATATTAGCCACATCGTATGATCGTAAAGTACGTAAATTAGAACAACGAGATCAATTGGAAAAACTTCTTACCGGTCGGTTAAAATTTATATAATATACTTTTTGCCTCTCCTACCGCGACGTTATATCTCCTGGCCTCAAATAAGATCATGACTCCTAGTTGAAGAGATAGAGAGAGAGAGAGGAAGGGGACCCTGTCTCTGACAAACTCTCCGACACTAGTCCTCTATTCGCGAGCATTTCTTAGCAAGCGGTTTTAGGCGAGGCTGCTTAGTACTGGACTGGCGAGCGATAGGTCCGCGGTTCGATTCTCCGTGGAGGAAGAAAATTTAAAAAATATAATCTCTTCCCTGTATCAAGTTTAAAACTCCACCTGTGAACTGTACCGTAACTAAAAAGAAAAATATTTTCTCTCGACGTTCAAAAATGACGAACGATACTGCCAAAGGCAGGACTGTGGCACTACTACTACTACTACTACGAGAACGACAACAGGGCAGATCAAACTAAGAGCCTCATCGTATACTACGATGTGGCTAAAAATGCAATGATTGATATATAAATCCTTTTCCAAAAGTGAGTTATCTTAATTTAAGTCTTTTTTTGTCCACATCGCCATTAATGTTCCGTCTTAAGAAAAGAAATAGGTCAAACAACAAACTCTATTTTACCCCCGTTTATTGACTTCGTTTTAGGTAAAGTCACGTTTTCACTAGTACGATCTAGCATATTTGATAACGACAATGTGGTAAGAATACGCAGTGAGCGCGCATAAGAAGGAGATCGAAGAGGGAAGGGGGGTATCTCTCACGCACCGAGAGCCAGACGTCACGTGATCCGCACTGGCCGTAAACAAATCTCTCTGATTTTTTCCCTCTCTGTTACGCCAATTGCGCATGTGCTGATACCGAGCCACTGATCTGTGCCGGTTTTGAAAAAAAAGGGAGGGGGAGTGCTGACGGAGAATTTGGTCTCTCCGAATCTCCTTCTATACGCGAGGAAATTCCAATTTGAACTCACGTCAATTTTAGGTATATATTCGTAAATGGTATGTATGTTCCTAGGATATTTCAAAACAACCAAACTTCTAGCGACCATGTCGTCATAGAAGCCTCTATATAAATCAAAATATTACGTCAGATGTTGTAATATAATATCTAAGAGAAAGCAACGAACATTGGTTATTCTTGGGATATTGTTTAATCACGACTGATATATTTGTAGTATTTAAACGAAAAGGATAGCTAACATAACATTATACCTTAAAAGAACGGAATTTTTCTAAATACGAAAGGAAAATTAAAAAAAAATGATCTCTTGTTACAAAATAGTTAGCATTTAATTAGTCTTAAAAACGAGGACTACTGCGCCATCCACCATTAGTTTAGTGACGTCTGCTAGCCAGACACCTACCTCACCCTTACCTCTCTCGGCATGTGAGAATTCAACCAATCGCGTAGGGATTTAGCAACCCCCACTAAACCAATGACGGAGCAGTAGTCCTCGTTTTTAAGACTAATTAAATGCTAATTATTTTGTAATAAGACATCTATTTTTTAATATTTTTCCTTATTTACTTAGAAAAAAGCTTGTCTTTTAAGGTATGATGTTATTTTGATACACTTCTCCTTTAATAACCTTCGCGATGCTTACGTTTGGCGATGTTTATTTCTCCAAAATCTCTTTTTCAAAATATGTTTGGTAAAAGTTTCTTCCCTAATTAAGTAAGGCATGTATAAGTAAATTAATAAGTAGATCAGGGGGAAATTTAACCTTTAAACTTGATCAGTTTACTATCTGTTGAGATATTAAATTACTAGTAAAAATAACTGAGATACTTTACTTGCAGTCACGTGGGCAGATGGCTTGACATTGAGCGTAAATGTTTCTAGACGGAACTGGTTTTTCTGCCGAACATTCTAGAAGCAAGTAGTAGTGAGCCTGGGAAATATGATACTTCCTTTGGTCCAAACCCAGATTATTAACTGTTTGGACCAGTTTTTAATTTAAGAAGTGGGGATTACTGGTCTCGAATTGCAAATCTATGGGGAAAACTGAGGAGGGACTAGTTCTAAGGACCAGTTTATTATTTTGGCCACTAGGGGTCACTAATCCCAAGGACTAGTTTAAGTAATATTCTTATATACCAGCCTAATTATTTTCAAATATGTGAAAATAAACTTAATCACTGTATTTAGCCAGGGATAGATATAATTTTAGACGTAGGAATGGAGAACAGAGTAATGTGGGTCCCACGACAAAGTCCCTTGACCCCCTTCCACGGGACAGAGGGGTATGAAAGAAGAGGCGGGTCATAGCGACAGAGGTAAAAAGGAATGCTTTACGTACTTTTCGCCGTCCCCGTCAGCAACGTCATCACAACGTAGTTTAAGTGAGCCAATAAGATAATTTAAACTTTTCATTACGTGTTGGAGGGAGGGGCTCTATACTGGGCGGGCTATGAGTCGGAGTGAAGTAAATACTAATCGTTCTCCATTCCTACTTCCAAAATTATATCTATCCCTGATTTAGCTAAATTCCATGATAAGTTTCTTACCTCCTACGCCCATGTTTGAAGAACACTTCAGATGACTTTTTACCTCTCCGAGTGACGTATGTCACGGAGAGGTTCTAATTTCGACGTGTCTGTGTGTGTGTGTGTGTGGGTGTGTGTGTGTGTGTGTCTGTCTGTTGTTATACCCACGTGACCGCGTTCGCAGTTTGCAAATCGGAGCAAACGTGTTCTCAATTTCCGGAAATTTCGAAAATTGTATTACACTTACAGGATATTACTCCATTGCCTGTCTAACATCACCAGCCTCTGGTCTTTGTCCATCCCACATGGACACCAGTCTGTACACACTGGCTTCTAATCACAATCGTCTGCTCCTCTTTGTCCATCCCACATGGACACCAGTCTGTACACACTGGCTTCTAATCCCCACCCTCTTGTGGTCTTTGTCCATCCCACATGGACAGCAGTCTGTACACACTGGCTTCTAATCACCACCGTCATCTGCTCTTTGTCCATCCCACATGGACACCAGTCTGTACACCTGGCTTCTAACACCACCATCTTCTGGTCTTTGTTTTTGTCCATCCCACATGGACACCAGTCTGTACACCTGGCTTCTAACACCACCATCTTCTGGTCTTTGTTTTTGTCCATCCCACATGGACACCAGTCTGTACACCTGGCTTCTACTCCATCATCATCGTTAAGGTTAAGACATACGCGGCGATCGGCCAGGGTTACGAGAAACGTCCGGCCTCCCTAAGGTGGGGCTTCCACCAAAGGTTCACGCAATTGCGCTGTTCTTATCCATAGCTGCGATTCGACACCCTTATATACTACCTATTTGAGTAAGGCGACGCAACCGGCGTATGCTTCATTTCAAACGCCAATATTAGTCAAGTCTCTCAAGAATGTTTAATTATTCTTTTTCAAAACGATGTAACGCTCAATAAGGCGAACAACTATCGAAGAAAATATTTAATATTAATTATATTTATTTTAATATTTAAGATAATCATGTCTCTAAACTCAAAATTAATACGGAAAGGGTTAAACAGTAGTCTATGTGTTTGTCTATATGTGTCCGTCCGTTGTTACACTAGTGCGCTGCGTTAGAAGTTCGTTTTTGTTTTGATGTGTAAAGAAATCCTTCAGAACCTTAATATTCCCGTTTTCCATAATATAAAATGAATATGTGGAAATATTTTTCGTAATTATGATGCATTTAGTACTTTTGTAGCTTTAAAGCTCTATTTCATTTTGATATTCCAAAGATTTTTTTTAATATTATTATTTAAAATGGATGTTTATATATTACTTAAGCTATACTACATCTGTTTATAGCATAACCCTTCCTAAAGTGAATACAAGCGCAACGCTACAATGTTGGTCAAATGAACTGGTATTTGTTAATAGGCCTAGTGAACCAAAAAGTAAACGCTTGGGTTTGGTTTTCGTTTCTGTAATGCAGAGACATTAACGGTTCAGAGTGAGCCGAAAGTTAAATACACTATTAAATAATTAGGCTTAGATTATATAATCATGGTGGAAATCTGGGCCGCGTTCAGCAGAGCCCAGCGCTGTTAGCAGTGTCCTACATAACGGGATTTTGTTTTTGAATTTTGACGTCACGGTGTTTAGCGCTGAGCTAGCGCGGTCTTCAAAGAAAATAGTCGGCTTTTTGGATAACGTGACGTAAAACGTGTAGTTCTCAGCTTGGCGAAAAAACCATGGATGAATCAATACAAATAGCTCTATGGGACTATAGCTATTTAATTGGCGTGAAAGCAGTTGATCACGCGAGAATTTTAAGAGATATGTTAGTTTCTAATTTTAATTATAAAAGTTGTTATCTATCTCTATAAATATGTTATCATACAATTTTTGTTAAGCCTTGGTACCTTGCACGCTTTATTGCGCTAGCGTCACTTATAAAACGCCGATGACCGGAGAAAAGCTATGACGACAGAGCTCACCGGTAAACATTTCCAAAATCCGCTGTCTTTTTTGGTGAGCTCTGCTGAACGCAGCCCAGACCAGTGAAAGGTCTGATCGTAGTCGGATAATGGCTTCGTGTTATCAAGCTTATTATGGTACGCATTTACTTTCAGTGTGTGTAGCCACAAATAAGCTTTGGTGTTATGTAACGTTAACAGTCATGTTGACAAACTAAGAAAATCGTTGAGGTGAAACGAGAGGATAGTGTTTATATGGCAACCCTGTTGTGAATATGGCTTTGAACATAGAGGGCATACAGTTGAGGAGTAGAAAATTGGGCCTTTACAAACACGTAAAGGTAGTATCCCTCCAAAGTTTTATCTCTTCATTTCCCGTTTCTCCCCCATCGGATGATTTTAATGTGTACAAGTATATCATTATTGGATGTAAAATGTCGTCTGATTTACAGTATATTTGCTATGATTTGTATACTGCTTTAATATTTCATATATTTTAACTTAAGAAACATTTCCATATCTGGGTAAATAAGTTTGTAAGTAGTCGTCTTGACTCGGAGAGGTAATATTTTGGTTTTCCCAACTTGTTGTTTTAGGAATAACCAACATGTAAATCAGGCAACCAAATTTTTCCATGTAATAATCATGACGACATTGTTGTACGCAATTCTAGAAGAAAAAAAAACTAGATATAAAAGTAACTTCCCAACATTTTTTTTTCTTTTTCAAATAATAACTCGCTTTTCTGCAAGTTGGTAAAGATTTGTTATTTTTCCACATTATCGAGTAGTCGGTACAATTTGTGTGATAAGGTTTTGGTAAAAGAATCGTGGTCACCTAAGAAAATTGTTTTTAAAGGCTCGTTACCAGATTGTTAACGAGAAAGTGTGGAGACTAAGGAGGCTGAGTTGTTGTCAAGAAGTTATATCTAGTTTATTAGGGAGAAGGTATAAGATTCCTAAGTATTCGTGCACCATAGTGCCAGTCCCTCTTTCAAAATAAAAGGGGGGACGTAAAAGGAGGCCGAACTATTTCGCCTCTCCTCAGTCGGAAAATATGTAATTTTCGTCATTCGCGTTGTAAATTAGAGGCGGGGATTAACTCTGGACCTACGTTTGGACTGGAGATAAAGATGGAAATGTGGCGCATTTATACCTTCTCCCTAATTAACTAGACATCACTTCTTGTTGTTATCTAACAATTCACGCTCGTGGATTTTATCGTTAAGTACCTTTGTAAGATGAACATCGTGAGTTGTTTCTGTAAATAATTCTTCAAAATCCTCACTTACAAATGGTATTTGTAAAATACTGTGAACCCTATATTTAAGGGCGTTGTTTTCGTTAGGTTCCAGGAAAGTTTCGTTAAAGAAACGCACAGCTACTTGCAACACTGTTCCAAATATGATATGAAAAAGCTTAATTTAACAATATTTTCGCTTCGAACTCAAATTAATAATCGGTTATCTTGTTGTGTTTAAATAATGAGTTAATATTGGTAAGAGTTAAACTTCGATATCGGCACCGATATCGACATCGGTTGATATACGATATCGGCCATCACTAATTGAAACATTATATAAAAGACGGAAACCTGACCCCCCCACCCTGAACTAATTCAAACCTAACCCAAACCAAACCTTATCCAACACACCATGGGTGCGTCCCCAATTTTTAAAATAACTAACATCTGCTTTTGTGAACACGGTCTTCGAGAGGGTTATTTCTGTAATTGTAGGTTTTGCAAGCAGTGTATGGTCCATTGAAAGAGCTCTCATATCTGTAAATGAAAATGAACTTAAGTTAAAATTTATTTAATTTTTCAAAATACTCACTTGCACATAACGTCTCCAGCCCTCCAAGGTCTTTCTGTACAAAGGTTATGGAAACTGTAAGGATGCGAGCTGTGTGAAGATTTTTCAATCGTCTGATAAGTGGATATTTCTAGGTACCAAAGGATTTGCCTATCCTGAGATTGAAGTCCCATTGAAAAACCATAAATAAAAGCGGATAATAGAGGGGTTAAGATATTGTCTTGCAAAAAATGTACGCAACACAAAGCGCCCTACTTCTACGTACTTACGTAGGTGTTAACCATATTTTAATTTTCAAAAGAACGTGTAAACTTACTGTTCTTTTAACATTCATGACCTTTCCACAAACAGACTGACAAATTTTGCGAGTTCGCATCTTCGCTTTGCTTGTTTGCAAGATCGCGCTACTGTTCACATTGGGTTTTCGCTACTGTGCGTCCTCACCTCGCGAAGATACAAATTTCTACTGACAAGGCCAAGAATTTCGCGCCTTCGCAAGAAAAGCACCAATCACAGACGAGAGAAAGGCAGGGGCGATTAGTTTCGTTTTTCTCTTTGAACAACGTCGATGGAGAAGGGCAGATGGCGCGATGATTGCTCAAACTTTATTGGCTCTCAGAATGGGAAAAGCAAATTTTTTGCGTGTATCAGAACAGTAGTGCAAATGTTTTTCGTGATCTGTTGCGAAGATGCGAATAGACGAAGGCGCGAACATGCGAACGCGAGTTCAATGTGGACAAATCTTAAAACGGGAGCGCGTGAAGTTTTTAATTGGGGTTCATTCCGTAATGTTAAAGGAATAAAAGCTAATTTTGTTCATCAGGCTAGGTCATGAATTTATTCATTAACGTAATAAATTCATGGTTAGGTCTTATGACACCCTTCCGTAATTTTAGAGGAATAAAAGCTCATTTTCTTCATCAGGTTAGGTCATGAATTTATTCATTAACATAATAAATTCATGGTTAGATCTTATTTTGAAAATTAAAACGGCCATTAAATTGGGGTAACTGTCTAGAGCTGGCGGAAGAATTGAATGAGTCACACAAAATAGCCATCGGACCATTTTCCCAGAATTCCTTCCCTTTTTTTTTGGAAAGGCCCATCCTATAAACATGAATTACCAAACACCCTTTGCCACTCGGTGAACAATAGTATTCGTTGTCGGGTTTACGACAAAAGACATCCTTGATTACCCTTCAAAGTAAAGTTAACTGTAGGTAATTTTCACACAAATGACAGATATTCTAACCTAAGTTAGTTACCAATTATTAGCGCAGATTGTAATAGCGGGAAAGCTGATATTCACGGGATATTCAGTCGATAATTGAACGTTAGTTTCGAACTTATTGTACAGGATAAAAAACTGTCGCAGTTGGTAAAGACATCCGAAAAGGCATGGAAACGCCAAAAGGATTTTGGCGACCAAGTTCATATTTAAAACTGACGCATTACGAACGTCAATATCCTAATTTTTCTGAGATGGTTGCGATAGAGATCGTAAAGTACTTAACGATGATGACAACTTACTTACCTGGGAATTGCGACATTTGTTAAAACACTCGTTAGGCAGAAAATCAATGGATTAAAAGTATACGTCGCGTTCTTTAAAATAAATATTTAAGTATGTTTGCGCGATGACGTTATTAATGGAAATATTTGACTTGAAATATATATAGCTCTGAGATATTATTTCTTTATAACCATCTGTGGTAGATAAATTTATAGAGTCCATATTATGACACTAATAAAATTTGAGTATCTTTGGCCAGGGTAAATGACAATCAATAGTAGAACAATAGCAGAGATAAATTTAATTTTAGAAGTAGGAATGGAGAACGGTTAGTATTTACTTCAGTCCGACTCATAGCCCAGTATAGAGCCCCTCCCTCCAACACGTAACGAAAAGTTTAAATTATCTTATTGGCTCACTTAAACTACGTTTTGCTGACGTTGCTGACGGGGACGGCGAAAAATACGTAATTCATTTTTACCTCTATCGCTATGACCTGCTTCTTCTTTCATACCCCTCCGTCCCGTGGAAGGGGGTCCGGGACTTTGACGCGCCCACATTACTCTGTTCTCCAATCCTACTTCTAAAATTAAATATTTTTTGCTGAGAGTTTTAGCTGTTGTGTAAAGTGCGCATGAACATAAATTTATCATGAGAACTATATTCATATAGATTAAAATCAAATTTCTTTATTCGAGAAAATGGGTTGTCAAAGCTAACTGTGATTAGTTGCAACTTTCATCACATTAAGACACACTCCAGAAAACATCAAAATCCGTTATTAGTGAAAACATTGTTTAAATCAAAGGATAATTTGTTATTTAAGGTGTTAAAGCAGGACAAACACTTTAAACTTTTAACTTGTCAAATATCTACGAAATCCTTTCCATCGCCAGTAGAAAGGAGCAATTTGTTAATTTTTAAGCTGTTTGCCCATAGCAACAGCTTTATACGGCGACCCCTGGAAGCAGGCTGGCTTGCTGGCAGGCAGGCAGGCAGGCAGGCAGGCTGGCTGTTTCGCGTTCGCGTTCATTTTCGTAAATTTAAATTACGCGGCAGATCTTGCCGGAATTTCATTATCCACCGCACTAGCGACATCTAGACTAAATTCGATCATATTTTCGACGAGAAAATGCGGTCTCTCGGAGGTATCGGGTTTCGAACTGAGGTCTACGGTGTGGGATGCGGAGACTCAACGTCTGAGCCACTACGATTGATGTTAAGCTATCGATAATTTTCCTATAGTTTTCCACGCCTTGCTTATTGGTATCCCTAATTTGGGGTTTTGTTAAAGACAATATCACACTGCAAACAGCGTTAATATGCCTTGGGGCATATCTTGTTCTTTTCGGTTTTCCGTACCGATCGTAAGCCAAAAGAACGATTTTTTTGAACCAAATCAAACTTGAAAATAACGAGGCTCCAAGCCGAACTCCCGTGAATCCACCGACGTAACTGAACAACTCTATATCCTAGTAAAATATCGGCATTTCACTTTGAATTCTCGTAAAATCGAAAAACGAAAAACTGACTTCAATTTTGGAATTGTATTCGCAGATGGTGTGTTCGTTCTGCGTGTAGGACAGAATTATTTTGCTTTCTTTTTCGGTCGTATTCGATCTGTGACAGTTGAGTTTTAGATATATCGTAAAGAACATAGTAAAAATAAGTGAGGCACTTCCCATTTCCGTAGCACCCTTATATTTCAGGACAGTTTCTATTGGCTTCAAATCGGTAAGCTACACTGTATAAAAATACTTACGAAGTCACGTAATCTTGACTCCACATTCGTCTTGTAGAAATTCTTGTTGTGTATGTATCCTCTCTTAAATATTTATCAAATTATTTTATATAATTTATCTTAAACATTTGTGAAAGCAAGCGAAATTCTTGAAAACCACTTTCTTTAAATTTACGTACCACTATGCCCTAACCATGCGTATCAAAACCAGTTCTCATTTTAATCTTACTTGCACTCCCTGGGACACGAATCCTGACACACTTATACTTCATCACAGAGAGCTTCCATCGATGTAACTCGTTTGCAGAAACTATAAATGTTGTCGGTATTCAAATCACTTATTATACGTTCAATTTCGAAACATTATTTTTATCAAAAATTGCGTTTCTTATTCTTAATTGATCATATGATAGTTGAAATGAAAACTAAAAGGTGCCACATTTTTAAACCAGCCAGTAGTAAAATAATCGACGCGATACTTTTTCAACCGTTAAATGTGCAAAAGTAAAAAAAAGCACAGCCTAAATTTTACCAGGGATAAATTTAATTTTGAAGTAGGAATGGAGGACAGAGTAATCTGGGCGCGCATCAAAGTCCCTTGAAAGGAGAGGTGGATCATAGCGACAGAGGTAAAAAGGAATTGCGTATTTTACACCGTCCCCGTCAGCAACGTCATCAAATCGTAGTTAAAGTGAGCCAATAAGATAATTTAAACTTTTCGTTACGTGTTGAAGGTAGGGGCTCTATACTGGACTATGAGTCGGACTGAAGTAAATACTAACCGTTCTCCATTCCTACTTCTAAAATTAAATCTATCTTTGATTTTTCTTTTCAAACTTACCGTCCTTTTGGATTTGTACATTTCTGATCGAATTTCCATTCGGGAATTACAAGCATGTAATGCAAACATTTATTGTAACGTTGGAAAGCGTTGTCGTGAATACATTTCTGAACGCAATTCTGAAAAGAAAAAAATATAAGTTTATATAACTTTAGGACTTAGATAAACTTCCTAACTGTTGTCTTACGTCTCGGGTAACTGGTTGTGAATTGTTCTTTTTCCATTCCAAGACATTTGGTGCGAAAAGGATAAGGCAAAGAAATCGTTGTAAACTATAGGTACAAGTTAATTGGCATAAATTTCAACCATAAAATAATCGAAGCAACGAACTTTTTGTAAACGAACGAGATGAGCTTCGTCTGGAAAGATTTCCACATAGTCATCGACGATATCTGGAATATGTAAATTGTTGTGAATTGCGTATTTCGCGGCGTTGTTTTCAAAGATTTCCGTAAAAGTTTCGGAATTAAAAGCCCAAATCGATGGTCAAACCTGAAACGCAAAAAGAAAACCTTAAAGGCCGACTTCCACTTACAATTTTCCATCAGAACGTCACCCACTTCTTTCGCTTTGTAACACTTTATCGCAGCGCTTCAGCTACTCTGCCGCTTGAAAGAGAAACTAGATTCGCCCCTAGATCAGGACTGAAGAGTGAATGGGTGTCGAACCAGTTAAAGTTTGTTTTGGGTTTGGTTCCATTTTCAAAACTCTTGTAAATATAGCCTAAAGGCATCTAAAACCCACGCGGGCCACGGCTGACTCTGATTTCGCAGGTCGTAAAAGCTAGCTACTCTTCTAAAGCCATGTTCACACCTGCACCAGAAACCGATTCGAAGCACTTCAAAACGCTTTCAAAGTGACATGTGAACGGCACTATACGATTTGAAAGCGGTTTGAATCACTTCAAACCGGTTTACCCTGTGCAAGTGTGAACATGGCTATAAAGCAATTTCGTGCCCCCTACACCATGCAAAACATTTGTATATATGCTCGTGCACAAAGATTATAAACCTTCAAATTTACTTAGGCCTAACTGTTATTAGGAAAATGGCTTCTGTCACATAAATATATGGTAGATTTTATATACAAAGTGATTAAAATCGAATTTGTATCTCAAGAAAATAATCGTAATTTTTGAACGGTAAGTCGCAAAGAGTTGATTTAAAAACCAATAGATAGATAATTGGAAGAACTTTCTTTCATAAATTGAACGTTGTTATGTTGGACCTACCGTTCGGCCGTAAATCACAAAAAACCAAATTTTGCAAGATGGCGGCCATTTTTGGTGGTCTTCCACCAACCGGAAATCCTGGGAATTTTTTTCCCTTAAAGGGTATGGGAATTTACAATTTCATATCATATTTTAGCACGAAAGTGGTATTATATTACACTTTTAAGTCTCTACTTTCAAAATATAAAGTTTTTAATATAATTGAACCAAAGTTTCTATTTTTAAAATCCATTGGAAAATCACGAAAACTCAGCTTCGTTATATAAATTATTTTGTCTTGTCAGCTTGTTCGGTTGGTTTATGACATCACATGGGCAAACCTATACAAGCGAGCGCGAGCGCGAGCTATACCCGTCTCGTGCTCTGTCTATGCTTTGATAGCGGAGAGAGAGTGGCACCATCTCGCGTGCGTGACGTCAAAAACAAGAAAACGTTGTAGCCTTTCTTAAAAACTTTTAATAAGTGGATTTTAAATAATTTCATATGAAGCATTTTCAAATGCATATTGCCAAATAACTAGAAATCGGAGAATTAAAAGCTTGATATTTCTGAATTCACAGAAATTAATTCTATCTTTTGCTATATAAATCAGAGGTTTTTCAAACGAAGCTTCTCATATCCTTTAATAAGCACCACTATTACTTCCAAATACCGTTGGAATTAGCTTGTTACTAATTTGTTCTAGGTTTGGTCGTATTTTCGGCTAATTTCCCTGTACTACTAGCCACTCTATACTGTTTAATAATGCAAAAAACCTAATAATGTTAGACCATTATTTTAAACTTAACCAATCTATGAATATCCTTAAAAAAAGAAAACCTAAGAAATGTCTGAATCGAGATAACGAACCCACCAGTTTTTTAGATGAATTTCGGCATAGGGGTGAATACAAAGTTCCCGCAACGGATGACACGTGACCCGAATGACGCGGTTTCCTACAGCGCATTTTAGCGAGTGACAAATCAGACCTGAAGATGCCTTTGTAACAAAGAGCGAACTAGTCGTCTCCGTTTTAATTAAAACGTTTTGAAAATATTTATTACGTAATGAAAGTAGTTTTGATTTTAAGTTTAATATTATTATACGCAAGTACCGGCATAAGCCATTCAACTTACTAAATAACTTTATTAATTTCTAAATAAAATCGTAAACGAAGTTTTAAAAGCTGATAATGGCACGAACTGATTAGACAGTTTATTTTTTGCCTTGAAATTTTTGACAATACTAAAAAGCATCGAAAGTCATACTTGATCTTTTATTAATGTAGATAGTTGTCGTTCTCACAAAGTGGAATCGCATCCTTGTCAGATAGTCGAATCACCTGATGCTTTCGTCGTTATCAACTTGAAAGCTTTTAAGGCAATTTTTCGCGTCTGTATCCTGGGGTTCTCCGCCTCCTTTATCGCTCTATTTTTCGAAATTTACCTGAACACATTGAAAGTTCACATGTGTACATCTTAAAACATTTACTGCGCCTTTGAAGGAAAACCTAACGATATCCGTAATACATTAGTTTATTGCAAAATTCTCTAGGAAAGTACTTGATACTATTTTAGTAATACTAATTTCACCCCGTAGAAGAATAAATATGCCGGGCTCACCTTAAACAAAAGTACAATATAGAATACGGTCAGTAGCTTTACAAATTGTTATTATAAACCAAAATAGAAACCACTTTTCGCTGTTCCATGTTGACCGTCACATAATAGTGAAAGTTTGAACTAATTAGTGTGCGTAATGTTAAAATTGTTATTAAATAGTGTTAATAAACTTATTTTTAAACAAGTGTAAGGCTATAGCCTTGAATGATTATTGATTTACAAATATATAAGATATACGAGAATGTTCAATTGAAGAAGTATTGATTGTAAATTAATAGCCAAAACAAATATAAAATAACATTTTGTAACAAATAACACACAAATATCGAAATCAAATTACAGGGTAGGAATTTTTGAAGAAACAGCACCATAAATTGAAATACAAATACAAAGAAAATTAATTTTAAAAGACACATTTACCTTAGAAATACTCCAGGAAGAGATTTCAACATTTGTCATTTCAAATCATAACTAAAATTTGACATAACAAACTCTTGAATGGACTCACAGTGAACGTATAAATTGTCCGCAAAGAAAAAAAATTAATAAAATTAAGACAGAGAGAAATCTATATAAATTATTCAGAACTTCGAAAAACAGCTTGTGCGACGCTACAATAATACTCATTTCTGCCACAAATGATGAAAAGTAACGGTCTAATGCGAAAGCTAGTCAATTAAGTAGGAAAAGGACACGTATAATTTTCCTCATAATAGATTTGTTTACGTTCGTACACAGAAAAAACAACGTATAGGTTTTGAGCACATCCATTTTATTTAAACATGTTGAAAATCTAAACCCCTAGATTTGACGTGCGAAAACTAAACACTAACTAGTACCAATGGGTGTAATAGCTAAACATATAAAAACTAAACACAACAGCGCATTGAAAGTCTTTTAAAACACGTTTAAAATCTAAACTTATCGTAAAGTGGGCATAAACCGAAACGCCAGGATTTAAACGTGTTCAAAACCTACTCTAGGTGTATAGGATATAAACATATTGACGTCATGTAGTTAACTCGAGCGTCTGAGGAAGAATAATTAATATTTTATTTGGTGAATCGGTTTTTACCCCTTCTCATGCCGAGAGGCCAAGGTTCAGAAATTTGGGAATGGGGTACATTCATTCGCTAGTGTTAGACACGCCAAAAGTCAGAATTTACTCACAAAAAAGCCACATTAGAACTTCGCCCATATTTAGTAAGTAAATAAAATTTTATTTTTATATTAGTTAGGTTTATAATATAACGAAGTTTAAATTTGAGTTATGAATTCTAATTTTAGAGAAGTGTTGATCATTAAACGGTTTGACTCACGCTAAAATTGCCTTCAAAAATGTTTCAGTGACATTTTTGTTGTGAAATGTAAGTTAAGATCAGAGGTTTAGTATATATAACCGATTTGTACGCGGCGATCGGCTAGGGTTACGAGAAACGTCTAGCCTTCCAATGACGGGGTCTTCCTCCAAAGGTTCACGCAATTGCGATGTTCTTTATATACTACCTATTTGAGTAAGGCGAAGCAACAGGCGTATGCTTCATTTCAAACGTCAATATTAGTCAAGTCTTTCAAGAATGTTTAATTGTTCTTTTTTAAAACGATGTAACGCTCAATAAGGCGAACAACTAACGAAGAAAATATTAAATATTAATTATATTTATTTTATATTTAAGATAATCTTGTTTCTCAATTCAAAATTAAAACGGAAAGAGTTAAAAATCAGTCTATGTTTTTGTCTGTGTGTGTCCGTCCGTTGTTACGCTAGCGCGCTACGTTAGCAGTTCGCTTTGCTTTGATGTGTAAAGAAATCCTACAGAACCTTAATATTCACTTTTTCCATAATATAAAGTGAATAAGTGGAAATATTTTTCGTAACTACGATGCATTTAGTACTTTTGTAGCTTTAAAGCTCTGTTTCATTTTGATATTCCAAGGATATTTTTTAATATTATTATTTGAAATTGCTGTTTATATATTACTTAAGCTATACTACATCTGTATATAGAATAATTCTTGTTATAAAGATTTCAAGAAGGAAGCTTAGGCCTGGACTCAATCGGGTAAATCATGTATTATCCGCAATAGGCTTAGGGAACCAAAGAGTAAATAATTGAGACCTGAGGGGAACTAAACTGTGGGTTTGTATTTTCGTGTCTGTAATGAAGGGACATTAACGGCTCAGAGTGAGCCGAAAGTTAATTACACGTTTAAATAATCAGGTTTAGATTTAATAATAGAAGAATGCATCACGTTGGCAATTAGATCAGTGAAAGGGCTAATCGTTACCGGGTTATAGCTTAGAAGTTTTCGTTCTTATTATGGTGCGTATTGACTTTCAGTGCGTCTAACCACAAGTCAGCTTTATTGATATTTAACGTTAACACTCATGTTGGCAAACTAAGAAAATCGTTGAGGTCAAACGAGACAGTAGTGTTTATACTGCTAACCATTTGTGAATGTAGCTATAAGAATATAGGGTTAACAGTTGAGGCGTAGACAATTGGGCCTTTTCAAACACAAAGGTTATATCTCTCCAAAATCTATACACTTCATTTCCTGTTTTTTCCCATTTACTGATTGAAATGTGTCCAAGACATATCTTTATTGGATGTAAATGTCGTCTGCTTTACTGTATATTTGCTATGCTTGGAATACTGCTTTAATAGTTCGTAAATTTTTACTTCAAAAAAGAGAAATAATTCTATATCTAGGTTAATATGTTTGTAGTAGTAGTCCTCCTCTTGACTCGAAGAGGTAATATTTTGGTTTTTCCAACTTGTTACACTAGTGCAACGCGTTAGCAGTTCGCCTCGTGTAAAGAAATCCTACAAAACCTTAATATTTTCTTTTTTCATAATTTAAAAGTAATATATAGATATATTTTTCGTAATTTCGATGCCTTTAGTAGTTTTGTAGCTATAAAGATCCGTTTTATTTTGATATTCCAAGAATGTTTTGTATATTATTATTTGAAATAGTTGTTTATATATTACTTAAGCTATACAACATTTGTATATTAACGTTGGAAAACTACATGCGGGTAAGACATAAACGTTTTCAATCTGAATGCGTTTGAAACATAACCGTTTTCAATCTAAACGCGGTTCAAACATAAACGTTATCAATCTAAACGCGTTTGAAACATAAACGTGTTCAATCTAAACGCATTTGAAACCTAAACGTTTTCAATCTAAACGCGTTTCAAACATAAACGTTTTCAATCTGAACGCGTTCGAAACATAAACGTTTTCGATCTAAACGCGTTTGAAACATAATCGTTTTCAATCTAAACGCGTTTGAAACATAATCGTTTTCAATCTAAACGCGTTTGAAACTTAAACGTTTTCAAAACAAACGCGTTTGAAACATAAACGTTTTCAATCTAAACGCGTTAGAAACATAATCGTTTTCAATCTAAACGCGTTTCAAACATTAACGTTTTCAATATAAACGCGTTTGAAACAGATACTTTTTCAATCTATGCGCGTTTAAAACGTAAACCTTTTCAAACTATACGCGTTTGAAAAATAAAAACTTCAGAACTAAACGCGTATAGGCTGGGCTCGTGTTTAAAAAGGCGTTGCATTTTCTCGTTTAGGAAAACGTTTAGAATGTAAACATCGTTTTTTCTGTGTATACGGGGATCGATCCATTTAAACGAAATTCAACTCTTGGTGTCAATTGAACATTGCGCCGTATCTAGATAGTATGCGCCAACTTGAGAATGAACCCAATTATCTCCGTCTATAAAAACCACTTGATTTTAATTCTTAATATTCTTAGGGAGCAGTAGCTCCCTTAGACAAGGCCTGATGACGGCTTTAATGTATAAGGAATAGGGATGAACCGGTACCGATACCATATCGGTATCGGCACCGATACTCGGGGTTTCCCGATAGTATCGGATCGGTTTGTTCGATACCGATAGTAAACCGATACTCGTTTAAAATGCGTTATATGGCGCTACATGACATTTTTAGGTCTTTTATTAACGTAATTATGGTGATAATTTCTCATTTCTATGAATTTCCATCGTGACGAGTTCTCATATAAAAAGTACCTGAATTCAGTTTATCTAACAACTAATAAGCGAAAATCTTTCTTAGAACGCGCCTACTACTCTAGGGATGAACCGATACCATAGTTTAACATTTATGATATCGGTATCGGTTGAAGTATCGGGTTTTGGATCATAGTGAGTAAATATCGGTATCGATCGGTATCGGTTCATGTTTGTACCGGTATCGATCGGTATCGGGTTAAGCCTGGTTTGGGCCATCTCTAATAAGGAAGGTTTTCTGATTGGATGTAACTTTTTCGTATTATGTTTAGTGTTTTGAAATTTTCTCATTGAACTAAAATCCAGGCGTCTAATATGTGGCTAAAATTGCAAGGAGATCCTTCCAATAGTTTATTTTATAAACCATAAAATTGCTAAGGGTGGTTTTCATTTGCATAAAATTAATCACAGTTTTTGACGAAAAACTGGAAAATCACCATAGAAATAACATGGGAAATTTTCCAAACTTACCCATTTTGTAACTACCCCTACAGAATTAACAATACGTTTCTTAGATTTGAAAATAGCCTTGAATGAAAGCCTCATTTTTAGAGTTGGCAAATATTTTGTTTTCATTAAGAACAATTAAGTTTAAGTATTGTTTTTAACAGTTTTAATTACATACTCGGACTTGCGTTGTTTTACCCTAAATGAAATGCTGTTGAACTTACGATGTTTTGTCATGGGTTAAGTCATGCTTAAAGCCACTCTTGGACTTACGTTGTATTATCACATATCATAGAACAGATTATAACAAGACGACCCAAGGGCTCGTAATAGTAGCCACATCGTACGAGTGAATAGCCCCTCTATACCGTACCCAAATGAATGGATAATCCCTCTATACCTTACCCTAATGAGTACAATGCTGAAATGATTTACGTGCATAAAATAAGAATGAATAGCCCCTCGATAAGATTATAAGCGTATAAATTTACTTATGCTGTAATTGTAATATTCCGGTGAATCGAAGGAAAAAATTAGAGATTATTAATGGTTATTTTAAGAATTAAATTCGCCACTTTCAATTTAATTAATGAAGTCTGGTGAAGTATACGACCCCAAAGATACGATGTGGCTAAAAACCCCAAACATACAAATTCAGAAGTATCCGACCCCACAGATAAAAATTCAAAAGTATCCGACCCCACAGATTAAGAGGTGCCCCTATAGGTGGGTTGTGGTAATATAGAGTTGCTTTTAAGCTTAAAAATAACGCTAACGAAAGCGAAAACTCCGGTCAAAACTACTACGACTACTATTAATACTAAGGCTCGGGTCAAACTAAGAGCCTCATCGTATACTACGATGTGGCTAAAAATAGAGACGACCGCCATGGATTTAGTATAGAACATTACGCTTCATGGATATATCACTTTAGCCTTCGGTAAGGCAATTCGATTTTAACTACATTTATGTCATAAACATTCAAGAGGGTTGGGGTACAAGCTCGCTGATGACGTAAAAATTAAAGCAAACTCTCTTTTTCTCGGCGCGTCCCCTTTGAATATATATCAAATTGTAGGTCACAAACGCGCGTGTCACTGCATTTGCCTCAAATTCTACGTCACAGACCAGTTTGCGCCATTTCAGACGAGGTATAAAGGTGGAATTCATAAACGTCGGACGCAACGCAATTTAGTACAGGCGAAGGCAGGGTGTCGTGCGCAAAAGGCAGGACGTTTGCGCACGACGCCCTGCCTTTGCCTGCACTTAATTGCATTCCGTCCGTTGATTAAGAATTCCACCTTTAATGTAGTGCGTGTTTTAACTAAGAGCCTCATCGTATACCACGATGTGGCTAAAAATAGAGACGACCGCCATGGATTTAGTATAGAACATTACGCTTCATGGATATATCACTTTAGCCTTCGGTAAGGCAATTCGATTTTAACTACATTTATGTCATAAACATTCAAGAGGGTTGGGGTACAAGCTCGCTGATGACGTAAAAATTAAAGCAAACTCTCTTTTTCTCGGCGCGTCCCCTTTGAATATATATCAAATTGTAGGTCACAAACGCGCGTGTCACTGCATTTGCCTCAAATTCTACGTCACAAACCAGTTTGCGCCATTTCAGACGAGGTATAAAGGTGGAATTCATAAACGTCGGACGCAACGCAATTTAGTACAGGCGAAGGCAGGGTGTCGTGCGCAAAAGGCAGGACGTTTGCGCACGACGCCCTGCCTTTGCCTGCACTTAATTGCATTCCGTCCGTTGATTAAGAATTCCACCTTTAATGTAGTGCGTGTTTTAAAGTTAGTCCATGAAGCGTAAGCTGTAGTGCGTGTTTTAAAGTTAGTCCATGAAGCGTAAGCTTCTATACTAAATCCATGTTTCGGTTGACTTAAACTAGTTAAGGGTATGAAGGTAACGTAGGACACGGCAGTTTGCCGGTTTAAAGGCCATTTTTAAGCTTCGCGAAATTAAGGTTCTCTAATTAGGTCTGAGTTTAATATTTTTCTTAAGTATTTTTATTATAATTTTATACAAAATTATTTAAAAGTAGGATTTAGCCGAGAATTTATAAATTCATCGATTTCGCTAGATTTTACTAAGCCTGGACCAAAACAACAATTAAAGCCAGGCCTGAGGTCCCGCTGTAGCCTGTAGATTGTTCTGCTGCAATAATAACCCGCCTTTCCCAGCATTATTAAAATAAATAAATTAACAATCTTACTGGTGAATTAATAATTTATGACAATAATTTATCTTTGGGAACTTCAATATTTTAATAAGCTGTTCTAAGTTCTACTTTAGTGGAAACAGTAATTATCTGAACGATGAATCGTACGTTCATAAATTAGCGTGAATATAATAATGATAAGTCAGTATATCTTATTATAAAAAACGTCTTGGTTGGACCAAGGCCGAAAAAGAAAACGATATGTGTGAGGTTTATCATTTGACTGATATTGCAATTATTTTAGTTATTTTTATCCATTTAATCCTTAGTCAATATTAAATTCAACCAACTGATTTTACTCTTAATCTATCTATTCCCTCTAAATTAATGGAAAAAATTACATATCTACGCTTTTTCAAGAACAAGTACATTTTTGGAAGGGAGTACGTGTTTAGGGATCAATATTGTCAGAGTAGTAAATGACACAGAGGGTCTTTGGTTGGAACAAGACTTAGGTTTATTTATTCACTTAAAATGATACAGATAAAATTATTTAGGCGGCCGCAAGCGGAGAAGTATTCGTCGGGGAGACTCTTAAACTAGCCAGGGCAAGCTTTATCAGCTAGTTACGTCCTGGTTTCGTTTACCTAGCGGGCTAAGCTTTTACAGCTTTACTAGTCTATCCCGGGTCGGATGAGGCTCCGAGGCGAAAATACGATTTCTCTCGGCCTTTCCTCGCCTTTTATACCCCGCGACTAGAGGCTGGTTTCTTGGGTCGGGTTTTCCATCCTGTGTTTGGCCGTGAGATTTCGTTGGTGTGCTTTGGCGCCTTTGGCGCGATATTTGAATGTTGGTTCTTACTCGGGATGGCGTTGGTGTGCTTTGGCGCCGTTGGCGCGATATTTGAATGTTGGTTCTTTCTTGAGCGCGACAGCTCCCCTCGGAACAAGAGCCGCCTCGGCGATCGGCGGCCGGTGCGTAGGCCTTGCCGGGTATAGCGTCGGGAACCCGCTCGTCGTCTGGAAGGCTAACGGCGTCGGAGTCGGAGATGTAGCCGGTGATAAAGTCGGACTCTAGTGGGGCCTCGGCGAGAGTAGGGCTTGATGGGATGATCGGAGTTGAAATGGAGGCGTCTGTTGAAGTTCCCAGCCGGCGTTGAAGCCGGCGTTGATTTCGGCGGTCTCGTTTCTCCATCCGTTGAAGAACACGCTTGTAGGTCAAAATAGCGAAATGCAAAATGTCGAAGGCACAATATCGACGGTCAAAATAGCGAAAACAACAACAGCGAAATGCAAAAATAGCGAAATATCATTATAGCGAGAACAAAGTTAGCGAATTACAATTACCTCAAAATCTTTAAGCGCTAAATACATTTTTAGCGAAATTAATAACAGCTAAATACCTTTACAACGAAATCCAATATAAAGTATAATAAAGATTCGAAAACTACCAAATTGAATGCAATTATTTTTATTGATTTCATGTTAGTTTACACATTGAAATTTTAAATAGTTTGACAAAAATGTATTTAAATTTGTAGTTTGAAGTTTTGGGCAATTACACGCAGAAATTCTAACTTATCCAGATTTTGAAGTTTGAAACAAGCCCTTCAACTCGAGTAGCCGTGTCCCTGTAGCGTTTCCTTTTCGCAGGGGGTTCGATTCCTGCGATGTACTGTACAATCTTCAATTCGTTTAGTTTTTGTTCTTTTTGTAAGGCTTTTACAAACGTCCACAAAGTTGGACGAGAGCAGGCCAAGGTCTCATTAAACACGCGGTGCCACCCCTCTACGTTGTTGTTTGTTCTTGGCAATCCAGCTTTAGACGCCTCATGGCAATTCCACAACTGAAAGGGAAAGGTTGGCTTGACTAACATAGAATAATTTTTGTTATCGTAAAAACCAATCCAAGTAGACTGAAAATATTCCAAGATAGGGGCCAGAATAATCGTATTTTCGACGTAAAATTACGAATTTATAAGTTCCTAATAGCATTCAATTACCATATTTTCGGGAACGTAGGCCAATGCACAAATCTTCCTAATTTTGAAGGCAAAGTTCGCATCATTTTGGTATTTCTCTCTCACGCTTTGAACTTGTTGAATTTTTCTCCAAAGGCATTGGAAAAAATGAAAAAAACAACCCCTTTGAAAGGCATCAGGAAAATTTGTTTCAAATGCCTCGATAGCAGCTTGTTCGAAATCCGTCATAACTGTTTCTGGCTTCATCAAAGGCTTTAAGCGTTTCAGTTCCACAAGAAACTTTTCATATGACTGTTGCTTTTTATCCCGCATGATGACAAACACGGCGGGAATGACCGTGTGGAACTTCAAGACATGGATGGTGTAAATTTGGTAGAATAATTGCGGCGTTGCTTTGAATGTTCCATCAGCGAACCAATGTAGGGAATTTTCCAGCACCCGCAAGTTGTCTTCAGTGGCAAAAATGATCATTCTTGATTGCGATGGACTGTTTCGCTTTCATAGCTTTATTCGCTTAATCCGTTAACTTTTAATTTTTGGGAGAGCTCAAATTTTTATAAGTGTTCCGACCGACTGAAAAATCGAAACCTTAAGTCCCCGTTCGTCGCGTAACTTATAAGAATCACTCCAATCAATAACAAAGTCACTCAGTTTTTTGCTTTAGACGAATTCAACGCTTTATTCAATTCCAATCAACTCAAATTCTTTTATTTCAACTGTTCCTTTACTTTAACTTTTCTTTTGTATTATTTTTTTCGTGGTATCTAAACCTTTTCCATTTCTTTTATTTCCGTGGTATCTAAACCTTTTCCTTATTTCCGTGGTATCTAAACCTTTTCCTTATTTCCATTATTATTTCCTTTCAATTTTCTAAGTTCCATTTTTAAATTATTATGTCCGAAGACTATAGCTCCTTGCCTTGGTCTGAGCTTCATTTCTTTTTATTTCTTATGCCCGACTAAGGACGTCTAGCTTCTTTGCTAGCCCATTCCAAAGTGATTATTCTTTTACGTCCAAGTCAGGACTCCTAGCTAGGTTTCAAAGTTCCATTTCAATTTTCAACCCCCATATTCAAAGTTGAGTTTATGTTTTTACCAATTTGCAATTTTGGCCAGAGCATCGGCCTTTACCCTTATTATTCTATCCCCTCATTTTCTCTTTTATTTATCTTAACTTTCACTTTTCACTAATGCACGTGCATGTCATATAATACCCTGAATCTTTGATCTGTCCTATCCAAGCTAACAAGTTTTATTACTTTGTTTTTCAAGCGAACCGATCCCTTCGGTCAAAGATTCTGTTTAAAGCAGTTATACTTATTTTTCTTACACAAATATCCGACTAAAGCTTTCTATACTGTTTTTGCAAGGAACGATAATAATCCAAGGTTTACAAAAAATATATAAAACACAAATGAATATAAACACAAATGAATACAAACTCAATAAACATGAATATTTTTGCGCGCGCGTGAATTAGGCCTAATTCTTTAAAACATTAAAAAAAAATGCACATCAATTCAAATTTCATACCCTTATTTTCAACACTCCCCCCCCTTGAACTACGTTTTAAGTAGTTCAAGAAAGAGAGTTGTCTTTCATCAAACTTTAAATTTCCAAATGATATAAAAGTTGAACGGGTCGACGTAGTCGATTACCGTTCGGCAGTCTTATCATACATGAACGTATGATTTCGTCCCTACCTCTCATTACTTGTTCTATTACAGCTAATTTCCACATTGCTCGGGGTTTCATAGCGTCTTCTACCAAAACAACATCATTTAATTTTAATTCTTTACTTGGTTCACCTTTCAATTGTGTTCGGTGATGAGCCGATCTCAACTCTAGCAAATAATTGGTTTTCCAACGGATCCAAAACCGATCCAAAACAGTTTGTCTGTATTTCAAGCGTTTAATAATTTCGCGTTTTGTTACCGTTGGCACATCTTCATTTGTAAACGTTTGTGATGGTAGAGTTGTCAGTCGTTTCCCCACTAGAAAATGAGCTGGCGTTAATGGCCTTGGCTCTCCTGGGTCTTCATAAATGTATGTGATAGGGCGGGAGTTTATTGTCGCTTCAATTTCAATGAGAAGAGTCTCTATTTCTTCGTATGTTAGGTGGGCTCTTCCTAGTATCTTGCGGAGGGTTCCTTAACGGAACGCACCATCCTTTCCCAAAATCCCCCCCACCAGGGAGCCCTGTCTGCTATGTATCTCCACTTTATTTTTAAACTTCCATAATACTCCATTGCTTCTGGACTTCTCATTTTTTCTTGCAAGATTTTTAGATCCGCGTCTGCGCGTTTAAAATTTGCCGCGTTATCGCTGTAAATTATTTTGACCACTCCTTTTCGCGCAATAAACCGTCGAAATGCCATAAGAAAGGCTTCTGTTGTGAGGTCCGTAACTAATTCTAGGTGGACAGCACGTGTTACTGCGCAGGTGAAAACTACGAAGTAACATTTTTTATCTGGTTTTGCATATATAGGACCACCGTGGTCTATGCCGCAAATTTCGAAGGGTGGAGCTGGGTTGATCCTTGCGTCCGGAAGTGGCGCCATTTCTGCTTTCATAGGCTTGGCTTTATATCGCTTGCATCTTGGGCATGAATAAATGACTTTATTCACTAATTGCCTAATCTTTGGTATCCAATAGTGTTCTCTAATTTCCGTCAATACTTCGCTTTTACCTGCATGTTTCAATCTTACGTGTGTTTGCCATCCAATTAAATATGATAGTTGATGAGTTCCTGACAATATCCATGGGTGTCGCTCCCGGTAAGTCATTTTGGCCGCGTCTAAGCGCCCTCCCACACACATGACCCCCTGTTTATCCAAAAACGGGTTCAGTGATGTGATACTTGATTTTCTCGATATTTCTTGTGCATTTTCCAAACTTTTTACTTCATCAAAAAAATCTTCTTTTTGCGCTTTCTTCACCCAAAACACTTCAGCATTCATTACTTCTTCCCCTGTCATCGGACCCTTTTTTCTTTCTTGTACCTTATTTCTTGTGTTATGGATGAAACGCATAATCCACGCCGTTATGTTTAGGACTTGGTTCAAACTGCTATACTTTTTCAAATTCAATAACCCTTCATATTTCTGTACCGGATTCATATAAGCGACTACTTCTTTCTTTTTTAACTCATCCTGTATTTCAACCGGCAATTCTTGGTTTTCTCCAAAATTATCCTCTTCATTTACTAGATCTATATGTTCTCTAAGCCAAGTTGGTCCATGTAACCAAAGATCGCTTGAGGCGATTTCTTCTAAAGACTTCCCTCGAGTTGGAAGGTCAGCGGGGTTTTCTTTGCCCGGACAATGATGCCATATTTCTGGTTCCGTTCGCGTATGTATTTCGCGCACTCTGTTTTGGACAAACTGTTTCCATCGGCCAGGAGATCCGCGGATCCATGCTAATACTATTTCCGAATCTGACCACATTATTACTTTTTGTGGCTTAATTGTCAACGTGTCCATTAATGTATTGTTCAATCGAGCGCCTATTAATGCACCCATCAGTTCTAGCCGTGGTATTGTTAATTTTTGATTCCCCAACGGGGTTACTCTTACTTTTGACGCGATCAGTATTGAATTAATTTCACCATTAGGATACATACATTTTAAATAGAACACTGTCGCATATGCACTTTCGCTTGCGTCTACGAAACCATGTAATTCTATTGCTTCTGGTTTCAAATCTAATTGATTTTTATAGAAAAACCTGGGTATTTCAAATTCTATCAATTTTGATAGTTCATTACACCAATCATTAAATTTTGTTTCTAAGTCTTTAGGTAAATCCTCATCCCAGTCTATTTTTCTAACCCACAGTTCTTGAAATATGAATTTTGCCCGGATTGTGAACGGGGCCAATAAACCCATAGGGTCAAAGATACGTGCGACAGCTCTCAGTACTCCTCTTTTAGTATTTTCTTTATTTATCATAAATTCCAAAAGTGACGTAACTTCATAAGACAAATTGTCTGTCATTTCATCCCATAACATCCCCAAAACCTTAGTATTTGTAGGATTAGGTAGACCTTTCTGTTCCTGACTTTTATCATGTGACCCCCACTTGGTTCTTATTTCTTTCGAATTACTTCTTATTTTTCTCAAATTCATTCCCGCTTCTGACAATATCTTGGTTGCATCATTGATTAATTGGTCTGCCTCATCGGGGTTATCCTTTGTCGTAACTAAATCATCAACATATCTATCTTTTTCTAAACTTTCACTTGCCGCGGGGTATTTTTCTTTTGTTTTCTCTAAGTGGTGTAAAATGGTCGCATTCAATAGGAAGGGCGAAGTGGTTACCCCAAAGGGGACTTTAGTCATTCGATACTCTACTAAATTTTGTTTTTGTGGGTGATCTAACCCCTCAATCCAAAGAAAACGCAAGGCGTTCCTGTCTTTCTCCGCGATCCCTATAGTGTGAAAGGCTTTGGCTATGTCCCCCGTTATTCCTACTTTTTTCTCCCTAAAGCGCACCAATATGCGAAAAAGGTCCGGCAGTAAATTTGATCCTGCCTCCAAACAATCATTTAGCGAGGGCATGCCTTTTGCGTGAGAAGACGCGTCCTGAACAATTCTTAACTTTGTTGTATCTCTTTCCTCCCTAAACACTCCCTGATGTGGTAAATAGTATAATGGTCCCTTTGGTGGGGGGTACTCAAACTTACTTGGGACTCTTTCAATTATTCCTGATTCTAGTTGCTCATGAATAACCTCATCATACGCTTTTAACTTAATTGGATTCGTTTCCAATTTTTTGATCAAATTCCAAGTTCGCCTTTTTGCTACCTCATAATTATCACCTAGAAATTGTACTTCCTTTTTCCAGGGTAAAGCTACTTCATATTGTCCATTTTTATATTCAATTTTTTCATTAAACTCTTTCAATACTTCATTTTCTTCAATTCCTTTTGCCGAATGAGCATTATCCAAAATGCCAATCGACTCATTATCCCAAAAGGCTTTCATTTGTTTCGACAACAAGTCTTCTTCACTAACCGAATCCACCGATACTTTCATAACAGCTATAGCATGAGCTCCCACTCTATTTTTTGTGTCTTCCCCCCCCATGCAGGGTCCATCCCAGTTTCGTATCTATCGCAACTAAAGATTCATTAATTCTCTCCACCTTCCCCTGCGCTATTTTCCAAAAATAATCAGCTCCAATTAAAACATCTATTTTATCATCCTTTTCTCTTTTCTTCTTTTCTCGAGTGTCAGACAATTGATAACCTCTTTCTTTTAATTCTTCCACTATATGACCTGATGGCACCGCCAAAATTGTACCTGATATGGACGGGGTTTCAAGCGCCGTTATCTCAACAAGTTCTTCAGTTTCACTATTTTTCATGATAAGCTTAAATCTACGTCTGTTGGAAACTATGGGTGTTTCTCGTTCGAAAGGAAATACATTCAGGGTCTCGTCGCCTATTTCTTCTAACTTTAACTGATTTACGATTTCTTCTCTTACAAAGCATCTGTGGCTTCCCCCATCGAGTAAACACCGCACATTAGCGTGTACGTTTTTAAAAATGGGGGGATTATGACCGGGGGTCTTTTGTCTTGGGGGTATTTAGTCCGTATACCGGTTTTTAGGACAATGAATCAACGCAATGCGACTAATATATTTTTTATCTTGAAATATTGAGTTTATAGAATTTTCTTTTTTATTAGTGAAAGATTTTTGAAGGCACTGTTTTAGATATGCACGATTCCACTCAATGGTTGTAATAAAAAATTAAACTGGCCGCAAAAAAAAATTATCTATGAATGCTTAAAAAATAAATAATCTTAACACAACAAACCTTACCAAAAATAAAACTAAAAATGCATTCCCATAATTCCTTACCAATTTTTCACATTCTAAGGTTATATTTAAATGTATTTACAATTCCACCTAACATAACCTAACCAAACCTGATTTAACACGAATAAATATATTGTAAAATTGAAAGGCATTAATGAATGTCAGTGACGCAAGCAACTGCTAACTTTTAGGTAATATTTATGATGTATTTGTACGCTCTTTATTGAATATAGGACATAATCCCCCCGCCCCATCAGAGAAGAAATGGACATAATCCCTCACGTAGGCGACAAAACCCCCCGGACAATTTCCCCCGAATGGATGTCGAGGACAAATTCCCCGCGGCCCCAGGTCAAATTCCCCCCAAACTGTGATGGATAGGCAGGGAAATCTCTATTATAGTAAGTATATAAAATAAAGCACAATATTATGGAAAAAAGAGTAATGTTATATCGGAAGTAAATACAAAATGTAAATTTTTGGAAAAGGCATGTTAATGTGGGAAGTCAATGAAGAAGAACAACAATATTTTGGAATAGGCGTAAAATTTTAAAGTTATTTATAAAATATTACTAACCTAACTCTAGCCTAACCTAATACAACCTATCCTAACCTAACCTAACCAAACCTAACCTAATCCAACCCAACCCAACCCGAATAAACTTAAAATATTGACAAACTGAACGTAAATATTGCATGTCATTGACACCACCAATTAACCAATCCAAAGCAAAAATTGTTTCTTATTTGCAAATTTTCACCATATTTACGCTAATAACTTTTACGTAAACCTATTTTTGCCCTAGAACTGAATGAAAGTCACAAATCAATTAGAAATAAGTCAAATTTAATTATAATAATTTTTATTTACCTGCGGAGAATGGAACCCACCATCCCTCACTCCGCTGTTCAACGCCTTATCCACTACGCCACCAGATCCCTGACACTGCTAGTGTTTTAGATAATTTTGATATTGTATTTTTTACGACCTTTTTATTAAACACTGTCGGGGGGGATTATGACCGGAGGATTTTGTCTAGAGCGTGGAGGGATTTTGTACTCTTTCCTCGGATGGGGGGAAAAATGACTGGGGGATTTTGTCATGAGAGAGCGGGGATTTTGTACGTTTTCAAAAATGGGGAATTATGACCGGGGGTCTTTTGTCTTGGGGGTATTTAGTCCGTATACGCTCTTTTTTGCATTCCCTGGTCGGTGTTTTATCTTTTAGTATGGAGTGCGTATGCATTGTAAAAAATATTTTAAGGTAACGTAAGAAATTCGCTATTGTTGTTCTCTCCAATATTTCATTTCGTTGTTGTTGTTCTCGATATTGTTAAACTTCGCTAGCCTTGCTATCGCTATTATTGCATTTAACAGTTGTTGTTCTCGCTATTATTGCATTTCGCTATTGTTTGTTTAGACGAAATGAACACGCTATTTTAGCATTCGACATTTTATTTACGATATTTTGACCTGATACCGTTAAACAGTGCTAAAATAATTACCCGTAATCCTTACTTCAATAAATTTATTTATGTTATAAATGTAATAGTGTGAGACAAAGAGAAACGAAACATTAAAATTGCCAAAATGATTACCCGTAAGACCATTCTAAAACAACCATAGCTTTAGAAGCTCCGCCGAAATGCGTTGCATCCAACACGATTTGGGTCCGGTACACAAAGTTTGAAGTGCAGCGAGAGATTCTCGATGGTCGCTTGTGGTAGTATATGTCGTGGAATTAACGGACGACAACGCCTTGCGAACCGACCGACCCCGGGTCATAATGGTGCAATCGAGGTCAGAATCTGCGATATTGGAGATAACTGAAGCGGATAGAGAGGGTCGTCGAGGCATAGCAGTGGTTGCAAGGTTGGCTTCCTGTATAAAGGATAATCCAAAAAGTTTCTACAATTACATAAATCGATTTTGAAAATGCCGTCACAAAATTACGCAGATAACTCGTTCTGATGGCTCTCAAACCACTACTATTCGGGACTCGGCTGATGCTTTAAATGAGTTCTTCGTATCGGTGGTTTCGGATTCTGGTCACCGTTCTTGTCCCTAGTTTGTCGACCGCACTATGCTTCCTTCTACTACTACCCGTACTCTTGCCCATTTTGATTGTCCACCTGAAGCTATTTTCGTCGAACTGCATCAATTACCTACGAATAAGTCTCCTGGTTCAGACGGTATTCACCCTCTTCTCCTACGGCGTCTCGCACTTGAATTACTGGCACCAGTTCATCAGCTATTAAATCATTCCTTCTCTACGTGCACTCTCCCGGACCAGTGGAAAGAAGCCAACATCACACCTTTACATAAGAATGGATTGCGTAATGATCCCTCGAACTACAGACCGATTAGTGTGCTGAATCACATTCCTAAAATTTCCGAACGACTTGTCCACATTCAGTTGCGTGCTCATCTCGAAGCCATCAACTTCTTCAGCCTGGCTCAACATGGGTTTCTTCCTCGGAAGTCATGCATCACCAATTTGCTCGTTGCCACCACTACGTGGAGGAAATGGCTAGACGATGGTTCGGGTGTTGACATTATATATTTGGACTTTTCAAAGGCTTTCGACACTGTCTCTCATACTGGTTTGCTGCATACATTGGAATTAGCGGGCGTCACTGGAGACGCTTTGGAATGGTTGAGGTCGTACCTATGCGGTCGTACAAAGCGAGTGGTTCTCCACGGCGAAATGTCTTCTTTGGGTGCTGTGAAGCGCGGGGTTCCACAAGGTTCCATTCTTGGGCCCCTATTATTCAACATCTACATCAACTCGCTTCCATGTGTCGTGCGACATGCTTTTGTCCATTTATTCGTGGACGACACTAAGTTATCCTTTCGCATTCGCAATATGGCCTCCTACAAGATGATTTGGACGCTGTTGCGAATTGGGCACTTGATCACGATATGCGCTTCAATGCCAGTAAGTGTGCGGTTCTTCATCTTGGTCGTCATAACCCGAACAACGTATACCTCATAAATTCTACCCCAATTCGTTCGATCGCGACGGAAGAGGATCTAGGGGTTCTTGTAGACACGAAGTTGAAATTTTAAAGCCAATCCAACAAAGTCTGCAAGCGTCTCAAATCCACCACTGGACTGGTTCGACGAAATATACACCATCGATCGGAGATACTTATTCGTGGGTTATATAACTCTCTGGTTATTCCGATACTCGACTATGCATCGCCGATTTAGACACCATCTCTCTTAGGTGATGCCAAGATCCTGCAAAAGGCTCAAAATGCTTTTTCGAAGCTTCCGCAACGCCTATCTAGACTTCCCGCACCCGATCGCCTAACTGCATTGCGGATTCAATCAGTTTCTTTAAGATATCGCGTGAACAACCTATGCCTTTTACACTACTTTTTCCACGGCCGCCTCGATTTGGAGACAAGTGAATTTTTCACCAAACCCACCACCATCACCCGTGGTCACGCCCTCAAAATAATCAAGCCTCTCGTTAAATCAAATTTCCCCTCAATCATGTCACCTTCACTGCCATTCATGACTGGAATAATCTACCATCTAATTTAGCTCAAATTCAAAATCGTCATACGTTTCGTCAAAAACTTTCTATTCTTTATAGTTCATCTTCTTAAAATTTTTGTTCTCCCACTCCCTCTCCTTTTTTTGCTACTTAAATACATGATTTTTCATTCATAAGTTTTTTTCCTATTTGCATAGAAGCCTAGACATAAAAAAGGCTTAGCGAATATGTATACTTCATTAAATAAATAAATAAAATGACTACACACTAGTAACCCTTAATAGAAGAACATAAAGTTTTAGTGATTACCCCCTCGATGATCGAGTTACCATTAGCAGTGCTAAAACGATAGCGTGCTTAACGTTCAATTAATACACGTACAGAAAGTTTTAGTTTACAACACAGACTTATGCTGACGTATAATTTTCGCATCTTATAAATTTCTAAAATGAACTTATGGCCAGAAGCGCTAGAAAGAGAAAGAATTCGGTAAAACACCCAATAATTGTAATATTCCGGTGCCTTAGGACCATTTTAAAAATATCGTCAGTAAATACTTGCTTTGCTTTCAAAATTTCACTCGATTTCCTCGAATGTTGAAATTGGGGATAGGGGATTGTGATGAAAAGCGTAAAATCCTTATTGTCGACGGGTTACAGAAAATATAAAGGGAGTAGGAAACCTTCCATTTAAATTAAGGCAATAAAATAACGCGCTCTCTCGCTTTAAATATATCGAGCAAACGTAAAACTCAACTCCAATTTACTCTCCCTTCAATGACGAACGAAAAATTTTATACTGCCAAACGCGGTACCAACAACAACAGGCCAGGTCAAACTTATACCCACATCGTAGATGTTCATCATACGGTAAGGTTAAAAGTGGAATATGATACTAATGAGGGTTTCTTAAATAAGGTCTTTCATTTTCATTAATGTTTTAATATTAAAGTCAATCCGAACAGTAAAAAAATATTGAAAACTTAATTGTTAAACATTTTTTAAAGATGATATTATTGAAAGAATATATTTTTATCCGTTCAAAAAAATTAACAAAGAAATTCGTAATCAGGGAGTTTTGTACCATTATAAAACAATGCTAAACATGTTAGGCGACACTCTTGGAGTGGCGTCGCTAGGCCTTTTATGGCGGCTATAGCGCCCCCAAATTTCAAAGTTAGCCCCCTCAAAATAATCCGCACACAAACTTCTAAATCGTCGACTTTAGTTACAGTTAGAGAAATTTCCGCTTCAAAAACGTCGTTAGTGTCAAACTGTTCCAAGTTCTCGCACTTCCTGACCATTTCGGAGCCGAAACTGATGCAGATGACAGCTTAAAAGGTCATGATCTCGATCTGTCCCAAAGAGTCTGGAAAAAGCACACTTCCTCTGGCCCAAAACCAGTTTATTAATTGCTTGGACTAGTTTTTTAATTCAAAAAGTGGGGGTTACTGGTCCTCAGAACCAGTTTATTAATTGGAAATCTATAGGAGAGCAAAGGTGGGGAATAGTCCTGAGACCAGTTTATTATTTAGGACACTAGGGTGGTCACTGGTCCAAAGGACTAGTTTAAAAAATATCCTTATTTCCCAGACTGGTCCCAAACATTCGCATAACCAATGAGACGCGAGGAAGGAGGAGCAGGCGGTTTAAAGGTTTTTGGCGCTTCCCCTCACAGTCAATCAGATATTTGTGTGGGGTATATGGCCTCTTAAAGATTCCAAGTAGTTAATCTATGTATTCCTGGTAGTGGGGACTAAAAGAAAACGAAAACTAAACTTATAAAAGGCGATTGAAATTCTTTCAACCACAATTGTCTCATAGTCAATTATACAAAAACGAGTTTTGCTTCGCAGTCCTTAAAAAACTGCATTTATACACAATCCGCGACACTTTTTCAAACCCACAAAGGACCAGAAACTAGAAATTATTATATGTATTGCAATTTGAAATGAAGTTTAATCGTTATGAGAAATTTGCTTTTAATTGCGTAGTTCAAACATTTGTTATGATTAGAAATTTTACAACAAAAACGGGTATAAATGCGGCGTTTCGGAACAAAAAGCTAAATCAAGGACGATTATGACTCGAGTTTGAATTGAAGTTTAAAACTTATACAAGATGTAACAACACACATATGAACATCTTTTCTGAATGTATGATAAATGTTAGAAATACGACACTGCTTTTGAAACCACAATTCACAATGAGGGACCTCATTTTAGGAGTAGTAAAGTAAAGCGATATTTTACTCGAAATAAGTGTTCTTCTTATCTGTTCCACACTGAATTAAAATGCTAAAAGCTCATTTTGTATTTTTTCGCCTTAATTATTTGACAGGGATAAGTTTTTACAAGAACAGATTCTATATAATTGCATACGTGAAAATCTAAGCTCCCTTTATCAAACGCCGCATTTATACCCGTTTTTGTTGTAAAATTTCGAATCATAACAAATGTTTGAACTACGCAATTAAAAGCAAATTTCTCATAACGATTAAACTTCATTTCAAATTGCAATACATATAATAATTTCTAGTTTCTGGCCCTTTGTGGGTTTGGAAAAGTGTCGCGGATTGTGTATAAATGCAGTTTTTTAAGGACTGCGAGGCAAGAAACGTTTTTGTATAATATCTGTCCCTTTTTGGAGAGAAACGTTATTTGGGAATAAATTAGTTCTGGAATAGTCGAACTCAATCGTCCAATTTTTTAAGACTAATAGGGACTTGGCAATTCGGGCTTAACTCCGCCCCCAGCGCCATTATGGTATGTTTTTTAACAGAATGAAAGCTATATAAGCCCCTCCTCCTGGTATGTTTTTAGCACTAGTGGAAGGTAGCCTGACGTTGCATGACGTAGTACTGCCAAGTCCCTATTATATAATATTTCATGAAATCGTAACTTACATTTGGAAATTGGAAGGGTCGGACAATACAATGCACCGTATAAAACACACTATGCTAAATATTCGTTGAAACCATGTGAAAATTATAAAAATTCCCCAACTATTTCTTTGTGATCATTTAAAGTTAGGCTCAGAAAGACAAAAAATAGGCCCAAAAAGTTTAAAAAAAAATCACGTGAACTTAATTAGAGAATTAAAATGGATTTATCCACAGATCCCGGGTTTCGGCACCATGAAGTAACTCTGTTTCCTCTTTCTCTATACTTTAGTAATCTTACTTTAATTTAAACTTCCCTATTTTAACTCTAGCTTAATTACTAGGACTCTGGTATGGACCTGTAAAATAAATCCAACTCTTTCTTTAACAAGTAACAACATTTATTTCAAAAATTAACTGTTCAGAGAGATTGTATTTTAACAATTTCAATCATTCTTTTTTCTTAAAGAGCTCTCCGATTTTTCTCCGCTTCCATTCTCTCTCTGATTTCGCCCTGGCTCTATTAATACATTCATTTTCTTTTTATACTCTTTTTTTAACATCTCTTGACATCAACCATACACTTTTAAATAAAAGGTCAATTAAAACAATCATTTTTAGCATCTCTTAACTACTACACATGTATTTTGATCGGTTTAAGGTTCAACAAATTTTATTCTTATTATTCTCTCAAACTCTTCACTTTAAGAAATCCTTAAAAGATTAAATATTTTCTAGACTTGCACTAAAACTGCGTTGTCACAATTGCCTCCTAATCGAGCTATGGTTTTCTTCAGAGCATTGGAACTTTTGAGATTACCAACGAATACTATTTTAGCATCGTCAAATGGTTGTGGCTTTATCTTGATACCCGAGGTTGATGGCAAATTTTTTGGTGTACTTGGGCTCCAAGTACACCAAAAATTTTGCCATCAACCTCGAGAAAGCCACAACCATTGGACAATGCTAAAATAGTGTTAGTTGGTAATCTCAATAGTTCCAAAGATGCTCTGAAGAAAACCATAGCGAGATTAGGAGGCAATGTTGTCTCTCAAATTGACACAACTACAGCTTGCGTTATTAGTACCAAGGAACGCAGTTTGTAGGAAAGTAACGGTCTCGCTTTTTGTATTTGTAGCTGTTTAAGAATGGATATTCCTCTTTTAGGTCATCTGGAATCTGGAAAGGCTTTCTTGCTGGTAGTTTTGTTACATTCGCTCGCATTTCCAGTACAGTGATAACCATCATTTGAGAAAACAAATTGTCCACTGTCACATTCTGTGCAAGGTTCAAGAGATCCAAACGTCATGATATCGGAAAGTCTATCTAGAATTTCGCTGTTTCCTGTAGCAATTTTTTCCTCGTTATATTCTAAAAGTTCCACCATTACTTTTTTTTTTAAGATTTTTTTCAAGCGCGTCACGATGTTTATAAATTAACTGAGACTGTTCCTTAAGAATTTTCTTCTCGCCCAGATCTTCTTTAGGGACTTCCTCTTTCTTTATCTTCTTTAGTGGAGTCACTTCTATTTTCTTTATTTTTTTCTTTGATGGCGCCTTTTGATCTTCAACACCGAGTTTCTTAAATCCTGGTATTTTAAAATCATCTTCAAAAAACTCCAAAGTTTCTCTCGCTTGTACAAAGCAATCAACATGATACCACGCTGGATATGGACCAAATCGTCTAGCTTTTTCACTCTGTCTGTCAAGATTTAAAATGTGAACTTGATCTTTTACGATTGTTTCTTCACAACCTCTATAAGATGACCGATTACTTTAGGCATATTCAGTTGAGAAGTCTTGAATTTCATTGGAGGAGCTTTTTCTCTTCGTTCCTTTAGATGGGGTATTGCTTGAAGCAGCAGGTGCTGCTTGAGACCCACTCGAAATTTCACTCCTTATTTTCTCTTGATCTTCCCAACGTAAAGCCTCAAAGTGTGAGATGTCAGCCTCAGTTGACACTTTAAACTTTGAGAAAAAGCACCGAAAATGGTACCAATTTGGAACCAGTTTCCACAATAAGAAATTAATCTCACTCGCGTCATCAGATGCTCAATTTTGATATTTACCTTTCTATCAAAAGCTAATGGCTGAATAATTGCCCCCATTCTTAGCTTATCCTTAGCTATGCTGCTTTCACAGCTTTTGCATGATGACCTGTCACTTGTGGCATATTCGGTACACTACGGTAGACCTCGATCCATCTCTAAATCATACAAAGAGGTTTGAATAAGTTAGCACAGCTTGATTATTTGGTTTACTTTTCTGGTTAATGATGTTTTTAAAAACCAAAACGTTATGTATAAAAGCAGAGAAGCAGTTTCGAAGTAAGAGATGGGAAAATAAATACAAACTGGTCTAAAAATAGTCTGATTTTATCTCTGGAGTATATATGAATGATAAAAAATATGGTATTTTTGAGAGGGTCTTACGTAATGCTAGTCCAATGAAAGAACCCATGTTTTGGTCCCTTGGTCACTATAAAGTTGAAGAAACTAACAGAAAATTTAGCACTAAGATCATAGAGCGTGTGTCTATATTCCCGACCCATGTTACCACCGGGCGTCCTTGCGTGCCAAGAACCAGGAACAATAACCCCGGGGTCAACCTATGCCGCGTACGCTTGTATACCCTCTAAGGACGGGACCATTGTTTCCAGGGTTTACGGTAAAGGTCGACACGAAATGAAAACATTCCAAGAGGAATTAAAACCGGGACAGGATGGGTATAACGACTACTACAGCGGGGTAAGTAATCTAAGCGTTGGTCCCTCGAAAAACCATCACCAATTTAAAAAAAAATATATTGTTTCTTACTTTAATTGCAGCAAATTCCAAAAAGTCGAATCCTTACGATCCCAAACAGTAACGACAATTATCAAATAAGGCTGTGCCAAAAACCTAAGGAAAAAATAATAAAAATAAAACCAAATTAATTCAATATGCTTACAAGTATTTATTTCTACACAATGATATAAATGTAAGATTTTTTAGGCGTTGTTGTTAATTCCATTTAAAGAATTGTTTTTCAATTAAGCCTAGCAATTCATTCCTCATGACATGAACTCAAAGATGCTCAAATTTTGTATTGTTTTAAACGGTAGAAAAAAAATAAACACAACACATTTTGTAAAAAATTTCACACCATAATTTTTAAGTTTACGATAATACTACGCTCTTTCAAAAATTCGTGAATGCCATTTATTAAATTAGAATCTAATTTTTCGAGGATTTTAAATTTTGTTAAATTAATTTTAAATGATGTATTTATTATTTTAATTTGTGGTGTATATATAAAAATAACAAGCCAAGCATTTCCTTAGTAATACCACGGAGCTTCTATTAACAGGGAGAGGAAACTTCCTTCCCCTCAAGTACTGTAAAGGCCCTTAGGAAACGTAGACACTATTTGTCCATAAAAAGGGGCACATTTTCAATCCCCCCCTCGGTTTTCACTGGTAAAAAATTGGAGCCTAAGTAAACAACAAAGATGGCCGCCTTCACTCGTTCGTAGAAAGACATAAGCCTCGGACTTTTTAATGTTTAATTGCTATAATAATTGGTACAATTTTAAAAATTAAAATGGATTGCGATTACAATCAGTTAGTTTGTAAAAAGGGGAAGAAGAAGAAATGTGTTTGCGGAAGCTGTAGAAGCGATTCACGATATAAATCGTCCTTTTATGGCCAGGAATTAAAGTTTATAGTCCGTACCTTTTTAGTCTTAGCAGGGAGAGAGGCTTTTGTCTCCATTTGTATAGTCACAAAACCTTTATTTTCAACATAATCACGAAGCTTAATATAATCTGGATTTGTTCAGAGCACAACGGAGCTACACGACCACGTTCAACGTCTTCAAACTTTCAACGGCGGTCGCGTAAGCCTTGTCTACAAGCAGGCGTCGCGTTCCTCCACGGAGCTTCTATTAACAGGGAGAGGAAACTTCCTTCCCCTCAAGTACTGTAAAGGCCCTTAGGAAACGTAGACACTATTTGTCCATAAAAAGGGGCACATTTTCAATCCCCCCCTCGGTTTTCACTGGTAAAAAATTGGAGCCTAAGTAAACAACAAAGATGGCCGCCTTCACTCGTTCGTAGAAAGACATAAGCCTCGGACTTTTTAATGTTTAATTGCTATAATAATTGGTACAATTTTAAAAATTAAAATGGATTGCGATTACAATCAGTTAGTTTGTAAAAAGGGGAAGAAGAAGAAATGTGTTTGCGGAAGCTGTAGAAGCGATTCACGATATAAATCGTCCTTTTATGGCCAGGAATTAAAGTTTATAGTCCGTACCTTTTTAGTATTAGCAGGGAGAGAGGCTTTTGTCTCCATTTGTATAGTCACAAAACCTTTATTTTCAACATAATCACGAAGCTTAATATAATCTGGATTTGTTCAGAGCACAACGGAGCTACACGACCACGTTCAACGTCTTCAAACTTTCAACGGCGGTCGCGTAAGCCTTGTCTACAAGCAGGCGTCGCGTTCCTCCACGGAGCTTCTATTAACAGGGAGAGGAAACTTCCTTCCCCTCAAGTACTGTAAAGGCCCTTAGGAAACGTAGACACTATTTGTCCATAAAAAGGGGCACATTTTCAATCCCCCCCTCGGTTTTCACTGGTAAAAAATTGGAGCCTAAGTAAACAACAAAGATGGCCGCCTTCACTCGTTCGTAGAAAGACATAAGCCTCGGACTTTTTAATGTTTAATTGCTATAATAATTGGTACAATTTTAAAAATTAAAATGGATTGCGATTACAATCAGTTAGTTTGTAAAAAGGGGAAGAAGAAGAAATGTGTTTGCGGAAGCTGTAGAAGCGATTCACGATATAAATCGTCCTTTTATGGCCAGGAATTAAAGTTTATAGTCCGTACCTTTTTAGTCTTAGCAGGGAGAGAGGCTTTTGTCTCCATTTGTATAGTCACAAAACCTTTATTTTCAACATAATCACGAAGCTTAATATAATCTGGATTTGTTCAGAGCACAACGGAGCTACACGACCACGTTCAACGTCTTCAAACTTTCAACGGCGGTCGCGTAAGCCTTGTCTACAAGCAGGCGTCGCGTTCCTCCAACTTCCTTACGAAAAGAAAATGACGTCAGACTTTGTTTACATAGACTCTGGGTGCGCGCGAGGAATGAAAACGGTGCGCAGAACCGAGGTACGCTAAGAGCGAGGGGGAAGAGACCGAGTTTCCTCTCCCTGTATTAGAAGCTCCGTGGTAATACCACAACGCTTTCTAAAACTTAAGTCTTTAGTGAGCTACTTAAAATTAAATTAGAAAAGGTTTAAATATTTACTTGTCGCTTTATGTGTTGTACACCGGGAATATATTTTGGAAAAGGTGGCAACTAATTATTAGGAGGATATTTTGGAAAAGGTGGCAGCTAATTCCGAATGCGCGATTGGTCGATTTCATTTCTTCCTCCTCTATCCCCTAAGCCGGATTTTCCAAAAGCTTTGGCTCTCTCTGGGTCACGTGCGATGTTACCATGGCCCTTTTCACCTTCCTGCCTTTCGCTCCACAAATCTCTTTCTTCTCGAGTTAGAAAAATAAGGCGCGCATCTCCAACTATATAGCCGCCATTTTCCTCCCAAATATAAGCGGCCCTAACTAAAATGCCAAAAATTACCTTTTCACTAAAATTAGCGTAAACCATTGTCATTCAACTCGAAACTAATTAAGCTAGGCCTAAATAAATACAATAAATTTTGTTTTACCAAAATTATGCGATGTTTTAAATTTTATCCAGATTCCATGTTATTCCCAATTTTTTTGGTAATTTCGAAGTTCTACGAACAATTATTTGTAACTAATTAAAAAACACATTCGCTGGGCGCCATTCATAAATTTAAATTCCTTATACAGGGCTCAAAGGGTTTATTGCACAAAAAATAATACGTATTATGGGTCTAAAAAGCCAAAATTATAGGATATTTATAGGTTCAAACCGTAGCCTACGTTATTAACGTAGGCTCCGTTCAAACTTATGTATATTTTATACTTTTAAAATTACGAATTATTGGAGTTTTAAGCATGGTTTTCACTTGGCCGGAAAAAACTACTTTGCAGCTGGACGTCAAACGTCAGATCTGTTTTTTACGTTGTCGCCCTGCGTTACAGCGTTTTCACTTAGCGTAGTTCTTGCAAATAATGGAACCAAGGCTTAACAGATAAACTGAACACGGCACTAATTGCGGTCCATCTATTGTCTTTCTTTTTTGCAATCTTTGTTTCTAATATCATTTGTATTAGTCCTAACCTCTTCAATAAACCTTTCAGCATTGAACTTCGGCATTCTCAGGGGTTTGTACTAGTTACTGACTCGATTAGGAACGAAATAAATAAAAACATGGCGGACCTCAGACGTCGTTTTTCCAAACACGCGTGGTCGAAAATGACGTCACGACTCTAGCTTATTGCTGATTGGCTCGCGCAGAGCGTTAACGTTGAACGCGGCCGAAAAAATAGAAAGCTAATATCGCCACACTCAACGTAATTTCAAGCGGTTTTCGCGAAAAGTCGTGATTTACGCCAAGTGAAAACCATGCTTTACAGGAAGTAAATTATACATTGGAGAGTAGACTAGAACTTTTAAACATATTTATAAAAATAAGATCATTATTTAATCTACTTTGGACTAGTAGGTAATAGTGTAGTAACTAATTTATTTACCATGAAACTTTTATAGTTAACTACCTTACATTTTTCGTTTAATTATCTTAAATCTCAGGTACTTTAAGCACGAAATTTTTAGATTTAAATTCCCTGACATTTTCAGGTTTTGTCTGACTTTTATTACGATTTTCCAGGACATGTTTAGGCCCAACAACAAACAATCCCCTTTTTGAATATTGAACGTAAAACATTGCGAAGCGAGCTCCGCCATTTTGGTTTCTGGTCAAACGTGATCTCGCTGAAACGGCGTTTAAAGGGAGGGTGAAGTAGAAAATCAAGCGATTTTTTATCGTTTCTTCTACTAATTATAAGACTAGTCTGCATAGGAAATATTTCCGAATGATTTTAAAATTCAAATTTTAATGATAATTTTAAAGGTCCCCCGACCAATCGCGTAATGGCCTGCCTTTATATTAACAAAATTGTAGTGGCACGCTCCATATCTCGCGCCACAATTATGACGTCGCGCGCGAGTTTTATCAAATCTCGTGATAAATTTCATTCGACACAGAACGCGCCACGAGAATTTTGTTAATAAAAAGGCAGGGCGTTACGCGATTGGTCGGAAGACCTTCTTTAAAATTATCCTTAAAATCTGAACCTAATTTGAATTTTAAAATCATTCGGAAATATTTCCTGAATGTCCCACTATGCAGACTGGTCTTATAAAGAATTGATAAAAAATTCACTTGATTTTCTACTTCACCCTCCCTTTAAAATGTCACCTCTTTTAAAGAATAATCAAAACTTTTCGATTGTTTTTAACTTTCTTAGTGTTTTTAAACCAACATAACCAAAATATAGGTATTATAGGATAAATTTACGAATTATAGGTTTTTATAGGATTATCTCGGAATTATAGGTATTATGGGTAAAGGAATTTTTTTCCGGAATTATAGGATTTTATAGGAAAAAATGTGTTTTTATAGGAAACTATCAGGGATAGATTTAATTTTAGAAGTAGGAATGGAGAACGGTTAGTATTTACTTCAGTCCGACTCAAAGCCCTGTATAGAGATATTATAAATTTACGAAATATTGGTTTTTATAGGATTATCTCGGAATTATAGGTATTATGGGTACTCTGGGAGCCCGGCTTATAGGAAAAATAGGAAGTTTTTCCGTAATTATAGGATTTTATAGGAGAAAATGTGTTTTTATGGGAAAATATCAGGGATAGATTTAATTTTAGAAGTAGGAATGGAGAACGGTTAGTATTTACTTCAGTCCGACTCAAAGCCCAGTATAGAGGCCCTCCTTCCAACACGTAACAAAAAGTTTAAATTATCTTATTGGCTCACTTAAACTACGTTTTGATGACGTTGCTGATGGGGTCGGCGAAAAGTAAGAAATTCCTTTTTTACCTCTGTCGCTATGACCCGCCTCTTCTTTCGTGCCCCTCCGTCCATCGGAAGCTTGTGTCCCATTCGACCGAATCCCAATCGACCGGACGCGTTTCCCATTCAACCGAAAACAGCCCAAATGTGCGGTTTTGGGAAAATATATATCAAAATTTAAAAAGCAAACGTTTTCACTTTTTTTAAGGATTTTTTTTTACCCTACAGTTTTCGTTGTGTATATATATTGATGTTTGAAATGCAAAATTTAACTTTAAGAGTGATTGATAACGGAGAGAATTGCTAATAAAGGCGGCTTTCTTTACATTAATAATGGCTACTTGTTTCAATTGAATAAGAAAAAGGATAAAACTAGTTACTATAATTGTAGAAATCCCTCCTGTAAGGTTCGAATAATAGAAGTAACCTAACCTAACCTATCCTAACCTAACCTATCCTAACCTAACCTATCCTAACCTAACCTAACCTAACCTAACCTAACCTAACCTAACCTAACCTAAACCTAACCTAACCTAACCTAACCAAACCAAACCAAACCTGACCAAACCAAACCTAAACCTAACCAAACCTGACCAAACCAAACCTAAACCTAACCAAACCTGACCAAACCAAACCTAAACCTAACCAAACCTAACCTAACCTAACCTAACCCTAACCTAACCCTAACCTAACCCTAACCTAACCCTAACCTAACCCTAACCTAACCCTAACCTAACCCTAACCTAACCTAACCTAACCAAACCAAACCAAACATAACAGTAATGTTTTGGAAAAGCATTTTATTTGAGAAGTCAATGAAGCTAAACATGAACATTTTGGAAAAGGCATACCATAGTAAACTGATTTGTAAAATATTACTAACCTAACATAACGAACCCAAACCTAACCTAACATAACAGTAAAGTTTTGAAAAAGGCATTTTATTTGAGAAGTCAATGAAGCTATAAAACATCATTATTTTGGAAAAGGCGTAACATTGTTAAATGATTTATAAAATGTTACTAACCTAACTTAACCAAACCACACCTTACCAAACATAACAGTAATGTTTTGGAAAAGGCATATTATTTGAGAAGTCAATGAAGCTAAACATAAATATTTTAGAAAAGGCGTAGAATAGTTAAATGATTTATAAAATATTATTAACCTAACCTAACTTAACTTCCAAATTCCTTCTCTGGGTTTGAACCCGAGCCTCTGAATTAAAAGCCTGATATTCTACCATGCTGCTGCGGTGATTCGAAATCCTCACAGACATTTAATTAACTAATTCTTTCAAATAAATTCCCATTCAGCAGAAACCCGCCATTGGGCTGGAAATTTAAATATATTCTCCGTGAAAAACCAAAAAGCGGTTTCGGTCGAATGGGATTCGGTCCAATGGGATAATACCCATTGGAAGGGGGTCCGGGACGCGCGCCCACGTTACTCTGTTCTCCATTCCTACTTCTAAAATTAAATCTATCCCTTCTCATATATAAAACAATTTTGGGGCTTAAATTATGTAGAAAAATCTCAACAAAAAATTAAATCTAACACATAAAAAATCCTAAGCGAGCTCCGCAATTTCGGTTTCAATTCAAATATGATCTCGATAAAAACAGCAAAATTTGAGACTAAACTATACGAAAACTTAAAAATATAGGATATTATAGGACCTTTCATGAAGTTATACCATAATATAGGAATGGTTCAAAAATATAGGATTTTATAGGAATTATAGGACCGCTGGGCTCCCTGTAGTATAGCTGGATGGGAAGCAAATAGGATTATAACATACTCAAAGGACATCCCCGTATCTCTAGTAGAACGAGAGTTATGAACCTCCAAAGTTGGGTGTAATGCTATTCCTATGGAGGGGGGTGTTTGTTTACGTTTTGCTTAATCACTTGGCCCCTGTTTGTCGTAGGCCCTAGCTCTTAGTAAAGTTGGATGGGGACAAATTAGACTATAACATATTCAAAGGACATCTCCGTATCTCAGAGCTATGAGCCTCCAAAGTATAGCGTAATGTTAATCCTATGGAGGGTATGTTCACGGACATTTCGCTTAACTACTCGGCCCCTGTTTGACGCAAATTTCCCTGAATTTTACTTGAAATTCGTAATTTCCCTGAGGTTTTTGTCAACTACACTGGAAAAAATAAGCGTGCTTTTGGCATTCAAAAATGATAGGGACCGTTCAATTTTGAACAAGCCTGTATTGAAGCGTTCACATTTAACCAGAGGCATTCAATTTTGAACAAGGAGTGTTTTAGGCGTTCAAACCCAACCATGAGCATTCATTTTTGAATCAAAACTTAACTCTAGCATTCATTTTGAACAGCTTATATATTACCATTCAAAAATGAATCCTTATCCCATTCAATTTTGAATAACCGCCTTGCGCTAATGAAGTGTTCAGATATGGTAGTCTTGGCGTTCTAATAGAATTGTATTAGTATTAGTATTAAAAGAAGAGCGTTTTAGGCGTTCAAAAAAGAACTTTTTGACTTTCAATCGAGTGCATTATGGGCGTTCAAACGAATGCGATATGGGCATTGAAAAGAACGCGATATGGGCATTGACAAGAACGCGATATGGGCATTGAAAAGAACGCGATATGGGCATTCAAACGAGTGCGATATGGGCGTTCAAACGACAGCGATATGGGCGTTCAAATGGATTTGTTTTTGGCTTTAAAACAACACTCTAAGAAAAAAGGGTTTAATGGGTATTCAAATATGAACGAAATTGTTCAATCGCAAAAGGTGTGAAAAATAAAATTAATTCTGCCCTAAAATTAGTTGATTCCGCTGCTGTAAATTTGTACTACAAACAAAGCTTTCATTAAAAATACAATAACTTCTCAACAATTTACTATAACTTGCTTATTTACTGAGAATTTAATATATATTTGTCTGTATAATCATAATTATACAAATATCAAAGGAAATGTTACGGATTATTGCGTATTTCACCTTTCCCTTATATTTACAAAGGCCTTCAAATAGTTTGATAATGTAATTTATTGCTACAAGGTTATAATCGGAAAGAACTTGATAATGAACACTTTCCTTAAGTTCAGACTTTCTTCATGTAACTGAATTATTATTTAACACAACGGTTATGGTTTATGTGTTTCAAATTTACCTGCCCTCAGAAGATGTACAAGCTTTAAGCACATTAGATATCTTCCTTATCAGTGCGTATATTTAATATAGTATGCCTTACCATAACGCATTCAGCGATGAAATTTGAAATCAAATTTCTCTATTCAAAATTCAACGCTATAACTGTCAAATTTCAATACTTCATCAAACGCTTGTCCACCATGTATTATTAAATGGTGAATTGCTCAATTTTGAACGTAAGCAATTGAATATGAACGCTTGATCAAACTCTCCGATGTTGCTCAAAAATAAATGCATAAAAATTCACTATTAAACGTTTAATTTTCCAATTAAATTTGAGCGGTTTTCTGCTTAAATTTACACGATATACTAACCCCTTACGCGCCGTTCAAATATGAGTGCGTGAGCGTTTAATTTTAAACAATAGTGCTCTGTTCAAATTTTAACGCAAAGAAATTATTCAAATTTGAACGTTAAAGCGTACCACCACAGTGTCGGGGCTATGCACGCCTAAGCATTCAAAGATGAACCTCACTTTTTAACAGTGTATTTATTTCATTGATTTTCCCTGTTTTCCAGGTTTGTATGAACCCTGTTAAGGTATTACTAAAATAGATCGTACAAATAAAAACTAAAAGATTTTATAGGACCTTTCATGCAATTATAGGATCATGTAGGACAGGTTCAAAACTATAGGGTTTTATAGGACCTTTCATGCAATTATAGGATAATGTAGGACAGGTTCAAAGATATAGGGTTTTATAGGACCTTTCATGCAATTATAGGATCATGTAGGACAGGTTCAAAACTATACGGTTTTAAAGGAATTTAGGACCACTGGGCTTCCCTGGATTTTTGAAATCTGAGTCCCACGCTCGATTAGACTAAGGTTTCGTGTGACAATGTCGAAACCGATAAAGCGCGCCTCTTTAAGCCTAAGGTATTACTAAAATAAATCGTACAACTAAAAACATCTTTGAAACACAATCGTTGTATCCCCTAAGTATTATTTCTTAGAACGTCACATCTCAAATAACATTACTGAAACGAAATTGTGGACCCCACTCAAGTATAATTTTTAAAAGCCAAACACAAAATCCTCGATCCACTTAACCGGAAGGCACTACGACCGAAAACCGTCCCGTCTATTTAACGAAAAATAACCTAACCATCCAGCGTAATCTAATGTATCACGTGCACAAAGTTTAGGAGAATTATAATCTTGTTTCCTTCAAAAAGGCCGCGAAATACACTACCTTCCACTCTCTCATCTCAGAGCGGGACGCCCCCCCTTCCTCTCTCTACCTTTCTTCCCCGTCTCACATATATAGGAGGCACGCTGTACCCTGGGTTCTTGCCGGTTCATGCTCTACACGGGCCCCGGTGCTTTCCCAAGATCGCGTCTATCTCTCTCTCCAAATCGCCCCCCTCTTTCGCCCTACGAGGAAGGCTGTTCTCTCTCTACGCATGAACGCTGAGAAATTTTCTCTCCCGCCAAATCTTGTACGCGTCGGGATAGGGACTACGTCATGCAACGTCACGCTACCTTCTACTAGAGCTAAAATACATACCAGGAGGGCTTATTTAGTTTTCATTCCGTAAAAAAAAACATACCATAATGGCTCTGGGGTCCCTGTTAAAATTCTCTCTCGAGTCTCTTTTCAAATCCACCTTATTCCCTTTCGCCGGAAGTTAGACTTAGCTCGGTGTTCATGGAGGTGAGTAACGGGAAGAAATTTGTCTGTTGTCCGCTACAGTACATAATTTTGGCTTTTGTAGCAGACGACAGAAAAATTTCTTCCCGTTACTCACCCCATAGACATTAGAACACTATTAAGAACCTAGACAAACTATTGCGAGGGGGTCTCGCGACATTCTGTTACGAAAACTTCCATCCCACCCCTTCGCGTGTGTGATAGGGTTTTTGATACGTAGCGCCCCTATCGGCGAGCGAAGGAGCTATTCAATTTGAACAAAAAATAAATACCGTAATGTTTCATCTTGAAATTTTTTTAATTCTCTGTTAATAAACATCTCCTTATTTTACAGACACTTTTCCTTCCATTAATTAATACGGAAATTAATAAAACTTAATTAAATATAAAACGTCCCCGGCGGGATTCGAACCCGCGTTGTCTCCCTCCCAAGTACTGACCGCGCTCGAAGCTGCTTAACTTCGAGTGTTAACATGGGGTTAGTAATATTTTAGTTTGCCTCTCTGCATGTAGATGGCGCTACAAGCAACTCGCCCTATCACACACGCGAAGGGGCGCTTCCATTGAACCCGAGTCAAAGCTGAAAATTCAACTGTTCCTCTTGTATCTCTATGACTCACCCCCATGAATCCAGAGCTAAGCCTAACTTCCGGCGAAAGAGAATACGGTGGATTAATCAAATTAAACTTGTAAATTAAGACAAATCATAGCGCGTTTCGAGAGGTTTAAAGAAATGAGAAGGGGTCTGAGAAAACGTGACGAAGCGTGATGGGGGGGGGGCGGTCAGTAAATACTATTTTGGCATGACGTAATTTATGGACGGTCCCAAATATGGAAACAACAAATGAAAGTACGCTATCACACATACGTCACATTGTTGACTTTGTGAACAACACATTCAATAAATAAATAAATGTATGATAGGCCTATTACATTAAAATACCATTACTTTCCAACATAAGTTAATAAGATATGTACCATAAGTTTGTCACTGGTTATTGAGAGTTTGTTACGAAGGGACGTAGGTGATTCTCGTAAACGCCTGTTGAGGCGCTGTCAAAGGCTTACTAAAGACTAAATAGGAAGATGGACTGCAAAACCGAGCATGGATTTGGTATAGAAGCTTACGTTTCATGGTTATTTCACTCACCTTAAAAAACGCAAGACATTTATTTCTCGTCTCGGCGCGAACTGGTTTGTGTCATAGAATTTGAGGCAAATGCAATGGAGGAGGGGGGTGAGTGGCACGCGCGTTTGTGACGCATTCTTTGAAGCAAATTTAAAGGATTAGGGGGTGAGTGGTACGCGCGTTTGTGACGTAGAATTTGAAGCAAATTTAGAGGATTAGGGGTGAGTGGCACGCGCTTTTGTGACGTAGAATTTGAAGCAAATTTAGAGGATTAGGGGGTGAATAGCTCGTGCACAAAGCAAAAAAAGGAAGTTTGCCTCAAATTCGACGTCATCAGCGTGCTTGTAACCTGCCCTCGCGAATTTTTACGACATAAATGGGGTTAAAATCGAATTGCCTTTCCGAAGGCTACAGTGATATATCCATGAAACCTAAGCTTCTATACTAAATCCATGATTCTAGGGCCGTTCTCAAAATACCTCTTAGTAAATCTCTAGTATTACGAAGTATAGGTAGTGTCATACTTATGGAATATATCTTATAATTTTATGATTTAAAAAATAATTTAGTTTATTAGTATCAAATAAAAGTATGCATTAACTGGTGTATTAAATTAAAATACTATATTCTAAAAACGTTCCTAACTTTTAAACTAAATGTGGTAGAGATTAAATCAAAGTATCAGCGAAAGGAGACCATCTTTAGGGAATTAAATTAAAATGCAATTATATTCCAAGCGTAATTAAATTAGTAACAAAAGAGACAATTTGCAACGCATTTCCTATGGCCCCTGGACGTTCGCTTTCCCTCAATACTAACCAGCTGTAAGTACCTTATGAACCGAGTCCCGTCTTTTTCTCCGTGACCGGTGCCTACGTTAATCAAGGCCTGTGCGCGGTAGTCTCGAAGGGGGCGACTTTTAAGAAACGAGACTTCATATTTTCTCCCTATTTTACCGCGAGAATTCATTAGAGAGTTTAAGCATCCCCTAAACGCGTACGTGTAGCTACCTTCCACTGTGCATTAGACCAATGCATTGTCAAAGGTGGCTACACGTACGCGTATAGGGGATGCTTAAACTCTCTATTGATAGCTGGACCGACACGCGCGAGAAGATTAACATTTCAAATTATTTAGGTCCAGCTAATACCGCCTCAGGTTAGGGAATTTGGCAACTTAAATTGCCAAAATAAAAATAAAAATCGGCGCACGCCGCACAGGCCTTGATTAACGTAGGCAACGCTATGACGCAGCTTTCCGCTGACACTTACTAATTACCAAACCCACCATTTACATAATTAATGATTCAAGCTCAATAAACCTTAAAGTCTAACCTTTCCCGTAAAAATACAAAAACTCGGAACCTCTAGTCATCGCAAACAATATTTGAAACCATTTAATGTGCACTGAATATGACTTATCGTCCTAACAAATCTTAAAAATCTAACCATGCATAAAATAAAATTTGACTTACCCATTTATTCCAGCGATAGAACGAAGACATCAAAGTGTTCCAATTAAGTTGAGACTGTTCCATAAGCGTAACAGATCACAAAGTTCCACGATAGAACTTGAAGCACACTTAATGTTGTCATAATGGTAGAACAGTCACATACGGTTTTGGATCACGGTCACCAATTCGATTTATAAACACCACACATGTTCTGTTGTCTCGATACTATACTGCCGCACACCTGTTTTACGCAGACCCCACTCCAGTAGATTGCTTGGGACCAGATGAGAAGCAGGATTGTATAACTTCTTAGCACATGATTTGTCACAAAAGTTTGATAGTCACAGCGCCATATTGCAATTGAGTACAGTAGCGTGAGGCAAAACGTTAAGAGTTCGGAGCCATAGTCCAGAATTCCAGAAATATCTGTAACAATTCAACCACGGATTAGAAAAATAAAACAACCTGTCACGTTCACAATATTATGTTATAAAGCTTTATTACGTTCCTCTTTCCATGACTGTACAGGGTAGGATTGCACTTTATCTAACTAACTCAACTAACAGCAGTTACTGACTAATTAGACCACGGGGAGTTCGGAAAAAATAGTAAAAAAATTCTAAACCCGCCGCAAGTTGGTCAAAAAAATTTTTGAAAATTTTAAAATTGCATGTATTTACCATAACCCCGGGCCCCGAGAATTCCAGAAAAACCAAACTCCGTCGTCTGCAGCCGAGCTCGATCTAACCAAATGGACTCGCGACGAAAATAGTGTTATAGCTTATTTCTAGATCTTACTAAGAAAAGGTAAATCTACAAAAATTATGAGATTTATGCTAATAATATTTGAAAACGTGGATTTTAATTGAGAAAAAAATTAGGAAAAGGTCTCATTTTATTTGAGTTGTAAAAGAAGTAAGCATTAAAATTTTGGAAAAGGCGGATTTTAGTTGAGAAATATTTCAGAAAAGGTTGCATTCTATTTGGGTTGTAAATGAAGTAATCATCTAGTTTTTGCAAGAGGCTTCAAATAATTTGGGAAGCAAATGAACGTAAAGACAAAATTATGGAAAATTACGCGAATTATTTGGAAATTAATGGTAATATTTGGAAAAGGCGTCATATTTTACGGCAATATTTTGGAAAAGGCGTCATATTTTACGGCAATATTTTGGAGAAGGCGTCATATTTTACGGCAATATTTTGGAAAAGGCGTCATATTTTACGGGAATATTTTGGAAAAGGCGTCATATTTTACGGCAATATTTTGGAAAAGGCGTCATATTTTACGGCAATATTTTGGAAAAGGCGTCATATTTTACGGGAATATTTTGGAAAAGGCGTCATATTTTACGGGAATATTTTGGAAAAGGCGTCATATTTTACGGGAATATTTTGGAAAAGGCGTCATATTTTACGGCAATATTTTGGAAAAGGCGTCATATTTTACGGCAATATTTTGGAAAAGGCGTCATATTTTACGGCAATATTTTGGAAAAGGCGTCATATTTTACGGGAATATTTTGGAAAAGGCGTCATATTTTACGGCAATTTTTGGAAAAGGCGTCATATTTTACGGCAATATTTGGAAAAGGCGTTATATTTTACGGCAATATTTGGAAAAGGCGTCATATTTTACGGGAATATTTTGGAAAAGGCGTCATATTTTACGGGAATATTTTGGAAAAGGCGTCATATTTTACGGGAATATTTTGGAAAAGGCGTCATATTTTACGGCAATATTTTGGAAAAGGCGTCATATTTTACGGGAATATTTTGGAAAAGGCGTCATATTTTACGGGAATATTTTGGAAAAGGCGTCATATTTTACGGGAATATTTTGGAAAAGGCGTCATATTTTACGGCCATATTTTGGAAAAGGCGTCATATTTTACGGCAATATTTTGGAAAAGGCGTCATATTTTACGGGAATATTTTGGAAAAGGCGGATTTTAGTTGAGAAATATTTCAGAGAAGGTTGCATTCTATTTGGGTTGTAAATGAAGTAATCATCTAGTTTTTGCAAGAGGCTTCAAATAATTTGGGAAGCAAATGAACGTAAAGACAAAATTATGGAAAATTACGCGAATTATTTGGAAATTAATGGTAATATTTGGAAAAGGCGTCATATTTTACGGCAATATTTTGGAAAAGGCGTCATATTTTACGGCAATATTTTGGAGAAGGCGTCATATTTTACGGCAATATTTTGGAAAAGGCGTCATATTTTACGGGAATATTTTGGAAAAGGCGTCATATTTTACGGCAATATTTTGGAAAAGGCGTCATATTTTACGGCAATATTTTGGAAAAGGCGTCATATTTTACGGGAATATTTTGGAAAAGGCGTCATATTTTACGGGAATATTTTGGAAAAGGCGTCATATTTTACGGGAATATTTTGGAAAAGGCGTCATATTTTACGGCAATATTTTGGAAAAGGCGTCATATTTTACGGCAATATTTTGGAAAAGGCGTCATATTTTACGGCAATATTTTGGAAAAGGCGTCATATTTTACGGGAATATTTTGGAAAAGGCGTCATATTTTACGGCAATTTTTGGAAAAGGCGTCATATTTTACGGCAATATTTGGAAAAGGCGTTATATTTTACGGCAATATTTGGAAAAGGCGTCATATTTTACGGGAATATTTTGGAAAAGGCGTCATATTTTACGGGAATATTTTGGAAAAGGCGTCATATTTTACGGGAATATTTTGGAAAAGGCGTCATATTTTACGGCAATATTTTGGAAAAGGCGTCATATTTTACGGCAATATTTTGGAAAAGGCGTCATATTTTATGGGAATATTTTGGAAAAGGCGTCATATTTTACGGCCATATTTTGGAAAAGGCGTTATATTTTACGGCAATATTTGGAAAAGGCGTCATATTTTACGGCAATATTTTGGAAAAGGCGTCATATTTTACGGCAATATTTTGAAAAAGGCGTCATATTTTACGGCAATATTTTGGAAAAGGCGTCATATTTTACGGCAATATTTTGGAAAAGGCGTCATATTTTACGGCAATATTTTGGAAAAGGCGTCATATTTTACGGCAATATTTTGGAAAAGGCGTCATATTTTACGGCAATATTTTGGAAAAGGCGTCATATTTTACGGCAATATTTTGGAAAAGGCGTCAAATTTTACCGCAATATTTTGGAAAAGGCGTCAAATTTTACAGCAATATTTTGAAAAAGGCGTCATATTTTAACGCAATATTTTGGAAAAGGCGTCAAATTTTACAGCAATATTTTGAAAAAGGCGTCTTATTCTTTTTGAAATATCTAAACACAAACAGCGATATTTTGGAAAGGGTTTCAAATTACCAGGGAAGAACTAAATACAATTAGAAATTCCAAATATATTTATGGTTATGCAGTAATGTGTGGCACTTAGCGTTACCCGAGAAACACCACTTGGAGGTGGCCACACTTCGTTTCTCATGGAGAGTTTTTTATGGCAGGTCCCCTTGCCTACTGCCGGCTTCAATATCCTGGGGAGTTTTCATTTGTCAGGCCATCCTACCTATATAATGTCGACCTCATTGCCCTGAAAAAATCAAAACTCCTCAGGACATTGAGGTCGACAGTATATAGGTAGGGGGGCCTGCCAAATGAAAACTCCCCAGGATATTGAATCCCCTTGCCTACAGCCTTAAACAAAGAAAACCGACCTCACTCATCGCTGAGTTCAACCGTGTTTTCTTCGGTTTGACCACCAATAAGGAACGCCGGCTGTGTCTCTGGATTCAGAGCGTTCAACTCTTCCTCCGACACGCCAATTTCAATTAGTTCAAGGCCTTTTTTCCCTGGACCAGGATAGCATGCCTTGACGTCTTCCAGGAACCGACGGAAGTTGGTTCCAGGAGGATGCCAATTGCCATCTTGGTCCTTGAAAAAAAGACACCTGTACCAATATGTGGCCATATAACTATTCAACGCCCGGTCAGTTCTGTAGGACTTAATGCTCGCCTTCAAATGTCGGTTTCTGTTTTCGATGTTATTCGTATGAGCATGTGAATCTTCCGAATTCACGAACCCATACTTATGCAAAACAGTCAGATGCTCCCGAAATCCCATCAAAGTGCAATTCATGTACATCGGGGCGCCATCTGACACTATCACTGACCCCGGAGCTATGTATTTCGCCATTTGGGTCCACAAAACGGCCCTGGACTTATTCCTGACCTTCAAAAAAAGACCATCTTTCGTATCTCTGCAATAGATACCAAAGATACAAATGGTCTCTCCGGCCAATTGAGCCCCGCGGTGGTACTTTCTAGAGTGCAAGTATGTTTCGTCCACCTCTACGAACAATCCTGGTCCTCCAATCTGCACCTTGTCGGCCCTGTTCGAAATGACAATCTCAGCCACCTCGCGACACATGGAAAAGTAATCCACGACGGTATGGCTGGCACATTCACTGTGGATTATAGCGTCAGATACGCTCATTTTGGAAACCCACAGGAACACGAGGAAGAGATTGTCGGTAACCGACAGGTTTTGATTGTAAAACCAGGTGTTTTTCGAGGGGACGAAAGCCTTCGTGCACTCGACTGCCAAATACTCTGGTACCTTCTTTTTTGATGCTTTTAAGGCCTTGCGCGAGACTGGGCTGCGGAACATCTTATCGAATAGCCAAATCGGCTTTGGGCATTGCCAACCCCAACAAGATATCCATTTAATTCCCCATCATCGTTTTTATTCCCACATCCGCAAGGTGTCTTTCCTTCATTGAAGGATTCAAGACGCGGGACAAGCTCCAAAGAAAGTACTAGGGCAATGGCATCCCTCTCTGACCGCGCCTTTAGGCCATCATCCATCCCGGGAAAAAACCCTCCCCAATTCTTCAAGGAAACCATTTTAAAAAAATGTTCCTCATTACCCAAAATTGGGGTTTTCATACGCCTCGTTTTCCAAATTAGCATGAGCCATTTAGAAATTAAACCTAATAAACCCCCAGAAAATATAATTTGACAGCAGTAATAATTATCTCTCAAGCAAGCCTCTTCAAAAAAACCCGTCTAATCACGTTGAAAATCAACGAGTCTCTGCTCAGTAAGTTCTCGTTTCCATGGCAACCCGCGAGGCGGGAAGAGGCGCGAATCGAGGGGAGGCGTTAAGGGGCGGCCAGCGGATTCAGTGACAGTTTTAGCGGGGAAGGAATACCATATAATTCAAAGGTATTAAAGGTAAGGTTAGGTTAGGTTAGCTTACTTATTAGCTAATTTACCACCTTTTCCAAAATTTCTGTTTGCGATTAGGCCTAGTTAACTTTTAAATACTTCCCAAAAGTTTAATGCTATTTTTAGAAACTAAAATATCGCTAATGTAATTTTCGCCATTTCTCGCTTATATTCTCCTTTTCCTTATTTTTGGCATTTCTAATTTTTCTTTACGCAATATTTTGAAAATTTCTCAGATTACTTTACGATCACAGTACCAAAAATTAATGGTTTTGCTAAATTCAGTAGGTCTTAAAAATTCCATAGCTATACTTCCGTCTCTAGTCCTTGAAGTTCTTATAGTTGCCCTCCCCCCCGGCATATTATGAAAGATTGAGTGCATAATGCGTTTAGTCTATAGCGGTAAGTACATGCAATTTTAAAATTTTCAAAAAATTTTTTGACCAACTTGCGGCGGGTTTAGAATTTTTTTACTATTTTTCCGAACTCCCTGAGGTCTAATTAGTCAGTAACTGCTGTTAGTTGAGTTAGTTAGATAAAGTGCAATCCTACCTTGAAATGCATTCGTCCTATTTTAGTAAGTATTTAATTTAGTTCAGTGACTTACACTTGGTCTTACTGTGTGCTTATTATAATGATAAACCACAAATACAATACATTGATCCTTTATTGACGTTGAAAAGAAATAGATTCACCTTTGCGTTTGACTAATTTAGTTTCATAATTGTAATAGCAAATAAACATGTTTGAGCCCAATTCTGCCACACGTAATCAAAGGGACAACTTACTGTTTCCAATATATAAACAAAGTGAACAAATAAACCAATTACTTTCAAAAATATACATACATTTATATCCAATACTCGAAAATACTCCTCCGCGACGGAAGTCGCAAATATAAATACCACGGACTACAACTACTACTTTGACCAATGAGGCTGCAATTATCTGTAAACAGGCTCTATACTTTTAATCTAAGTTATTATCTATTACTTTTATTTATTAAATTAACTCTGGACATCATTGTAAATAAGGACTCCACCTTAATGATTGTTCCAATAAAAAGCCTTTATTATTATTATTATTCTTATCTATAATGCCACTAATGATCTATATTAGATTTTAAATAACTAAATACCTATTGGAAGGCTAGACACGGACATGATTGTTAAAAACTTAAATTTTGACATTAAAATTTTTATTATTTTCACATTTTATTGACGATTCTTCTGAAAGTCAAAGATATAGGATTTTAAAACTTTATATAATTCTTTTATTTATGTAATGAATAACTTTTGTCTTAAAAGGAAAAAGATATAATTGTTAGCTAGTAAATATTTTAAATTAATATAATTTAACGCGTGTATAACTATGAAAAGTACATTTATGTATGTTGTTATGCACGCAATAAACTAATTCAAATTCAAAATTCCAAATTATTATAAAACCTTGCAAGAAGTTCACCGCGGTATCTGATTCTAAAACAGAAACTCAAAATATGCAGTGGAAATATATTTTGATATGTGCCGAAGACTATCACTTTGCACAAGTCAGTCGGCCATTCCTTTTATATACTTTCCACTGGAAAAATCTTGCTCCGCGACAATGGCGCTACTTTCACCTAGGGCGGTTTAAGCTAGGTAGTGTCATTTCATCCCTACCAAGCGACTTGTGGATGTGTAACCCTTTAATTATAGTCATTATTATTCTGGGAGGAGTCACGTCCCACCACTGATGCCAAATACATATTGTGCACCCTCACTGTAGCTGCAGCAAAGAGGAGATAAAGAATGAGTATCAACGTCTATCAAATGCAGGTGTCTATTAAGCCTAATATCCCATCTGCTGAGCCCAGTAAGGCTGTAACAGACCAAATGCTACAATCCGTACATTAAAGCTAGTTAGCGGGCCAGAGAAAACATCTTACTACTATAGAGTCCATTAATTAATAATTAAATATTACGTTACGTCGTTTAGTTCTTTTATTCCAACAGTTTTCCATCGAAGTGAGAGACACCCGTATACCGCCAACTAAGCCCAAACCATGCCGCACCTTAACGAAAAGTGACTAGGCCGACTAAGCGCGTATATTCGGGATCAAAGGTTAAAAGGGAAAACGACGCCTCGTGGCGGCGTTCGTTACTTGTTCCCCAAAAAACACATTCACATATGATAATTATACAGAAATATAAAATGTTACAATCGATAATCCTATTAGGCATAACAAATATATAATTATTAAACAAAATAGTAGTAGGTAAAAATTAGGAAGTAAAATTTTGTATTTAATTTAAATTTAAAAATTGGTTGATATATATGTTCTGATGGACTAATAATAATAACTAGGCTTTGTCTATGAAGGGATTTCTAAAACAAGCCTGTGGCTTGTTTTAGGGTGGGTCCCTTTACTTTGCATAGAGGGGTGGTGGCTAGCCCCTATGCCACAGCATACTAACTAGTACCGTTAACCACTACAAGTTTTTATGGAAAGGAGAAACCGGGTTAGACCGCGGAGGAAAACTCCTTTACAGCATCTCTTCTCGAGCCTGTATCGCTTAAGATACAATACGACTCGGGTTCTTTCTTGGTTGCTTGTGGCACAGGAACTTAGGCTTCTCGTTCGATACTGGCGCATCATGTTGACTCCGCTTCCAGGGCGTTCGGTACATTCCTCATCCAGATATGGTAACGGTACATTGGTATACAGGTCCTTCCGCGCTGATGCCTCCGATGTGGGTAACTCCTCAGGCGCTTCCAATTGCGGGAAGGTATCCGGCCCCTTCATGGTGGTGATACTGAGGAAATTCTCCTCCGATGTCATAAAGTATGAGGGTTATAAAACAAGAAATATGAACTGATGTATTAAGGCCAAGTTTAGAGTCTAATAAGTAATAATACGTTACGTGCTTTGGTTCTCTTTTATTTCAACGGTTGAAGTCCTTTATCGTATGGGGATGTGTTGTCCATCTAAGTGACCAAGGAGACACCGGTATACCGCCAAGTCAGCCCAAACCATGCCGTCCCTAACTGATACCGACTAAGCGGGTATATGCGGGATGAAAGGTCACTAATGCCAAATGACGCCATCTCGCTGCATCCATTACAAGGTCCCTAGCTCAAGACCTGCAAGGACCATCAACAAGGTCCCTAGCTCAAGACCTGCAAGGACCATCAACAAACTGTTTCGTCAGTTTCAGGCCATCAATATCAAGCCAGAACTGATACTAAATAGCAGTGATTGTGTCATGCAGGCACCATCTTACCTACCCGTTGGTGATGAGGACGACTAACGTTGGTCCAAAGAAGAGGGTGGTGATGGATTTTTCAGGTGTCTTATGTGTAGGATCCCAAGCCTTTGTTGGGTCTCTTATGTCTAGGATCCCAAGCCTTTGTTGGGTCTCTTATGTCTAGGATCCCAAGCCTTTGTTGGGTCTCTTATGTCTAGGATCCCAAGCCTTTGTTGGGTCTCTTATGTCTAGGATCCCAAGCCTAATAAGCTTTGATTCCTCAGCATTCCAACTGTCGAAACCTCTTATTTCGTGGATTGCTGAAGTTTATTTTTGACATTAGAAAAGTGATTTCATTTCCCTTCAAGGACTGACAGTGCACGATGACCGCAAATTTCCCTTCCTATGACTTACGAGTTATTAGGGTGGTGGGGGGTCGCTTTGCGGTCATTTCCCAAGAAATTTAGTTATTACTTATTATTTAAAATCGAGATATCTGTTTCTCTCTTAATTCCTCCTTTGAAGGGGCTTCTACCATTCCTCTGGTTTTGGCAATCCTTAACGGGTGATCAGCATTCAGTGGTACTTTTTGTTTCAATGACCCCTAGAAATCATAATAAATTTATAGCTGAAAAAGAACAGATTTTATTTTTACCTTGAAGTTTTCCCTCTGTTCAAAAATGATCCGCATTAATTCCGGAATATAAGAATATTTTTTCTTCTCATATATTGGCACAATGTACCACGAATTCGTTCGTTTACTGTAGGCACGTGTATCTCTGGAATCCACACATTTATGACCGTTATGCTTATTTCACAAACACATAGGCTATAATAAGTATATTAATGAAATTTTACTTTGGCTGTCCATCTTGTCTATAAGCCCGAGGCCTTCCACAGTGCTTGTTGTGGTCTATGGCGGCTAATTTAATCCTTATTTGGTAGCCCCAGTAGCTACATCACAGACAAAAATTACTGTGTGATTACGATGGAAACAAAGTTAGACATACCCAAAAGCGATTCTTTTTGGGGCATACATTAGAATTAGACTGTGGTAACTTTCAAGAAAGCCTGTGTGCCTGTAACAAACAAGATTTGCGCGTGATGAATGGTGGTACAGTTTATCTCTCTATGTACTCACGCATACCTAAAGTTTGTGAAGTATCCCATATTTTTCAAGAGGTACTTCCTCATAACTTCGCTTCTTAATTTTAAGAAAGTGGGAGAGTTGGCTTGTAACCAGGGGTGTTTTTCCAGCTGCTCTTCAGTTAAAGGTTCATGGTCGCAATGATTGAACATGCCTATCTCCAAGTGCCACTCATGCTCGTTGATAACATGGTGGAGACAAGTCAACCACAAACTCTATAAATATTTGGATTTCAATTGACCACCTGTTCTTCAAGATTCATTCAAGGTAATCATAGCACAATACCTTCATAGTGAAGACCTGTCCTTGACAATTTTTGGAGCACCACCAGAAATGATTACGTAGTAGAGGAGCCCAGTGACATAAATCTCTATGTTCTTTAGATTTCAGTCCAATTTACATGAAACACGTTCTGTTTCATTCACTTGATAAAGGGTGTGACAAGAGATTTAAAAATGGAAACATATTTACTTCGTTCAATCTCTTTAATATTATTTTGCCACCATGCCACGTGTCCCACGAGTGTTTTACACCTGGCAAACAAGAATCCTCCTTCCCTACGAATAGTCGCAAATAAATTTTTTTTCATAAATATACCATGCATTCTAAAATCGACAAACGTTAATGTCGTGCTTCAAACTAACTTAGCTCAGCTGAAATTGCCGAATGAGCATCTGTGACGACTTCCAGCACTTTGACATTGTGTTGGGCGCCAAGCTCCAGAACCTCTTTGGAAGCACCTTTGAAAGCCAGGAGCTCCATGTTCGGGCTTTTCCCTTCAGCGTGTCGAAGGTCTTTGTTGGATATAGCTATGATTTTCTTTGATTCAGTATCTGCCAAAGTGTACGTGCAAAACATGGCGGAATGCCCTGGACTGTCCATCCTTCCATCTCCAGCTACTACAAGTTCTTTTCCCGACAATTCTTCGAAAGTTTCTTTTTGCGTCCTCTCCCAGAAAACATCAACAGCTGGCTTCAAAAAATGAAGCTGATAGCTGATGGTGAAAAACAATTTCATGCCCAATTTAATAATAATGATATATGCTCGCTAGCGAGAACTCCCCGGTCTCCATGTCTATACATCGTTTTCTCTAAAGGTGAGAGGGGATGAATTTTATCTAGCCCCTTTATTTTATCATTCTCAAACAAGGCAAAAATCATTTTGCATTAGTCCGTGTGCTTTCCAATGCGCTAAGGTTGTACATCACCCAACAACGATCTAAGGCTATAGACTAGTAACGGGACTAGCGGTAGAGGGGGTGTAGACGGTGTATCCCTCCCTCTGGTCGCGCTCTTGTATGGACTACTTTGCTCTTAGCTCAGTGTCATCCCCCTACCAGGCGCCTAGAGGGAGGTATACACCGTTTTGAGTGCTTTTAATGGATATTAAAACCGTAACTGAAGTCTCCAGTTTTGTTTTGACTGTACTTCTTCAGTTTTTTACCCAACACCAACGCTATGACGAATTTGTAGTAGAAAAACAGTAAAAAGACATTGCTTTCATTTCAAAAGCATCGGAAAGCTAAAAATTCTTTAACCAATCTCCTTGTCTGTCCCATGAGTCATTAAGTTTATTGGTCCTGACTCTGTAACCCCCCCCCCTAAATTGCAACCATCCTGTCCTTCTAAAAGTAAAAGGTTTCCCATAGCTTCTTGTATACAAAATAACCAAGTGAATGCTTTTAGCACAACAATAAAAACTTGGGGCAACCAACAAGAGGAGCTGATAAGCCTGACTATAATTATATCGAGGGGCTAATCACTATCAGATTTCGTGTTCAAAGGTATTATATGTAAGGATGTTAGCGCTATCAAGTGCACGCCACTTAAAAAGGGAGGGTGAAGTAGAAAATGAAGTGATTTTTTTATTGATTCTTGTACAAATTATAAGACCAGTCTTCATAGTGAAACATTTAGGAAATACATCAGAAAAATTTTAAAATTAAAATTAGGCTCAGGTTTTAAGGATAATTTTAAATAAGGACGTCCGACCAATCGCGTAACGCCGTGCCTTTCTGTTAACAAAATTCTCGTGACACGTTCCGTGTCGAATGAAATTTATCACGAGATTTGATAAAATTTGCGCGCGACGTGACAATCGTTGCGCGAGACACGAGAATTTGGTTAACAAAAAGGCAGGGCGTTACGCGATTGGTCGGACGTCCTTAATTAAAATTATTATTAAAATCTGAACCTAATTTTCATTTTAAAATCACTCGGGAATATTTCCCGAATGTTACACCATACAGACTGGTTTTTTAATTGGTAGAAGAATCGATAAAAAATCACTTCATTTTCTACTTCACCCTCCCTTTAAAGGTTAAGCATAATCCTTATATTGTAGTAAAAGGTACAGCGTCTACAACGATTACTTTTTTCCTTATCCATTGGTTATTAGGCACGAAACCAAAAGTGATCACCCCCTTTGATTTTAACGCCAACATGCTAAAATTGCTCGCTTCACTTTTTCCCACAGCCGAATCAGGCATAATCAACACTCTACCATTTCATTTCATTTTAAAAATTGTGTTCTTGAGAGTAGGTGTAACGGCCGGCTACTTCACTCGCCGTATAGTCGCTAAAAGCCGCGCGTCTCCATACTCTCCAACCCTCTATGCCTTTAGGGTGTCCTATTGTCATCTTAGCTGGGGTGGTCCTCGTGACCCTGACCTCCCGGACTAGGATGCCATTAGGCACTAATTGGAGTTTCCGATAATCTACCTAAATTTATGGCTTGAGGACTTGGCGGAGAGATGTTAAGAAACTCTCTCCGAATGGTTTTATGACAGGTTGACTTGGGGGATTCTGTTGTTCCGAATAATAAAATATCAGTTCTATTTCTACCCTCAAAACGAAGAGTCACTTTTTAACATCTCCTACATTCGCTACTTAAAATCGCGCTCGTAGAGAGACCTGTAACGTACATATCCGGGCAACGTTACAAAGGTTCAAAAATATGGAAGACTTCCCAATTGCAATGAAATCGGGTTCAGCCGACCCCTTTTCTAATTGTTGTTCGTGTCGGTCCGTGTGTGCTCGAACCCATGGGCGCCTAGGGTGCCCATGTAGGGCAAATGGTGTCGAGTGCACCGATCGATGTAGCTGCGGGTTTGTGGGCAAAAAGGTGCTAGTTTGCACAAACCAGCAAAGACCTAGCACCTCCCGCGCCCCAGACCCCCAAATAATTGTGGGAAGAGCAGGGGAGCCAACTCGGGACCTCATCGAAGAATTGGAAAGAGGAAGCGAAGATTCGAATTCTCAAGATGAGGATCCCAAGGAAGATACTTCCTCAGAAGAACTTCCCGAGCTGGAGGTTAGGTTTTGACTTTTTAAAATTAATATAAAATAAGGCCAGTTTGACGGTCCGGGACATTTAGTGTTGCGACCGCCGCATCAAGCGTGGCATAGCGTGAAATCAGCCTAAGTCATTCTTTGTTCATTGGCCAGATTTCTTTAAAGACCATTTTAACATAAGTTTATAAAGCATCCGAGGTTAAATATTGCATGCACGCGTGATTTGAATGACAGCCCCATTTTTTTAGTTTTCATATGATGTAAAGGACAAAATATAAATTTTATAGCCCACCCCTGCTCCTAAAAAACGTAGGAGTCGCGGTGCCCAGGCAAGACGGCAACCGGCTCTAAAAAGGGTGCGAGAAGCGCAAGACCCGGCGATGAGGGGGGCATTTTCGGTTTTGGTAGTGCCTGCCGAGGCAGGGCCGTCTATTAGTGAAAATATATCTAGAGCCGTTGATGCACGTATATATATATATATATATATATATATATATATATTGAATTAAATTCAAAGGTAAACAACATTTTTTGTAGGATTTGAACGACGGTCTAGATATCACCACTAAAGATAGACTTCTCCGAAGATTGGCCAGGTTGATTCCAGAAACGGAAGCCATTTTAGGAGAAAGTAAGACATTTTCTAACTGTCTAATAACAGAGACTTTCCAAGTCTCTTTCCATAGACATTTATAGCTGTGTTCAGTTGGACTTCAGTAGTCCTACTTTCTATGCTATATAACATTCTGACTGAACACGACTATGTATACGGTCTTTGCGTGAAAAAAATGGGATAAGAAGTAGGGGTCTAAAGCGGGTTTACGGGTTAGTGAATATGGCGTTGAAAGGACATACTCCTGGAAACAGCAAGGGGACAAGAAAGGGGGGAATGAAATGACGTCACAGGCGAGGACCCTATACTTTAAACGAAGAGGATAGAAAGAAGAGAAGTAGAAGCTAAAGGCTTTGACAAGGCATTTTTAGAGTTCTCGCTTTTCGTTTTTAATTTTACACGGAATTATAATTACGGTAAAATTTAAGAGGGGGTTCAAACGTCTGGCCTTTCCTGGACGCGCGCACGATTTGGAGAGAGAGAAGCTAAAGGTAAATTTAAGAGGGAAGACAGTGGCCGATTTGGAGAGAAAGAGAGAGGCGAAAACGATGGCGTGCTGAATGAACAGAAGTTAGAGGGGGAAGTTTAAAATTCCCCGGTTACTACATTTCAACCAATGTGAGGGCAGTGAAAGATACGCCCGCATGCTGCAAAATGCACAAAGCGAGAACTCTCAACCTCAGCCTTCTACACCTCTTCATTATACCCTCCTTGCTTTGAATAAGGTTCCCGAACCTAGGGTAAACGCTCTTTGACCAACCCTAACTAACACGCACACACTTCTACTAAAATCAGTTTCAAACTTCCATGTTTCTTTCATGCAATTTTAGTTGCAAAGCCTAAAATATGAATGTTTGATAATATTCAATGTTTTAATTAAATAGTTTTACGTGAAAACGACCACCCTGGCCTCGGAGACGCACCACAAACACAAACTAGCGATAGATTGAGGGAATGTCCCCCTCCTTCCTCACCCCCCGCGCAGGGGCAACAGTTCTGCCTATGCCAACAGCGCTTGAGAATGTGTGCTGTCGTACCATCCAGGGCACCATTCAATGCGAAACCCTCAGGCCACAATTTCAATTATTTTGTTTGGAACCAATGGTACTCATATTGACGATGCGCCTCAGGGGCGAGTTAATCCTAGAGAGGAATTTAGACATAGATAACGCAAACTTGAGATTTCAAGCTTACGCGAATCTATGTCTATCCCTGTTTGGGTTCCTCGGCCTTGGCAACAGGATGGTTTTGCCAGCCTGTTGTGTAAGGCGTATTCGTGAATCATTTCCAAGCCCCGATGGGGAATACCGAGGGTTCCAACCGGGAAGATTTCCGGGGTAATTGAAAGAGTTGCCTGAGGGGGGGGGGAGGTTAAAGAGGGAGATTTATGTAAATATGTTTATAATTTTTATGTTTTGTAAATATGTTTATAATTTTTATGTTTTGTAAATATGTTTATACTTTTTATGTTTTGTAAATATGTTTATACTTTTTATGTTTTGTAAATATGTTTAAAGTTTTTATGTTTTGTAAATATGTTTATAATTTTAATGATTTCTTAGTAAACCTTTATTTGAATTCATACAGGTTTTGTAAATTTGTTGCAATTCACTTATATAAATAACATTTTTGCCTATAGACTAGTGGCGGTAGAGAGGGGGTGTAAACTATGTATCCCTTCCTCTGGGCGCGCATTTATGAGAGTGGATACTTACGCTCTTGGTAGTGGGATTACACTGAGCTAAGAGATAGAAGGGTGTGACGTTTGCATACTTAGAACTGCCATTACGAAATTTTTAAATGAACATCATTCACCATGCTTACTAACAAATCCCGGGTAAAGATTAAAATTTTTAGGTTCACGAAAGCTGCCCCCCCTTTTTTACCTATATCCTGTCGCAGCCCTCCCCCATCTTTTGTAATGGCATGGCCCATCCGTGGGAACCGCTGCTGGGTAGTTTGGAATTCATAAAGTTGTACCGTTTTTATAGTTTTGAAGAGAATTACAAAATAAGCGTCCTTCCAAATTCAAATTTCATTTTCTTTTATAATTTTTCGGAATTTTTTAAAACCCGACGCCCACGCCACCCCCCCCCCCCAACCCCTGATTTTTTTTATTTTACCAGACGCCTACACGATACGGAGAGAGAGAAACCAGGGAGCACATTATCCAAAGGAGAGTCAGAGATAGAAGGGGGAAGGTACTTTATAACGGCCGGGCACCATGGCTCTTACGCGCATCTACCTCGGCGCACCGCCGAGGAGTAAGACGTCACGTGATCCTTTGAGAGGGAAATTCAAAAAGGGTAAACCCGAAAATGCGGTTAGAGAGAGGCTAACATTACACACTAAAGATCAGCATTCAGCGTGGTTACTGTAGCTTTGTCTACGGTTAATTTACAATTTTTAATAATTTGTAAGCCTAATAATGGTTTCCTATAAGAAATGTTGTTACAAAAACTGTAACGATAATACGAAAAACTGTAGCCCCGATATTAAATTCATTTCATTCCGGCATTCCCCAAACATAAAACTAGATTTGACCTATGTAAAGATGGATTATTTCGTATGGTAGAACTGATTTAACCACGGAAAAGATAAAAAGGACACATGTGCGCCCCTTGAACAACAGAGCAGTGTCCAATGCCTCGAATTATTGCGACAGCCACGGTAATAACAGTACTTTATTATAACCATATTTATTATTTTTCTTTGAATATTGAGAGGTTAAAAACTAAAACACTGGAAAGGGTCAGTAGATTAAAAACAAGAAACAAATTTGATAATTACCGTCGCCGAAGCACTGTAGGCACGCACGCGGCACGCAAGATTCGCGAAGCGGCTCGAGTATCGGAGTATCACCGAGACACCGACACGACACCGTAAAACTCAAGCCTCGGCCGCGTAATAATGTAAACAAACTTCTCTGACTTTTTTCTCTCTCGGTTGCGCCGATTGCGCATGTGCGCCACGCTCTTAGAGAGCCACTGGCACTGGTAACGTTTTTGAAAGGGGGGCTGACGGAGAATTTGGTCTCTCCGAGAAACGAATTGAAAGCGCGACATAGAGAGAGAACTGCCTGCCTGCCTGCCGTGCCTGGTATATAGTGAGAGGGGGAGGAGGGAGACGGGCGTCTCGCCCGGAGAGGAGAGAGAGGAAAGAAATGTAGTTTTAATTTCGCGGGCTTTTTGAATGCAGAGGCATAGTGAATTGATAGAAACTACTTCCCCTTTCGTCTCTCCCGAGCGAAGGGTCTTTGGGGAGGGGGAGGTTGGTAGGGGAAAAACACGTTTATTGGGAGAGAGAGCTTTCAGCAAGGAGGATATATAATAGGCCTTTTTAAAAAGTTCCCTGTACAAATGATGTAATGGGGGAGGAAAGCGGAGATGGATGGCATTTTCACCTCCCGCGTTTCTGCGCGCGCCCCATGTGAAACGTCATTTTTTAAATCGCCTATGATACAGGCTCCTTGGTCTCCGGCCTTCTATCAATTCACGGTAGTAATAGCATGCGCTTGAGGAAATTTGTTTTCACGCTATAGGATAGGCAACACCCTATCTCGGACGGCAGCTTATTCTGTATATACTCTGTTACCACATTGGTTGTCAGCACGCGCAAACCTAGGTCTCTATGCAACCTAGGTTTATGCGTGCTGATAATAGACAAAAAACTTGAGGATCTTCAGGACGGTACGCGACAATTTGGTCTCGCCGTTATGGTCTTGCCGCTTTGGTCTCGCGGTTTTGGTCTCGCCGTTTTGGTCTCGCGACAAATGGGTCTCGGGACAATTGGGTCTCGGGACAAATGGGTCTCGGGACAATTGGGTCTCGGGACAATTGGGTCTCGGGACAATTGGGTCTCGGGACAATTGGGTCTCGGGACAAATGGGTCTCGGGACAAATGGGTCTCGGGACAAGTGGGTCTCGGGACAAGTGGGTCTCGGGACAATCGGGTCTCGGGACAATCGGGTCTCGGGACAAGTGGGTCTCGGGACAATCGGGTCTCGGGACAAATGGGTCTCGGGACAATTGGGTCTCGGGACAATTGGGATTATTTATATGAGTATTAAAAGTCCGCCTCTTACCACGAACAATTTATTAGCAATAATAGAAATATTTTGGAAGGTGTCAGACAATTAGTAGGAGAATATTTTGGAAAAGGTGGCAGCTAATTAATTGGAGAATATTTTGGAAAAGGTGGCAGCTAATTAATTGGAGAATATTTTGGAAAAGGTGGCAGCTAACTATTAGGAGAACATTTTGGAAAAGGTGGCAGCTAATTAGTAGGAGAATGTTTTGGAAAAGGTGTCAGATAATTAATAGGAGAATATTTTGGAAATGGCGGCAGCTAATTAATTATAGAATATTTTGGAAAAGGTGGCAGCTAACTATTAGGAGAACATTTTGGAAAATTTGGCAGCTAATTAGTAGGAGAATGTTTTGGAAAAGGTGTCAGATAATTAATAGGAGAATATTTTGGAAAAGGCGGCAGCTAATTAATTGGAGAATATTTTAGAAAAGGTGGCAGCTAACTATTTGGAGAATATTTTGGAAAAGGTGGCAGCTTACTATTAGGAGAATATTTTGGAAAAGGTGGCAGCTTACTATTAGGAGAATATTTTGGAAAAGGTGGCAGCTAACTATTAGGATAATATTTTGGAAAAGGTGGCAGCTAATTAATAGGAGAGTATTTTGGAAAAGGTGGCAGCTAATTAATAGGAGAGTATTTTGGAAAAGGTGGCAGCTAATTAATAGGAGAGTATTTTGGAAAAGGTGGCAGCTAATTAATAGGAGAATATTTTGGAAAAGGTGGCAGCTAATTGGCAGGAGAATGTTTTGGAAAAGGTGGCAACGAATTATTGGAACCATTGTTTTGGAAAAGGTGGCAACGAATTATTGGAACCATTGTTTTGGAAAAGGTGGCAACGAATTATTGGGACCATTGCTTTGGAAAAGGTGGCAACGAATTATTGGGACCATTGCTTTGGAAAAGGAGGTAACTAATTAGGTAACCAAATAATCACGAGACCAAACCGTCCCGAAACCAAATAATCACGATACAAAATAGTCCCGAGACCAAATAATCACGATACAAAATGGTCCCAAGACCAAATAATCACGATACAAAATAGTCCCGAGACCAAATAATCACGATACAAAATAATCACGATACAAAATAGTCCCGAGACCAAATAATCACGATACAAAATAGTCCCGAGACCAAATAATCACGATACCAAATAGTCCCGAGACCAAATAATCACGATACCAAATAGTCCCGAGACCAAATAATCACGATACCAAATAGTCCCGAGACCAAATAATCACGATACCAAATAGTCCCGAGACCAAATAATCACGATACCAAATAGTCCCGAGACCAAATAATCACGATACCAAATAGTCCCGAGACCAAATAATCACGATACCAAATAGTCCCGAGACCAAATAGTACCGAGACCAAATCGGTGAGACCAATTAGTCCCGCGACCAAATCGGCAAGACCAAAATGGCGAGACCAATTCGGCGAGACCAAATTTTCCTGTTCCGTCTTCAGGATTTAAAATAAGCGCGAGTTTTTTTAGCACGAGTGCACGGACATCTAGGCCTTAGTTTCAAATACGTGTAATAGGCTGTAGGCAATTTCACACGTATTTGAAACAAGGGCCTAGAGTGATATTTTAGATCCTGAAGTTTTTGTCTCTTGACAGCACGTACAAAGCTACGTCACATACAGACGTGGGTTTGCGCGTGCTGACAACCGATGTTGTAACAGAGTATATACAGAATAGGGTCTTTGCGCGTGACGTCAAGTTACCTTCCCCCTTTCCTCTCCCCTTGCCGGCTGCCCGCTCTGGCCACGTTAGGACGCCATGTTGACATCCCCTGAAAACCGGTTTTCGCCCCCTATTTCTTCTCCCTTTTTACTCTCGCGGAAACACCCTATAAGCTGCCGTCGGAAATAGGGAGTTGCCTATCCTGTAGAGTGAAAACAAATTTCCTCACGCGCATTCTTTATCCATGGTAATAGTTTCAAAAAGAGGGCTAAAAAAATTGAGAATTTAATTTTTGTTAAAAGGAGTCTTTTCATGAACTCCGCTTTCCTCCCCCAGCAACATAGGGATTTTTTTAAAGGCCAATTTCAAAAAGGGACCGGCAGACTAAGCCCCCCCCCCATCATTTTTTGACAGCCACGCTTTTGATGGAATCTGATGGGGTAGAACTACAATATTTTTGGTCTCAGGCTCTAAACCCAGTGACACACTGAGACATTTCATGAATTTCAAGGTCGTCCGCCTAACACCAATGTATCACTTGTGTGTAAAATGCATATGCTTTTTGGCTTGAAAGGCCAAATTTTCAGTCTGCAACTGGCTTTAGGAATTTATAGCGTATTTTTATTTTGAATATATTAATTTATATTTATATGATTAAAAAAGCCTAATTGCAATTAAAATTATACTATTTCATTAAAATTATATATATATATATATATATATATTAGCTAACAGCATAATAATTACTGTGAAAAAGAGGGTTTGGGGCCTCAAAAACTTACTGCAGTTTGTCAAGTAGGAATGTCACAAATTTATCATTTTGTGATCCCATACCCCACCGATTCTTCTCCGTTGTCCATCTTTCAAAAACTGCTTTACTAAGCTTTATTCTATGGATAGGTTCTGCAAAACATAATGGATTTCTAATTTGTCAGACAGTAATTGGTTTTGTTAAATTTTTTACCTTTTTTCGCCATAGTATCTTTACTTATAAATGAATTTCCAAAGCCAAATTTCCAAAAGTTTCCTAAGCCTTGGTCAAAACAAACGTTTCACTGTGATATTTTCCTAAACTACAAAAAAATTTCTAATATTTCAGTTAGCGTTATTAATGCCACTAGAACTATTATTTCTTAAATTATGTTATGAAAATTATAATAAACGTAATAAAAAGTTATAAATACAGCAACAAACTCGTGTCAACTTTATATTCGTAACGAACTAACTAGCACAGCTCTCTACGACAGCAAAGTCCGAATGAATTCAAACTTAGAAAACCGTTGCGAAAACCGGATGAAACCGAATCCTGAAAGAAAAAGACGCGACAATATACCCTAAACGGACGCCCTACGCGCGGGTTCTAGCAAGCCATGATTGATATTGTATTGGACAGTCCAGAATAGGGTCTTTGTATGACGTCATATAATTCAGCCAATCGTGGGGTATGGACTTTTTTGGAAATCCTATACAACACTGTCTTCTCCTGGCGCCATCTAGCGTTCCAGATCGGTAATAAACGTCGCCGACGTAACCTTTAAATTGATCGCCGTACAATGGTACGCCCTTTTGAATCAGAGCGGCTCCCAAAAAGTGGGGGAGCGGAGCAGAATTAATAAGTTACACAATATGCACAAAAGTTACACCGTGGGTGGTGGCAGCAGGGACGGAAGCCTTGCGACCTATTGGTCCAGAAAATGCGGTATGGACGAGTCGGGGTGGGCGCGTCGCCCGACTCGATTGGTTTCTACGGCTGGGTATGGTTATGAGAAACATCTAGTCTCCATATGGCGGGTTTCCTCCATAGCTACCTTTCGCTGTGATTCGAAACCCGTTTATACTACCGATTTCTGTGAGGCGAAATAAGTGGCATACGCTGCACTTCAAACCTCAATTTTACAGAAGTGTCTCAAATGTTTTTTATTGTTTTTCTTTAAAACGATGTAACGCACAATGATGTGAATAACTAACGAAGAAAATGTATGATATTAACTTAATATTAAATATAATCTTGAATTTCGTCTCAACATTAATAGAGAATGAGTAATAGACCCTTTCGATATAATTAAGAGGGAAATGCAAGGCGCTAAAATTTTGCTTTCCGTTTCACTTTTAGACGCCGGTGCTATAACCCTTTTGAATCATGAGAATGCTCAGAGATGGCAGGGTATCAACCCCTAGTATGCCCCAATACAGAGGGTTGTCTACATCGAAAAGGTTTCAAGTCGGTGTAGTGACGCGCCCCATAAATACCATGCAGAAAATACATTTAGTCGGTTTAGTCCACAGAACGATCAAATAAAAATGCCATAAGCTTCTGATAATTCGCTCTTACTGATTTAAGAGATTTATTCTAAATCTGTAAAAAAAACATAAATTGAAAAATTTCATGAAATGTGTATTTTTAATATTAAACACATACTCAAGAGTCTCGGCTTTTTCTCTGACATAACTCCCGTGAAATTCCGGGTGGGTATTTTACCCACCCGGAATTTCCCGGGTGAATAGGCCTACCCACCATACCCACAGCATCCGCCGGCCCTGCAAACATGTTCACCATGGGGGTATAATTGACACTGTCACGCAATTAGGGGAAAGGTACTCGACCCCAGCAGCGAGGCAATTAGACCCAACTATTGAAAGACTACGTTTTACGTGACAGATTACAAGAGAGGCCAGGTGATATTTATTGATTTTAAAATACGCACGGTGTAGAGTCGATATAAATTGTATGTTCTGGTGCTATACTTTTAGCATTGCGAAGTTGACGTCTTGACCTTAAGGGTCGTTATTGATGTTCAAAGCGTTTGTTTTTACAAATACCAGCATATTCTAGAGGACCGATAGGCAAGCTTCTTGATAAGAACCCACACCCTCCCGTAATATCAATGAAACAAATCACCGAAGAGAGTAAGGATGTCCCTATAAACCAGGTTTTACCCCCCATTCTTCCCCCATTTAGGGGGGTAAAACCTGCTTTATAGGGACATCCCTTGCTTTGGGGGAGAGGGTGTCGCGAGGGGGGGTATAACGTCAGGGACATCATACTCGTTGCGGGGAGTGTTTCGCGAGTGGGGATTGATGACGTAACGTGACGGTGTTGGCGGGAAATCTGATTGTTGTCGATTGTTGCGCCCTCAGGTGGTGGATTTTTGATGACGTCACGTATCACGTGACATTGTGGCGGGAAACTTGAATTTTAGTGTCCTTGGTAGTGGATTTTTGATGATGACGTCACGTGGCTAATTTTAGGGTTATGTTATAGTAGATCTTGAAAAGAGGTCGGCTTATACTAAGTTATCCTAAAAGATATGCTTAAACCAGATTATGCTATGGTAGATATTGAAAAGACGGGCTTATGCTAGTTGTAAAAGAAATATTTAAAGAACACAAGAAAATTCCAATGCATTCGCGAATGTACAGTACGTAAGCAAATATAAAATAAATTATATAATTGTAGCTTACGCGTCAAGTTTTTGTCACGAACTAAGTTTGAAAAATCTTCGAAAATGCTCGAAGTGGCTATACACGCGGCTATGAATTTTTTAACACGGTCGTAATTCTAAAGGGGCGGTACGCCGTTATAGATAAGATCCCACACCCTCCCGTAATGTTAAAGAAATAATTCACAGTTTTTAGGCGTAGCGTGCCGTAGAAAAAGCATGGGATTTTTGGTGGTCCACTCCATCGAATAACTCACAAACTACTGCGAAGTTAAGGTTCGTAACACTTTTGAATTATCAAGCAACTATGCAATGTTGAACTTCTGAAGTTTGATTAAAAATAATTAGGTCTAAGTATTTTAATTTAATAAATTTATAAATCATGGTAAAACCGTTACATTATTACACTGTTTGCATTGCATTTCGTTCAGCCTCCAACGGGTTTGTGGCGCATAGGATAACGCGTCTGCCACTCTGCCTACGGAGTAGAAGATTGCAGGTTCGAGTCCTGGCAAGCTCGGTGTTTATTTTTACAGATCTTTTATACATCGTAAAACAAATAATCCTAAAAATACAATGTTTGGATATTTTTTTATTATTACGAAGTACGGGCATGTGGCATTATGGATAACGCGTTTGCATTCGAGACAAAAACCGCAAAACGCTGCAGGTTCGAGTCTTGGAAAGCTCGAGGTCTATTTTTGATGAAGATTCTTAGTATATAGAAGGGAAAATTCTTAAATCACAAACTTTCAATGAAATGTGCGCGTACTGGCGCATGGTTTGGAAATAACTTTTTTTTAAACCTAAAAAAAAAGATCAACTAAACTTTACACTGGGTCATTATTTCCATTTTCGACAAACGTCGCTGCTCACTAGTAGTGGCGGATTTTAATGAAACTATTTTTGTGGGTATACCTAAAAAATGAAGTTACCCAAAGTTATTCGCTTCAAATCATATAAATTTGAATGTTATGTTATTTTGAAATTTATCGTATTTTGTCTAAAATTTGCGGTCTTTTCCCAAATTTCTTTTGATATCTTGACCTGTAATAGTTTTAATAATATAAAAATTGGTATCCCTCGTCAAAATGAGGTCCTGAGTCGGAATTTGAAATTTTTTGAATTAATTGATGAGTTATAATAATGGCTTGAAAACGGATAATTTGAATATCTGTCACTTCAAACCAATATCTGTTACTCACCCAACTAATTTTGACCAATTTCCTTTCACTTTGTTTTCAAATGCACTTTTTATTAATGAATTTGCCACAGCGAGCATAAACTCGCACGCTGTCAGCTTGCTAATTGATTCGCGTTCACTACTACGGTTTAAAAACCCAACAATTAAATTAGATAGAAAACTTAGTAATCCTTATTGTTTGTGATTCAGAGTACTTCGTCTGCAGGATTGTGGTATTCTGGAAAAGTTCCGTATGGACACGATTGAGTGGGAAAGGATTAGGGGCATGTTTGACACGGACCATCTCCAGGAAGAGAGTGGCGCAAGACCATTGGCCATAGTGGACCTGCAAGGTGCGTTCGCCATCTTGACCATCGGCCACGCTCTGGCTTTACTCGTCTTTCTGACCGAGAGACTCGCTAACCTCTTCCCCAGATGCTTAAATGACCACACCCGAAGAACTTATCTCGTTTAACCACGTTGTCAAGGGGCACAGTTATAAAAGTAATTGCTTCACATTTCCCCAATTTTGCATCTATCATTAACCTAAATTTTCATAAAGTAATGTAATAATTGTTGTTGATTAGTAATAAATAACAGTAGTCATAGTAACGTATAAAATAACTTAAATTATCATATTTCTGTATTTGTTGTTAGCCAACCCCAACGGTATCTTCCCATTGCGCAGAATTCCATTAGACCGAATTCCCATTACACCGAATCCCGCCAATGTTTTTAATGAATTTACCCCAACGGCGGGTTTAGTATTTTCAATTCAAATGACGCTACTTGTCAAATTACGGCACCCAAATAATGCTATGTAGTTTAATTTCTATTAATCTCGTTTTTAAGTGAAAGCGTTTTAAATTTGTTTTTAATGCCCTTGAAACGCCACTATTTGACGACTATACAACAAGATGATAATAATTAACAAGAGGTTCCGAGGGAAACCCTTACAATTTTGTCGCGCTTTCTAATGTATTTTAGCAATGTATAATGAACTCCATATTGATATAATAGCAAAGGATAATTATTACAAAAACTATATTTTGGCACTGTATAATTAATGCCTTACTTATATACAGTAACATTGCTAATTAATATTGAAATCGTATAAAGAATATCTCCTCAACAAAAACCGAGATACAACTGCCATGGCTTAAGGTGGGAAATTGCGCAAAAATGGAAATATAGGCCTAAACTTGATTTTTACAGTTGGATTGTACAAAACACCGAGGGAATTGACACTTCAGAACTCAGGTGTACAATATATCTTGAACTCCATGTACTGTCAAAGCTGAACTCTTTTGAACTCAGGTGTACACAGAGATCCAGAGTGTCTACTCCCTCGCAAAACACTACCTAATAAACCATGCGGCTCTGTCGACATCTAGTAACTCAGAGATTTATAATTAATATTAAGTATTACAATTATGAATGAATGAAAGTGTTGTTTATTGTGCAATGAAAAATGTTTTTACACACACGAGATCATGCACATTCTGTACAGTGTATATATATATAGTTTCAATAGTTTTATGTAAAATAATGAGTGGATTTACATGAATATATAAATGGGCTACCAACCATAAGTACTGCCTTAACTTCCCTTGTAATAGCTATGTGCAATGAATTATATATTTAGTTTTAATAGTTTTTCTTCTGTAAAATAATGAGTGAATTTACATGAATATTCAAATAATTTTTGAAGTGAAATTATGTAAATATTTAAATAATTTAATAACTATTTTTAAAGAAAAAATAATAAAATCTCCCGCAGTTGGGCTCGAACCCACTTACTACTTTGACTCCATCATAGATGGCGACAAAGTCGCTTGCGATAGGGGAAGAGGGCGAAGGCGAGACGACGACGAAGGCGAAGCTAATTTTCCGTTTTATGTCTCATAAATGATGTCCGTAATATTTTGTCCCATAATAGATAGCGACGACCTCGGGAAGTTTTCATTGCCGTGTGTTCTAAATATATACTATAATAGTATACAGAAAAGGTGAAATTTGGACTTGAATATTTGGGCATGGGTTAAGGATTAATCAAAATCGCTTTCATCCATTAAAACGATCTTATTCAAGACCAGATTAGGCAAGGTTAGGTTTGTTTGGTTTGGTTAGGTGAAGTTAGGCTAGTAATATTTTATAAATCATTTAACAATGTTAGGCCTTTTCCAAAACATTGATGTTTATCTCTATTGACTTCTTAAATAATATCGAATCGTAAATCCGCCAAAGTGCGGGTTTTTCGGTCCTATGGGATTGCTTTCGGTTGATTGGGATACGGCGCAATGCTATTGAACTGGTTCCAACACGAACCAGACAGTTTGTTGAACGACGCAGAATAGAATAAAACATGTAAGCCGTCACTAAGAGTCGTTGTTAATGAGAATGGGTTGTAATTAAGCACAGGCAAGTCATTCGCCAAAATTTTGTACACCTGTTTTCTGAATTTTTATGTGAATTCCGTTGGTTACTGAATGAATTCCTTCGTGATTACGATTATTTTCGGTGATGTCCATAATCTTTACACTGATTTCCCGTTATTGCCAGAGATTACTTGGATTTTTCATGAATTACGATGAATGCGGTGATTATTTCTATTTCAACTGATTACGATTTTTATTTTGGATTTTCGAATTCGTCCATTGCTTATGCGTGATTATTTCACGAAATGTGTGATTACCGAGGTAGTTACAAAAGACTACTAGTAAATCATGTGATTATTTCTGATTTTCTCAAGATTTCACGCGATTTCCAGTGATAATCGGAGATTTCTGATTACCTTTGATTACCCACAAAAGTGATTGTGATTACTGATGATTTTCTAAGAATTCTAGTGAACAAGTAATCGATTTCTGCGGTTTTGTACACCTGATTATTAAAGTGACTAACCCCTCGGTTGTAATTAATATGCAGGCAGTCAGAACGAATAAACGTTACATGGTGTCAGACTGACGAATCTACGCTTTCATGTGAGTGGGGTGGCGTAGCGGTTAGCGCTTTCGCCTCGCAGCAAGAGGATTCCGGGTTCGATCCCGGACTGTGGCACCGGGTGAAAATCTGGGAACAAATCCTTCTGCGTAGAGTTTACAAGTTCTCTCCCCGCTTGATTAAAGGAGTTTTCCTCCGCGGTCTAACCCGGTTTCTCCCTTCCATCAAAACTTGCAGAAGTTAACGGTAATAGTTAGTATAAGGCGCTGTAGGATAGCTGTGGCATAGGGGCTAGCCACCACCCCTCTATGCAATGTAAAGGGACCCACCTGTAAATAAGCCACAGGCTTAGTTTGGAAATCCCTTCATAGACAAAGCCTAGATTATTATATTTTGTCGCTTCCGGAAGGATCGGAGGATTAGTTGCGCCTTAGCGGAAATGTGGATCAAAATTAGAGATCGTTCATACCAAGGTTTCTCTTTAGCCCAGGACTTTTAGAGTTTGACCTAGAGCATTTGAACATAAAGATGAAAATTGGTACACGTGTTATTTTCGATCCAACCAAAAAAATACTAAAGTCCCTGTTGTAGAGCGCAAGCTTTCACCGCCATCTTGGAAAATGGCCGCCGGGAATGCCAGCTACAATTTATTCCACATTCTTCTTCAAAAATTATGAAAATTGGTACACATGAGCTGTACGACCCTTTTTTCTACAAACATATTTTCGGAAAATTTTGTCGCTTGGATACATTTGTCGGTTAAAATCTTCCTAAGATTATTCAATCTCAATAAATATCATCGAAAATTGTTGTATTGTTTAAACTAATAAACTTCTGAATAGTTTTCGATTATTTGTGGTTAATCGTATTTTTCGAAAAAAACGATCAAAGAACCCCGAGTCCTAGTTAAAGGGCGTTATTTCGGTGTAATATTATCAAAAGCAAGGAATTCGAAGTATAGGGCTACAGGGTGTTTCGACATTTTTTTCCTAAGGGACACGTACAGTTTTCATGCAATTTATGAGCATTGGAGTACTTTACGGATGAACCCCCCTTAAATTTAATTAAGAAACTGAAAGAAGATACTAATTTAATTAAGGGGCTATCCCTAATACACTTCATTCAAATTGAAAACGGTGGAACTTGCATAGAGCAATTTCAATTAGAAATAGAATAAATTAAAAATTATAACTATGGTATTTTAATTAAACGAAGTAAGGTTATCGGTACTAGGTATTTGGGAGAGTATTAATACCATGACAAACACCACTGTGGATATTCGTCATACGTTAGGTTATAGGTAAGGCTGACTTAGGCAAGGGTTAAGTACAATGAAAGCGGTCATCTTACAGCCGGTTAGTGCTGTTTATATTTTAACGAGATCAAGACAAACGAAGGATTACACTTCGAGTAATGAACTGCCGGTAAGCATTAATTCCCTCGTCATCATTTTGAAGAAAGAGGGCCTCCATTTCGCCGAGAGTAAAAAAAATATACAGTGTGGAAGAGATCAGAGCAACCCCTACCTTTGTGGAAAACCCCCAAAACCCCTAACAGACTACTTCACTGCAGTACATTTTCGAGCTCGTATGCAGGGTGTGACATGTGTCATTGTATGCAAATGAGAACGTGCAACAAGTATCATAGTGAATATCGTTTAATGATACGCACTATGAAACGTTAAAGACCTACGATTAAGCTTAGGAACGAAGGCATCACACTACAAATTAAAGGGCTGTTTGGTAAACCCATCAGCGTAAATGTTCGATGTGCCTACCGTCGTGGTGTAGGCACTCTTCAAGACGATTTCCATGCCTTGTATTACGTTTTCTAGCATTTGAGGAGTGATTCGTTCAATTGCGCTTCGAATTCTGGCCTTCAAGTCGTCTACATTTAAAGGTTCTGTTGCAAACACCTTCCCCTTAACATATCCCCATAAGAAGAAATCAAGTGGGGTTAGGTCAGGGGATTGTACTTAACCCTTGCCTAAGTCAGCCTTACCTATAACCTAACGTATGACGAATATCCACAGTGGTGTTTGTCATGGTATTAATACTCTCCCAATGTGGTGGCGCACCATCCTGCTGGAACCACAGGTCCCGCGTCACTGCTAATGGTAATGCGTCTATCGCATCACTAAACTCGTGGCGCAGGAAGTGCAAATACCTGTCACCAGTAATGTTGTCCTCGAAGAAGAAAGGTCCGATGATTCTGTTCCCCAGAATGCCACACCAAACATTTATCTTCCATCGAATTTGATGATAATGTTGCCGTAACCAGTATGGATTTCGTTGGGTCCAGTAATGTAAGTTATGTCGGTTTACCGTACCATCCCTGTGAAATGTCGCCTCACCAGAAAAAAGAACCTTTCTTAAGAACAATGGATCGGCTTCAATTAGCTCGCGCATGGTAAGACAGAAGTCTTGACGTCTTAGGTAGTCATCGTCCTTTAAGGCTTGATGGAGGTGGATATGATTGGGCCGGTAGTGATGCCGATGTAAAATGGTAAGAACGGTTGAATGGCTTAGACCAACCTCTTCTCCGACCGCTCTACTACTAGTATGAAGATTGGCTTCAAAACGTGCTAGAGTGTCGACTTCCCTATCATGATTACCAATTATACGGTCTCTTCTACGTTGACGATCTTGCACGACGAAACTCCCGAAATCTCGTAGGTTGTCTCTAATGTTCGTGAAGGTTCTTCGAACCGGCCTTCGTCGGTTTGGGAAGCGTTAGGCATAAAGCAATGCCGCTTGTTGAACGTTACCGCGACATTCACCCAAAATAAACGTCATGTCCAATTTTTCTCGGTTGGAGTTGGCTGCCATTCGTCTACGACACAGGACTTACAACGTTTATACGAACTAAGCTGCTAGTAACGACGCGTACGTTTGATTGAATAATGTGCCGAATTCTCAGTGCCGTGGAAAATTCTGACCTTCGTAACCTCGTATGGATTCCTTATCTAAGTAGGCCAAAGCCACGAGTTAAGTGATGCGATAGACGCATTACCATTAGCAGTGATGCGGGACCTGTGGTTCCAGCAGGATGGTGCGCCACCACATTGGGCGGTCAATGTTCGCCAATGGCTAACTGATCACTTTCCAAACCGTTGGATCGGTAGAGGTGGCCCAATTCCGTGGCCAGCAAGATCCCCTGACCTAACCCCACTTGATTTCTTCTTATGGGGATATGTTAAGGGGAAGGTGTTTGCAACAGAACCTTTAAATGTAGACGACTTGAAGGCCAGAATTCGAAGCGCAATTGAACGAATCACTCCTCAAATGCTAGAAAACGTAATACAAGGCATGGAAATCGTCTTGAAGAGTGCCTACACCACGACGGTAGGCACATCAAACATTTACGCTGATGGGTTTACCAAACAGCCCTTTAATTTGTAGTGTGATGCCTTAGTTCCTAAGCTTAATCGTACGTCTTTAACGTTTCAAAGTGCGTATCATTAAACGATATTCACTATGATACTTGTTGCACGTTCTCATTTGCATACAATGACACATGTCACACCCTGTATACGAGCTCGAAAATGTACTGCAGTGAAGTAGTCCGTCAGGGGTTTTGGGGGTTTTCCACAAAGGTAGGTGTTGCTCTTATCTCTTCCACACTGTATAATTAGTTATAAAGATCTTCTGGGAGTGAAAGTCTCGGAATTATTTCTCCATCTATATCGAAGGCAGAGAAACTGAGAGTTGTACTAAAAAATGTAATTCGAAACTTTAGTCGTGAGAAAATCGTAATTGTCGCTTGTGTATTTTGGAAACGGGTGATAAAGTACTTACTAAGGGTATAAGTACATGAATGAGAAAACACATTTAAAGTTCCGAAAACGTTACGGAGTCTCGGCTTTCAAAGTTGCCAAAAGTAACAGCGTGCTCAGCTTGTGCCAAAGACCCGAAGACGCTTAAGATAAAAACAAACAACATTCCAGAAATAATTTAGGTTCAAGATTAGATAATTTCAATGGGTGTTGTTTAAAGTGCGTGTTATATATTGGTTGGATTTGGACTAATTGTGTTTTAAATTGAAGCTCGGATCTATTTTAATTTAATCAGAAATTCAACGAACCCTTATTTTATAGATTTTCTGGAATGGAAATGAATCTAGTACATAACTTTATAAAAAAATTAATATAAAATGAACAGTAACGTCTCTCAAGCAAAATAAGAAATGCCAATTCTAATCGTACGTAACTTGTGAAATATCACCTTGCAGGTGCAAAGTTTGAAATGCATAGAAACAAACCTTCCTTTCCATAATACCCTAAAGCTAAAGGTCCGCTACATCTATTCCAAAAAAAGATAAAAAATAGTACCAGTTGCTTCCAGTAGATCGCGCAGAAATAAATACCCTGTAGAAACCATCGAATATTCCATGAGATATACCATAGAAAAAAGCGAGGGCGGGAAAAGCGAAAAAAATAAATCCCAAGTCGTTCAAATCAACTCGAAAGAAAGGATCCCATGAAACCGTTATAAAACGAAACGTGAACCCCCTCTCTCGTGTTTTAAAGCATTCCTTAGATGCTTGAAGACGGAAAAAAAAATTGAGAATAATTTTTTGCGACGTTTTTTTTTTCAGGGCTCCTCTGATTCATTGATGTAACATAAGGGTAAGGGTAAGGGGGTAGCAATAGGAAACAGGGCCCGAGAGTTTTAAAACTTTAGATTCTTCCGCTAGACGTCACGCGGAGCTCGAAATACCATCCATCAAGTAACTTTCAGGGTTCACCGTAACATACTAAGGCATACAGCAGGTTCGCTGGCTGAGTTCCTCCTTAGGGCAGGCTACGCGTAGGAATATACTATACTAAAAAAATAACAAAGTCCGGTCAGGGAAAGTAGCAAAAGCGAAGATGAGGGATTAGAAGAGACAGCGAGGAAATGATAGAAGACCTTCGAAAGGTCATAACAGCGTGAATTGATAATTTTGTATGAATTCGGATTTAAAATTGTTTTCGATGAATTTTCCATGGGCTTTTCGTGATTATTTGTCCAAGCAATTTTAGCTCAAAACAAGGAATGTATTTTAAAGAATACTATTTGTGGTAAACGTTTTATTTCCCGACCTTTTTGGTCCAATTTTTAAATTCCCTGACCTTTTTCAACTTATATATCTTTGAACCTGCGGAATCACGTTGAAATTAAATTAATTTTACGACTTAAATTCCATATAGTCGCTTATAAATAAATCAAGATTAAATTCAAATTACTATGAAAAGGTTAATAATAAAGTTTGTGAATGGTAGAGTATCACCAAGTAGCCTCGAACCAGGGGTACTGCGAAAATTGTTATTCAATTGCATTGGGTTAAGGAATTTTAACTGTAAGAGGTGGGCCCCTTTTCAATGATGTCAAGAAGGAATAGAAAAAAGGAACCGCCGACGAAATTGGGTGTAAACTCCATGCAGTTTTAAACTGAAGCTCTTTAAAATTCGAAGTCTTTACAACTGTTCTAAAAGAAACAGTGTAGGAGGAGGCCTTTAAATCTGGGGCCATATATATTTTTTCATTTTTCATGGTCTTCTGAAGTTCTAATTTGCCTTTCTGTTATAGTTACGGTGGCGAAAATGTCGCTAAACACGTTAAGATAAGCCTAAGTGGTCAAGCTCTCGCTTCTCTTTTTTATATAATACGACCACGTCAACTATTCATTAAATCGCGTAGCATGAAATTGAATCAACATTATAGAAATTCGCTACATTTTCATAACATGCGTATAGCTATTACGGTTCAGTATTTTCAGAAGCCCTATTATTCTCAAATATTTTTCTATCCTGGTATGAGAATTGTTAATGTTTCAGCGGGTGTTTAAAATTTCAAAGCTGTATTTCCGTCTCAATTAATATGTTTTTCCCCCTAGTAATTTTCAAGATTGAGTGCGGAACGCGTTCATACGCGCAGTGGTCTTAATGGCACATGCAATTTAAAATTTTAGAAAAACATTTTTTTCCGAAAGTCCCCGAGGTCTGATATATACTGAAAAATAGTTCACACTTGATACTCGGCGATTTACGTCAGTTATGGCAGATAACCCTTTCTACGCAAAAAAGAGGGGTGGCAACCCGCAGTATCAGAACGTACGAGGGGTTGATCATTCGCCGTCCCTTTTTTCTCTTATGACCCTTCCATCGAGCGAGATGAAAGGCAAAAATTTACCCCCTTGTCTTTCCCTCTTAATTATATCGAAGTGCTCTATTACATAACTCAGTTTAACCTAGAGTAAAAATCATATCGCCATTATTAAATTAGCTAACATTTCTGAAATTTGCACAGAAACGTTTTCATTATAGAACGTAGAGGGCATGAACGGGGACATGTTGGTTACCATTAAACGACGCATCGTCATACACGTATTCTCTTGAAACTAATTAATGTATAAAAGGTTTTCGGGGAGTAGAATTGTGGTTGAAAAGCCTAGATAAGTAAATTTTTTAAATTATTGAGAGGGAATAAATTGAGTACCAGTAAAAAAAGTTTGTCAATGGAATAGGGTGATGGAACATTGCTCTCTTAAGCATGTAGGATTTAATTTACAAAAATTCAATATCTATGCCTTCAGACACGTGATTAACCTTATTTTTATCGATACTTTTTGCCTTGACTAAATCCAAGACGTTTTGATTAATTAGTTACAGAGACATGTGCTTCCTAACATACGTGACTAAAATTTCAATGGTCTTCAATCTAAGATCGTTGTTTAACCTTCATTTAGCAAACTTTAAGTTTTAAAAGGATTGAAATGACCTTTTGAATTAACTATGTCAGCGTACGCAGACTTAAGATCCTTTAATAAAACATTTCTTTTGATAAAGATTCAATAACGTTCTTGGATTGAAGGCTTAGTTGAAATTGTGTAATTTTGCTGAACAAGATGGGCATATGTCTTACTCCGTAAATCTGACAGTTTCTATCTTTTTTTCGGAAGCATTATCTCTCTAACTAAATATTTCAGCCCTAATTTTCTTAGAATTTTTCCACTCTGATTCACCCTAAGAACAAAACCTTTAATTTATGGCTGACACGATATATATATTTTTGCAATTTTCGCCTGAAATTATGAGAGCCCATTATTCTTCATCATTAGGGTAAATTCAAGGCTTCCAACAAACTCGGCTCCACTCTACTGGAAAATTAACTAACCCTCTTACGTTCTATCATAAAGAAAATTACATAATGGTACCTACATATGATTAAATTCATTCTTGGAAGGGGACATTTTCCAATTTCGGAAACTTGTTTTTCTATAAAAAAGACTTTCTTTCTAAAGATGAATTCCACAACTATTAGCCTAGACATTAAAACCCTAATGGGAAAATGTTTCGCACACTTGGCAAAATTGATCAAGTTTAAGGTGTTACCGTGGAAATGAAACGTTTTTCAGAACTACAATTGAGTAACTATTTCTATAACTTACCAAGCTTGAAGAGTCAGGTCTGAAATTATTATCGGTTTCAGTGCAATTTTATAACCGAGGTTGGTTTAGAAAATGGGCAGATGACAGTGTCGCGTTAACTTGTGCAGATAACTGCCTTTCATAATAAAATACTGTTCATTCGGATAGTTCTTATATTTAGTAATTATAATCTCCATCTTTGAATAACGAGGTTTGTTTTTCGAGAATCTTTTTACCTGTCCGAGTGAAGATGACGATTTTAAATATAATATAAAACATCCACCAAATACAACACGATTAACAAGTTAAATTATTTATGCACTCATTTTCAAAAGTTCTCCTTACCATCAAAACTTCCTGAAGTTAGCGATAATGCCTGTTTGCTGTGGTATAGGGGTAACATTCTATACATTGTAAATTAGTCACAGGCCTACTGTAGATATTCCTTCATAGCGGAAGCTTAGAATATTAATAATGTTGTGTTTTAAAAAATATTGAACGTTGATAAGAGTTATACCCGGAAGTCATAACCCTCCTTGAAAGGCATTATTCGGCTTGTTTCTCAAGTGATGTCTGGGATAAAATTGTCATTGTCTAAAAAAGGTATTAAAACGTCAGTAATCGTGTCCCGTGTAGTGTATATGCTGCGTAAATAATTTTCCCTCCTACAGTATGAACTGTACAAGTGCAGCCAATGTTTTCGGTTGGAAGTGTTCTGATTATATTTTTTTCATGGATGTGACAACTCTATGAATTGAAAATTGAAATAATCTCGCTTAAAGAATATGAATAAAATTATGCTAATTAAAGTAAAACTTAACGAAATTGTGATTGACACTGCCAATTTTGAGGCCAGTAACAAAAGGTAGCGTTGAAGACAAGGCTTAGCAACGGTGAATATTTGCTAAGCAATTATTCGAAATTACTTGGCATATATAAACTTTATAAATATCATTCAACGACTCGTTGGGGCAACAATTTTCCACGGAGCCGGTTGTTTTCATATGGAAATCTCTCTTTCCGTGGTAACGACAAGAGGCGCAGTATGTTTGGAAGTTACTGTAGCAGTTCCAGATGACTGGGACATAAGTAACGTCCTCACGGCTAGAGATCCACAATTATAGCGAGATTAGTCCCCCACTCTCATTTACCCGACACATCGCAGACAGGCTATATGGCTTTACGCCCTTTCCAAGGAAGGCTATAACTTCAAATTTACACGTATAAGCGAAGCAAAATATTCTAGGAGAGCGGTAGCCTCTAATGTATAAGGAAGGTTATTTGATTGGCTCTAACTTTTTTTGTGTTCTGTTAACTGTTTTGAAAACATTCCCCAGAACAACAATCCGGGTCCTGAATATGTGGTTAAAATTTCAAAGAGATTCATCTAATAGTTTATTTTATAAAAAATAAAGTTGCTAAGGGTGGTTTTCATTTACATAAAATTAATCAGCCTTTTTGGTAAAAAAATGGAAAATTCCCATAGAAATAACATGGGATTTTTAAAAAAATAGGCCAAATTGTGGAACGTATACTACAAAAACTATACATTTCTTAGGATTGAAAACGCTTTAAAATGAACGTATGATCTTTATATTAGGTCCTTTTCTACTCTTTATTCACAAAAATTAAGCTTAAATGTTTTTTGTTTAAATTTTTCAAAAATACCTCGATTTGCGATTTTTTCAATGATACACTGTTTTATTAGAAATTGACAAAACATTCGAATCTCGCCTTTATTAGCGTTTAGTGGTTGAATATAACATTTGGTGTGATTCTACTTCAAGTTCAATGGATGAAATGCTCTATCGAAGTGAAAATATCTTGAATAGTTAGCGAGTCCATAAGCTCGTTTCAAATCTAATTAATTTAAGAAAAAGCTTTTCCCAAGTCTATGACATCTCTGAATTCTGTTAGTGCAAAAGTCTATGACTAATTAAGCTAGATTAGCGATAACAGCTAATTAAGCTAGATTAGCGATAGCAGCTAATTAAGCTAGATTAGCGATAGCAGCTAATTAAGCTAGATTAGCGATAGCAGCTAATTAAGCTAGATTAGCAATATCAGCTAATTAAGCTAGATTAGCGATAACAGTTAACAGAACCTTAATATTCCCTTTTTTACCTCTCCCAGTGACGTATGTCACGGAGAGGTTCTAATTTCGACGTGTCTGTGTGTTTGTCTGTTGTTACACCCCACGTGACCGCGTTCGTAGTTTGCAAATCGGAGCAAACGTTTTCTCAATTTCCGGACCGCATTTCCTGGAAATTTCGAAAATTGTATTCCACTTGCACTGGCGATTATTCCAATGCCTGTCTAGCACCACCATCGTCTGGATTTTTGTCCATCCCACATGGACACCACCTCTACTTTCTGGTTTCTAATCACCATCATCTGCTGCTCTTTGCCCATCCCACTCCCACATGGACACCAGTCTGTTCACACTGGCTTCTAAACACCACCATCTTCTGGTCTTTGTCCATCCCACTTGGACACCAGTCTGTAAACACTGGCTTCTACACACCACCATCTTCTGGGTTTTGTCCATCCCACATGGACACCACCTGTACTTTCTGGTTTCTAATCACCATCATCTTCTGGTCTTTGTCCATCCCACATGGACACCATTCTGTACACACTGGCTTCTACACACCACCATCTTCTGGTCTTTGTCCATCCCACATGGACACCAGTCTGTACACAATGGCTTCTACACACCACCATCTTCTGGTCTTTGTCCATCCCACATGGACACCACCTGTACTTTCTGGTTTCTAATCACCATCATCTTCTGGTCTTTGTCCATCCCACATGGACACCATTCTGTACACACTGGCTTCTACACACCACCATCTTCTGGTCTTTGTCCATCCCACATGGACACCAGTCTGTACACAATGGCTTCTACACACCACCATCTTCTGGTCTTTGTCCATCCCACATGGACACCAGTCTGTACACAATGGCTTCTACACACCACTATCTTCTGGTCTTTGTCCATCCCACATGGACACCAGTCTGTACACACTGGCTTCTACTATATAAAAAGAGTCCGTTTGGTTCGGCCCAAGAGTCCTGGAGAATTCGATCGCTCCGACCTCCTGTTTGAAGTCACTGATTCTCCGACCTCCTGTTTGTAGTCACTGATTGGCGTTTCAAAGCGATGCCAAGTGGTTGGTATTAAAAAATCCAGCCTGAAAACATTTGCGCACCTCCGTTCCGAATGTAGTCTTGCTACTTCCATATATAGTTGAAAATGTTTATTAGGAATTTAGGATATCATATATATTCTATATTGATGTAAACACAGACGTAACCGTAAATAGTGAAAAAGACAAAAATAACTTTATTATTTCAACAACCAAAAGCCATTAATATTTTCCTTCTAGGGTCAAAAGAGTGAGCATGGGGGACCAGTCTCAGCGACTCACAGTGGCACCCAAATTAAACGCAGCTTCCTAGAGGGGTCTGAGCCCCCTCTCATTTTTCCTGGTGGGGTTTGGGCCCCCACTGCCCCCATGTGATCGTTGCCCCTGATTTATAATGCACTTTTTAGATACAATTTAATGACGTAGGGGTATTATTCTCTTCAAAATATACCGGTTAAAAATTTTACCGAGATACAAGTCGACTCGCCCAAAAATCTATTACAATGTTCAAAATTTTATTTTACACATAATACTTCGATTTGGCCAATATTCCTTAAAAGGCAGTCTTTGTGTTTGTCTGTGTGTGTCCGTCCGTTGTTACACTATTGCGCTGCTTTAGCCGTTCGCCTTGTGTTGATGTGTAAAGAAATCCTACAAAAGCTTAATATTCCCTTTTTCCATAATATAAAGTGAATACGTGGAAATATTTTTCGTAATTTCGATGCCTTTAGTAGTTTCGCAGCTTTAAAGCTCTGTTTCATTTTGATATTCCAAGAACATTTTTTAATATTACTATTTGAAATGGCTGTTTATATATTACTTATGCTATACTACATCTTTATATAGAATAATCCTTGCTTTAATGATTTCAAGAAGTAAGCTAAGGCCTGGACTCTGTCGGGTAAATCAGGTATTATCCGCAATAGGCTTAGTGAACCAAAGAGTAAATAATTGAGACCTGAGGTGGAGTAAACTTTGGGTTTTGATTATCGTGCCTGTATTGAAGGGACATTAACGGTTCAGAGTGAGCCGAAAGTTAAATACACGTTTAAATAATCAGGTTTAGATTTTATAATAGAAGAAAACATCATGTTGGCAATTAGATCAATGAAAGGGCTAATCGTATCGACGTTTTCATTCTTGTTATGGTTCGCATTGACTTTCGGTGCGTCTAACCACAAATCAGTTTTGGTGATATTTAACGTTAAAACTCGTGTTGGCAAACTAAGAACATCGTTGATGTGAAACAAGACAATAGTGTTCATACTGCGAACCAGTTATGAATTAGAATATAGGGTTAACAGTTGAGGCCTAGACAATTGGACCTTTTCAAACACAAAGGTTATATCTCTCCTAAAGTTATACACTTCATTTCCTGTTTTTTTCCCATTGACTATTTTCCATGTGTCCATGACACATCTTTATTGGGTGTAAAATGCGTTCTGCTTTATTGGATATTCGCTACGCTTAGAATACTGCTTTAATAATTCGTGAATTTTTACTTCAAAAAAAAAAACGAGAAATAATTCTATATCTAGGTTATTAAGCTTGTAGTAGTAGCCCATCTCTTGACTCGGAGAGGAAATTTTGGTTTTTCCAACTAGTTAAACTCTTCTGTTGAAAAGCAAATTAATATGAATTCAAATGTTCAAAATAACCTTCACCATGCTAGTACATTTTTAATGCATCCCTAATACAGCACTGAGTTTCCACCGATTTCAAGGTTTTTAGCGGAGAAAGTTGGATCGATTTATTACTAAATATAGGTTTTGTGCGTCTACATAGAAATTTGTTTTGCTTTTTAAGTCTGACAAATTCTACAGGGCCGGTAGGCCCTTGTAGATATGACTTGATACTCTTTTGTAACGTTAAAGCAAAATTCACATGCTTTTATCAATTTTCCTATGGAGATTAACATGGGGTTTTTCGTGATATTTTACCACCTTTAACTGAAAAACTAGAGCGAAGTTACTTTTCGGAATACTCTTAATTTAACAATTAAGTATTCAGGGTGTGCTATCGGCTAGTTTCAGAAAAAATTAAGTCTAATTATGTTAATTTCAGTTAATTATGGAAGTACGGCTCTTGAGCTAAACGTCAAGTTAACCAGTTAGCGTGCTGATACCCATTTTTCAATTTTCAACCACATTGAGAACAAGGGAGGGCCTAGCTTTGTGCCTTATAACAAGTTAAGTTGACATTTTCAGTTTGCTTCATTCAGTGGAAGTTGAACCTATAGCGCGAGCAGCCTGCGTCCGCGAGTCGCGTGATCCAGGAGGCTATGATCTTAAGAAGATAAAGGCTCCATGGTTGAACTTGTTTTTGAGCAGTCGACGCTTGTTTAATATTTTGCCGAGCTTAAACAACTTTATTTGGATTTTCTAACTAACTATAACACCCTTAGAAACAAATACTTTGTTATCAGGTCGAATTTTCGTCTAAAAAAGAAATTCAGGTAAATAATTACAGTTAATAGAGGTTTTTATATCGTTTGAAATAAGTTTTTCGACGTTCTTTACGGCCAAGGCTTAGTAAGTCTCTGTAAAGACTGTAATATAGTCTTTATACGTCTTTCCTCTTTAAAGATTATTAATAAAGCTAATTTCCAGCTCCTTTTTGGAATTCTGGTGTCTGTAGTCTGTAGTCTGCTTCGTTTCCTGCTAGAAACATATCCTAGATTTTACCGGATTTACACTGTATTTATCGTTGGCGCTTCCATTTTGAAGTAAAAATGGCATATTTATTCAATTTCTTAACGTGTTGATACTTGAAATAGAGTGTTTTCACCTTGTGAAAAGTTAAAAAATTTCAAAATACTACTGGGATGATGACAACAAGTTTAATGTGTTTTCGCTAGGGCAGTTAAACGAGTGGTGTTTACGTTAGCTCAGTTAATTCAACATTCCCAAGCTTAATTAATTCAACATTCCCAAGCTTAATTAATTCAACATTCCCATATGAGGTATACAGGGTTTCATTATTTGTTAATCTCACTAAAATTCTACTAATTTGAAGGTGTGTGATATAATTCCTGAAACTCAACCAACGCATCATCAGAAACAATTTTTAATCCTAATAATGTTACGTAATCATTTTTGTTTTATCCATAAATAAAAGTAGCAGTAGTGCTGGTTAATCCAGGAGGACAGTGTCGTTATGTAATTTTATTAGTCAAATAATTTTCATGTTTACATCAGCGGTATTTTTCCAACGTAAAGGGTTACGCTGTTGGGCAATCGGTTACACACTATTTCCACAGTCCACATTGCCGTTTGTTTATTTGTCTAAATTGCTATGAATTATTTACGCATTAGATGTAATTACTGACAAAAAAGCCAAACTATAGAATAGCATCCTTCATTAACTTATTTCATAGATGTTCTTTCAGTTACCGCAAATTTAGCAAGGATATGATAAAAATTGAATGCAATGTGTTGGAAAAATCAAAAACTCCTCTAAACATTACAATTAAGGTCAATTATTTATTCAAACTCTTTTTATAACCTAAATGAACACTGCCGAAACACAATCCAGGTTTATTTTAAACTTAAGTAAAATTAAGGTGAAATTAAACCAAAAATATACATTTATTTTGGATAAAAACTGAAATACCTTTTAAATAAACTATTTAAATAAAATTAAAACTACCCAAGCCGTTGGTAAAGCCTAATGTTTTCTATTTCACGCTTAAATTAATTTAAATTTTAATAAAGTACTTAAATAGGCGTGAAATCCAAAAGTTTAGGGTAAAATAGATAAAGTTCGGCAAGAATCAAAAACGACACCAAACATTTCAGCCTGTTAAGAGTTAACTACCGCCTTAAGACTGAAGTGACAGATATTATACAAAAAGGTCTTTGTTTGAACCAAAGCCGAAAAACAAACGATATGAGTTAGGTTTATCAATTGGCTGAAGTTCAGATATTGCAATTTTTCTTTAATTATTATTATTATTAATTTAATCCTTAATCACAATTTATTTCTATCAACTGATTTTACTGTTAATCGATTTGTTCCCTCTAAATTTATTCAAAAAATTGCATATCTACGCTTTTTCAAGAACAATTCCATTTTCCGAAAACATTTTACCGTGAAATTATTTTGAAGGGATTTCGAATCGGTGTTCACTTTGACGGACATAGTTTTAAATGTTAGTGGCTTGACAATTAATCTTCAAGTTTGCACCACTAGTAGTTTTTCAACGGTTACAATTTGCTGAGAAGACGGATATTCGATAAAATATGATAAAGAGAATTTATTTTTCACGGACTAATTAATAAAATAACAACGTTTGTCCCATGTGGTTTTTTTAGTAGGTGGCGCTTCTTTCATGTACTGGAATAATATTTTTTTTTGTCTATGAAGGGATATCCACACTAAGCCTGTGGCTTGTTTATATAGGCATAACCAAGGTTAGGGTAAAGCTTCTATAAAAAGGAAAACGTCTCAGTACCAATGATATTTATATTCTTTTCCTTCGGAATTAATACATAAACACTCCATTCTAAACGAGTTATGCGAAGGAGGGCACACTAAAGCTCGCCCCTTCCAAAATTGTCTTAGTATATAAAATTTTGCAATTATCAGTGCTTGCAGTGTATGGATCATCAGAGCCGTCTCAAAACACGCCGTCAGATCCTAATCTTTCCACATTGTAAACGGTACGTGACTCTGGACTAGCCTGCCAACCTTAATAATCTATGACTACAAATTGTTTGCTCTTTTTAGTGAGTCAGCAGAATATTTCAAATATTCATTATTGATCCCTCAATACGTATTAATTACTTTCATGATAAAATGTTTTCGAAAAAAGGAACTGTTCTTTAAAAAGCGTAGATATGCAATTTTTTGAATATATTTAGAGGGAATAAATCGATTAACAGTAAAATCAGTTGATAGAAATAAATTGTGATTAAGGATTAAATTAATAATAATAATAATTAAAGAAAAATTGCAATATCTGAAACTTCAGTCAATTGATAAACCTCACTTATATCGTTTGTTTTTCGGCCTTGGTTCAAACCAAGACATTTTTGTATAATTTTTTCAATGCATTGACGTTTTCAGTTTGAGAAATATGCTGGTCACAATTTTTTTCAGTTTTGCAAAACGTTTTAGTCGCTCACGATTAAATGCTTTTAATATGACGTAGATCGTTTTCAGGTAATAATAATAATGAATGAATGAATAGCTTGTTTATTGTGCATAAAAAGAACCGTAGTGGTTCACGAGAAAATAAGCTTTACCTATGAAGGGATTTCCACACTAAGCCTTTGGCTTGTTTACAGGTGGGTCCCTTTACAATGCATAGAGGGGTGGTGGCTAGCCCTATGCCACAGCTAACCGACAGCGCCCTATACTAACTATTACCGTTAACGTCTGCAAGTTTTGATGGAAAGGAGAAACCGGGTTAGACCGCGGAGAAGAACTCCTTATAACAAGCGGGGAGAGAACTTGCAAACTCTACGCAAAGGATTTGTTCCCAGATTTTCACCCGGTGCCACAGTCCGGGATCGAACCCGGGATCCTCTTGCTGCGAGGCGAAATCGCTAACCGCTACGCCACCCCACTAGATGTGTCTTTCATTTAGGCATGCGACGATTGTAATTAGTGACATTGATCCTAGGTGTTTTTCCAAATTAGCAAAGAAACATAAGTCATTCTAAATCAAAGTTTTAACGCGATAACAAGCTTCTTACTAATCATGACACTAACGGCGGTTTGACAGCCATTACCATCAACCGGAACTTCCGTAGGTTAACGTAACTCCAGATCCGGGTTAATGGGCAAACTATACTTATAAAACTGAGCTAGAGATGGCGGGCTTGGATGTCTTGGAAGAAAACGCTGTTTACAAAAGCATTACCAACGTCCAGTACTTATAGGGAGCTGTAATATGATCCACTAAACATTCTACTAACACCATTTTTTGCGTATATGTAGGCAACGCAAGACCCAATTGTTAAAGGATGGCTAGACAAACTCGACAAGGACAATATTTTCACCAACCCTGTGGAATATCTAACTCTTGATGGATATGTTCCTCTCTGGAGAAAAGGCTTTGATCTTGAGAGACACTTTTCTGATTTGGTTCTTGGGACAATTCCTGCTATCTGATTATGAGAATAAAGAATTCTTTCTGAGCAATGGAGGACTTTATTTTTCGCAACAGGAACTTGCCTTCGACTACTTACATGTCATGTACAACACCTCTTGGATGAAAAGCAGCCCCATAGTTCATGAGATCGCTCAACTGATGTAGGTATGAATTTTATCGTAAAATTATTAATGAACTTGAGGAATGTTCTATTACAGCATGGAATCGTTAATCAGAGACTCAAGCGTTTGACTATCTGGATGTCGAGGTGCATCGCTTATATGAACAGGTCACTTGGAAGAGACCCATGAAAAGCACGACTGATTTGGACCTGAGTAGCATCAGCGCTCCTTTCCACTTAATTGTCACGCTGTTGTCAGGAACAGTAGCTGTAGTAATTACCGAAATTATCTTCAACCCATTTGCTTAGACGTAAAATATTTAATACGTCACGAGACGAAATCGAATTTTACTATTATCCAAGAAAGTTTTCCACTTCAATCAAGGACACCAACATAATTGCTCCATTCTACGTCACTTCAAATGTTCCCTTTAACTTATAAATGTTAATTACGCACTTAGTGATCATTTAAACTTAAAAAATAACTGCAATCAAGTGTTAAGTTTATTAGCAACCCAATAAACATTTCTAAGATAAAGTGATTTTTAATTGGTTTTTCTATTGCACGAACTTTTTTTGCAGAATTCATAATTCCGGGAATTTCTCCCACTTATTTTAGGTAACAAATAATAAAATAAATTCGGATTTCATTATACTATAACTAAAGTAAAAACTACTGTTGGGTTTAATGTTGTTTTATTGTAGAAAAAAGAATGGAGAATTCGATTTTATTTTAAGCTGTGTCATCGTCGAGAAAAAGCCCTATTTGACTTATTTTTACACTGAACAAATTTATTTTCAACTGTGTCCTTTTTATAATGGTTTTACCATTAGTTGAAAGTAATGCGATTTCAAATTCATTTTATCAGTGAAAATCTTTTTTCCCCTTTCTACAGTTTTATTTAATGGTTTACAAAAAAAACTGCTTTTATGATTTTGACCGTTGTTTTAACAGTCATGAATGGCTACTGTGCTTTGCCCTTTAGTTATAATTAAAAGTTAACATGAACAAGGAAAACACTAAATTGTCTCTAAATTTTAGTGTTCTTAATGCTTGGTTACGAGATAGTGGTCGGCGTTTGGACAAGATAATCCACAGACTCTTGGTTAATCAGTTTGTTAGCACTATTTCCTGAGGGTAGATGGCGACACGCTTTCCATCTTTCGAGGGGCTTTTATGCCCCTTGTTTTCTTCCCACCTTTTTAATTTTGGGGCTTTCACGCGTGAGGAACGGTGGATCGCTCTCTCTCGTTCCGGATCGCAATGGATTAAGACGTATTTATTTTGAAACGAACATTAAACTTTTACTTTCCTTTATCATTCATCACGATGCTATTTATTTAATTCTAATCCTAAAAATAATTATCTTGACCTACGTCAAACATTCGCTTACATCTCAGAAGTGGGGTTATGGACAATTAATGCCACGTGAGGACTAGATGAATTACGATTAATGTAAAGTAATAATAACGACACGAGGTGCGCGCCTAGGGTTAAAGTCTTAACGATACTCCAGGGTGGTTAGGCTATTCAACGGGTCCACGTTTAATGACCACTGTGTATTTTCGCATCGCGTAATTAATGTAAGATTATACAGAAGATTGCCTCACATACGTAGGAGTGAAAGACTTCCCGAATCTGCCCCGAAAGTCTGCCGAGATTGCAGAAGAGCAGCGGACCTACAGTCAACGAACGAACGATTTTACCGCGCACGTACCCGCGCGAATCGAGTTTTCCCCGTAGAGGAAAATTTCACCGGCGAAGTTTCCGATCCCAAAGAGACGTCGAAGATGGCGGAAGGTAATGGAGATGACAATGGCCAAGGAGGCGTCGCTCCAGCGGGCTATATATCCCTAGCGGCCTTCGAGCAGTCGATACAAGCCGCGGTCGCCGTTGCCGTACAGCAAACGTTAGCTGCGGCGGGCGAACGTAACCACGGTAATTCGCATAACGTTACGGACTCAATGAAAATGATACCGGATTTCAATCCTGTTGGTGCACCTCACCAAGATTCTAGAATGTGGATCAAAAAGGTGGACGATTGTGCCCGAGCATATGGTTGGTCCGACAGCCACACGATATGCTACGCTCTCCCGAAATTAAAGGGCACGGCTAAAGTTTGGTACGAGTCCCTCGACGTCGTCGTACGTTCGTGGGGCGATTGGAAGGAGTTGTTAACGGAATGGTTCCCTCCCGCGAAGGGTACGCAGCGGTTGAACAGGGATATGAAGCAACGCGTACGGCGACCTGGGGAGAACCTGGAGGTCTACTATCACGATAAGATATCCAAAGCTAGGCTTTGTGGCCTCTCTAACGACTCCATGATTGAGTACCTGATAACGGGTCTGAATGACGATTCGCTCATCACGGCTTTGAGCGTACGCGAGTTTGCAACTCCTCCGGAGCTACTGTTGTGTATTAGACAACTTGAAGAAAGGCTTTAAACTTCCGGGCGGAATAAAGAGAAAAGTAATCAGAACGAAAGGACGCGAAGTTCTACTAACGATCGGTCGCCGGACGCGAACGGGCGGAAGCCATCGGTCTCCGAAACGGGTAATACAGCCGCGCTCGGCGGAGTAAAGAAATCGCGTTCGGGTAACCGCAAACCGTACGTGAATGAAAGGGGTGAATCGCTTTGCTATAACTGCGAAGAATACGGAAATTATTCGAGGGATTGTCCCATGCCTCAACGCAAAGCCAGATGTAGAGTCTGCAACAAAATTGGCCACGACGCCCAGCACTGCTTGTCGAAGCCGGTTCCTAACACGCCTGCTCAGATGTGCGTCGATAGCAAAGGAGCTGATGCTGATGGAAATGTTGAGTATTTCATGGACGCCACGGTGAACGGGAACGCAATAAAGGCCCACGTCGATATGGGCAGTAAATGCGTCACGATGCGTCACAGCGATGCTATTGAACTCCAGCTCGAATGCAGGGAAACCGAAAATTACTTTTACATAGACGGATACGGCTCTGGACGCACGAAGCCAGAGGGTGTCTGTAACGTAGTAATAAAAGTTGACCAGGCTGCTGCGGACGTAGAAATATACGTCGTCCCAGACGAGGCCCAAGCTATACCTTTAGTGATTGGCCAGCCTTTCACCGAACAGCCACACGTGGTAGTGGTCAAACGTAAGGAAACAGTTCGAATTTTTGAAGAACGGACGGAGAATCCAGATGGAGATGGGTGTCTCAAGGATTTGACTATCCCAGAATTACCTGAGCCTACCGTACACTTATGGGCACGCGAAGCTACAGTTATCCCGCCACATTATGTCGGGTTCGTCGACGTAGTTTCACGAGATTCGTGTACCAACGAACGGGACGTGTATATCGAGTCTTCGGTACGGATGCTACCGGGTAATGAATATGTTTTACCGCGCGCGATCAGTTCTCTCGGTAAAGAAGGCGCGACTACGATGGCAGTCTTCAACGTTTCTGAAAGAGATCTAGTTATAGAGGCTGGGAGAAAGATGGCTCGCGCTGAAATCTGCGTGCGGGAGACCCACGTTTCTCGAGAAGTTCTCAGTACTTCGCCTGCGAAGATGTCGCCTCTTCGCAGCGAAGAGATAATTACGGACGATAACGTTTCGGATGATACGCGAAGACGCTTGCACGACCTTTTGAATGAATATAGGGACTGTTTCGCGAACGATCTGCACGAATTAGGTCGCACGGATAAAGCAACCATGAAAATCGAACTAACGTCCGAAGAACCGGTCTCGTATAGACCATACCGATTATCGTTTGCCGAACGAAGCCGCGTCAGGGATAAAATATCCGAATTGTTAGACGCAGGTATCATTGAGGAGTCCGAGTCCCCGTACTCGAGTCCGATCCTCATTGTAAAAAAGAAAACTGGCGACGAACGCCTGTGTGTCGATTTCCGCGCGCTAAACAAAATAACCATATAGGACGCGTATCCCTTACCGCTGATTGACTCTCAGCTTGAACGTTTAAGCGGGAACAAAATCTTCACGAGTCCCGATCTAATGTCTGGTTATTACCAGATTCCCTTGAGTGAAGAGTCCAAAGAAAAAACTGGGTTCGTAACGCCGGACGGGCATAACCAGTTTGTGATGATGCCATTCGGGCTGTCGAACGCATGCGGTGTCTTCAGAAGAATGATTAACTCCGTGCTAGGCACCCTAAGGTACGCCATAGCATTGATATATATGAATGATGTGCTCATTCCATCGGTAGACGAGGAGGAAGGCCTTGCGCACTTACGGTAGGTTTTGGACGTGCTGCGAAATGCAAACCTAACGTTGAATCTGAAAAAGTGCCGGTTTCTCCTCAGCGACATCGACTACCTCGGGTTCGAAATCAGCGAATTCGGACTTCGCCCCGGGTCAAGGAAAATTCAATGCGTTGAAAATTTCCCAGCACCGACGAATATACACGAGTTACGTCGTTTTCTCGGGCTAGCAAGCTATTTCAGACGGTTTGTGAAAGGCTTCGCGTTAGAAGCCGAGCCGCTGACGCGCCTATTATGCAAAGATAGGCCATGGGAATGGAATGCGGAACAGGAAAAAAGCATTCCAAGCGCTCAAGTCCAGGCTCATGGTAAGACCAATACTTGCCTTGTACGATGTAGAGGCGGAAACCGAGGTCCACACCGACGCGAAATACTAATGCTATACTAATGCCAAAGACCAATGACCACAAGTGGCATCCGGTCTGTTACGCTAGCCGGAAGTGAACGCGAGAGGAAGCCCTGTATCATTCCAGTGAGCTTGAAACGCTGGCCGTCGTATGGGGCCTTGAGAAGTTCCGGGTGTATTTAATGGGGCGCGTATTTAACGTCATTACGGATTGTAACTCGGTACGTTGCACTCTTACGAAGCGTCATCTCGTGCCGCGAATTGGGTGCTGGTGGCTCTGCCCCCAGTAGTTTACCTTCGAGGTTCTCCATCGACTGGGCCCGCGTATGGCCCACGTAGACGCGCTGAGCCGATCTCCTTGGGAAGATGCAGTGGAGACTGACATAGCGAAAGGCGTAGATATCTTGCATACGGAGGTATCTAGGGAAGATTTCTTGAAAGTCGCCCAACACGCAGACGCGAAAATTCGGGCTATCAAAGAAAGTCTCGCGAAACCGGGGAAGCGCGCTAAAGACGACCTCAAAAACCGTCAGGAATTCATTTTGAAACACGGAACGCTATTCAAAGAGTGGCAGCTACGGATCCTAAACGGGAAGATACGCTTCTCTGGGTTGTGCCTGATAGCGCCAGGTGGCTCGTTGTTCGCAATTACCACGATGACATCGGTCATTTCGGAGTGGACAAGACGTGCGCCAAGATACGGGAGAAATTTTAGTTTCCTCGCCTAAAACGTTATGTAAGACGTTACATTTCGTCGTGTGTGGAATGTTTATTCCACAAGCGGCCAGCAGGGAAAAAACCAGGAATGTTGCATTCCATCGACAAAGTAGGCACCCCATTCCATACCGTGCACCTTGACCACTTGGGTCCCTTTTTAAAGAGTACTCGAGGCAATGCTTACTTATTTTTCGCAAATGACGGCTTTACCAATTTCGTGATATTACGACCAGTGCGGAATTGCGGTATGATTCCAAAAAAGCGCTTTCTTGAAGAGTTATCGGACTTTTCGGCGCGCCCCCGCGAGTTATTACGGACCAAGGGACGGCCTACACCGGTAGAGCCTTTGAAAGTTTGTGCAAGAGTGCAAAAATCGTCCACGTTGTCAACGCAACCGCCACGCCTCGCGGAAACGGCCAAGTAGAGCGCCTCAACCGACTCCTAACTCCGGCCATTGCCAGTATGTGCTGCCGAGAGGACGATAAGGACTGGGACGTGCGAGTCCATCAGCTTCAATGGGGTATAAACAATACGTTTAGTAAGGCCACCGGGCAGACCTCATTTGCTCTTCTGTTTAACTTCTCCTCTCGAAACCCGACTGGCAATGTTCTCGAGGATGCTGTTCAAGAGGCTTTCGACGACAATTTACTCAAGTGTCGCGAAGCCGCTTTCAAAGCCATTCGCGTTGATCAGGATAAGCAGAGGCGTAGATATAACGCTCGCCGATCGAAGGCCCCCACTTTCGAACCGGGCGACCTCGTCGTGGTCGAACGACCTCAGCAAGCCACCGGTCTTCCGCTGAAGACGGCGGCCAAGTACAAGGGACCGTACGTCGTGTCCCAAAAGTTAAGTTATGATAGGTATCTGGTAGAGGACCTGCCAGAAAAACCAACGTAACCAACGGTTTTATCGCAACACGGCTACGGCGGATAAAATCAAGAGGTTTTTAATTATTGATAATGACGAAAAGGAAACTAATTCCGATTCCGATGAGGATGATCCTGGGGTGGACCCTGTCGAAGATCCACCTGCGGAAGAAGACGACGAGATCGACGAAGAGCAAAGTTTCCCTGATGATGGTGGTAATGATTCTGTTGCCCCTCGTTACAGCGGACGGAAGAGGAAGAAGCCTCGATATTTAGATGATTACGTACAATAAGTTTAAAAAAAAGGAATTAACGTACTTTAAGTTTGACGTTGAAATTTTTGTAATTTTTAATTTACGATTCTGTGTAATATTTGACCTAGTGGTCGTATTTTTTGTTTTCCATTTAAACCGGGGTTTTAAATAACACGACGGCCGAGTGTTAGCACTATTTCCTGAGGGTAGATGGCGACACGCTTTCCATCTTTCGAGGGGCCTTTATGCCCCTTGTTTCTTCCCCCCTTTTTGATTTTGGGGCTTTCACGCGAGAGGAACGGGGGATCGCTCTCTCTCGTTCCGGATCGCAATGGAGTAAGACGTATTTATTTTGAAACGAACATTAAACTTTTACTTTCCTTTATCATTAATCACGATGCTATTTATTTAATCCTAATCCTAAAAATAATTATCTTGACCTACGTTAAACATTCGCTTACAAGCTATTCATGAATAATAATCAGATAATTATTCGTGTTAATCATAGACTTCCCGTGGATAATTTCAAAATTATGAATAAAGATAAAACAAACAGATATTATCCTATCCAAATGCCGACCACTATTACGAGAGTTAAAGGATAGAGGGGTCGACACTGAGCTAGTTTGTGAACGGGATTTCAAGATTTTGGGATTTTCAAAGTGATTTTGAAATTTTGACCATGGTTTCAGGATTGTAGAATTTTGTACGGATTTTGTGCAAATTTGGAATTTAGACCAGGATTTTAGGATTTTGAACTGTGTTTTTTGGGAGTTTGACCCTGATTTTAGGATTTTGAACTGTATTTTGGTTTTCTGTCCATGATCTGGGTTAGGATGAAGTGAAGGACTGGTAATAGTGACAGAAGAACCACAGAAGACGCAATTAGAATCACTACCTAATAGAACAGAGGATCGAAATTCAATTAATATGGTAATGAGTAGAATGCAATTGAGCAAAATTTACTGGGACAAAGAAGTGGACACGACTCTCTTCGGAACGCCTGAAATTATTATCGTGTCGGTCGTTCCATAGGGAAAAGACGGAGTGAAATATTCCAGTCGTTTATCGAAAAGTGAGCGTGGCGTGTCTAGTGTGAAGATATGATATTCCTAAAACCATCGTAAGGATTAAATATTTATTAAAAACTTGTTGATAAAAATGACTGCTACTTCATGAATTTTACATTTTAATTCATTTTAAATTTACATTAAAATGAAGTAAAATATAAAATCCATGAAGTAGGAGTTCTTTTTATAAACAAGTTTTTAATAGAATATTTAACCCTAGAACAAATTTTTAGCGTGGATTTAATATTTATATTTGAAAATCGGTAATTAGCTAAGCGTTGTTCTCACTTCGAAAAAAACCATTCGCAGGGTTAGTATATAATGTAATGGTGTCAGGAGTTAAAAAATCGCGCCACTTGACCCTTTGAATGAATCGACAAAACAAATTAAAATATGACTTTAACACAGTGGCGACGCTAGGCCTTTAGCCCCCCCCCAAATTTCAAACTAAGGCCCCTCAAAATAATTCGAAAACCTTACCAAAAATTGCACTTAGTCCCCCCCCCAAAATTCTATAGCAAGATATAAAAAATATATATTGATAGATTCGTCAAGTTTCATCTTTGTAGAGATGAATATACAATATCAAACAGTATAATTTTGAAGAAAAGAAATAAATAGAGAAGACCATTCAAGAGACGGCGACATGTAAAATGTTTCCCGTTCTTTAGAAAGGAGCCCCAGTTGTTGCGACTTAAAGCAAACCAAAACTGAAGCTCAACTTAAGACGAGTGAAAATCCCTCATCCACAATTGTCTCATAGTCAATAAATTCGGCTCCTTACTCTTTAAAAATCAAATAGTGTTCGTACGGGGTAAAAATTTAATCAGGGTAGGGGTCGGGGGCAGGTTATCCCCGAAAAAAACAAGTCGGGGTCGGGGTAAGACATCGCATGCTGAAAAATTTTGGAAAAATTATAAAAAAAATCGTTAAATTTCTGGGTGTTTGGAAAGAAGCTTTATTAATATACAAATTCGAACTGTAAAAAAGCCCAATAAATTCCGACTTTACGAGCTACGCAGCTACGATTCCCACGAAAGACCACTGCCATTACAAAAGACGCGGGAGGGCCGCCGATCTACGAGAGGGAGGATGGTGAACTTTTTAATTTTGGTGACTGTATTTTGTTTGTTGTTAGTCACCCCCTTGCCCTTTTTTTCATAAAGGAGAAGCGGAGCACTTATTTGAGACGAATGAGATGATTGTTTTTGGTGCAGGACAAAAAATAATTTGCTAAAAATAACCTAACCAAAATCTAATCCCGAAAAAAACCCCGACTACATTTTACATGTTAGGTACCGGGGTCGGGTTCGGGGGAAAAAGTCGGGGATCCCCGGTTTTCGGGGTCGGGGTCCCTGTACGAACACTACAATCAAAGTTTGCATTTCATAAAAATTCGAATAAGTTCACGTTTCGCATAAATTTTCAGATAGTTATAAGGTCATTCCAATGAGCCTTTTTGCAATATTTAGTAATTAATTTATAAAAATAACTTTTAAATAGCTTGCCCAGATTAGCCCCTCCAAATGTCTAACCCTAGCAACGCTACTGCCTTAACATAATCAAGTATTCTTAAACTGATATTTGTTTCAGAGAGATATGTTAAGATTATAATTAAAATATGCATCGTACCACTACTGTGCGGTTTCACGCGTCGCTTTGTTTACATTCTTTTCTATACCTGTATTTAAAATATCGATGATTTCAAAGAAATACCATTTTGGGGTCCACTTAAATTATAACGTGTAAAATCCGAACCTAACCTAAAAAGCGTAACAATTAGGGATGAACCGGTGCCGATATCATCTCGGTATCGGCACCGATACTCGGGGTTTTTCGATAGTATTGGGTGGGTAGGTTTAATATGATACTAAACAGATACCCGTTGAAAATCCGTTATAAAGCGCTACAAAACATTTTTTGGTCTATCAGTAATGTATTGGTGGTGGTAAAGTCTCATTTCTATGAATGTCAATCGTGATTTCTCATTTATATAAGAAGAACCAGAATTTAGTTTATCTAATAACCAATAAGCAAAAATAGCTATAAAACTTTTGATAGAAATAAAAGAAATATTTTATATCACCATATTTTGAAATGGCAAAAAACTAATAATTAGTTTCGCTAATATATTTTAAAATTTTGAATTAGTTTGATTTTTGGCTTTCAATGCTTCAATGATAAATCACTAAAAGTTACTAGAAATGTAAGGATAAAAAGGCCTCTCAGCATATACTAGTTAAAAAAGACAAACCGTGATATTATCTTGGAAATAACTCTAAACATTATACTTGGTAGTATAATTCATGAAATTACTCTTTGAATTATTTCTTAATATTTTTAATACTTGTATAAATGGCACTTTCCTACTAAAAATATCGGTACCGGTTGAAAAATCGGGTTTTTGGATCATACACAGAAAAAACGATGTTTAGATTCTAAACGTTTTCCTAAACGGGAAAATGCAACGCCTTTTTAAACACGAGCTCAGCCTATACGCGTTTAGTTCTGAAATTTTTATTTTTCAAACGCGTATAGTTTGAAAATGTTTACGTTTCAAACGCGCATAGATTGAAAAAGTATCTGTTTCAAACGCGTTTAGATTGAAAACGTTTATGTTTCAACGAGGGGCTTCTAACTCGTGAATTCGGTGTACATCACTGGCTGAATTCCATGTGAATTCCAAAAACAAACTTCTGAATTCCATGTGAATTCCAAAAACAAACTTCTGAATTCCACGAAATATTCCATGTATTCAAGTGAATTCAAACGAATCAAGAATTGCCCTTTGAATTCAAGTGAATTCCCAAAACATTTCATGAATTCATGCGAAATTCCTGATCAAACTTTATGAATTCAAAAAAATCTTTGGCAAATTTACTGAATTCTCCGAAATAATTTTGTGAATTCATATGAATTCCAGCGTATTCCCAACAGTGTCAATGAATTCAATTGTATTCGCGACAATTAGCATGAATTCATTTGAATTCAGAAAAATCAGCTCGAACTCTTTAAGAATGCGCACGAATTCACTGAATTCCGCAATGAATTCTTTGGTATTCATTATTTTTTTCGTGTATTCATCTTTTCGATGAGATATTTTTTCAAACGATAGAGTATAAATACCACTGGGCCCAGTTTAAATCATTAAAAGTATTGTTCAGTGTTTTTATTTTGACAATAGCTCACTCGATCACGCACTCGACGACGCAAGCTGCTCACGCTATAGAAGCCCGCTCAAAGATTCGATTTACAAGTATAAGCCCGACTTTTGAAAAAAATCAAAGGAACCGAAAATTAAAGCAAGTTTCTAAGGGAGGAGGTAGATTTTTGGTCAGATCCTTGGTCCTATTGATCCAAATGACCTGATATTTTAACGAGACGCGTGTTTCGACGTGTTTTATTTAGTGCTGTGCGAGTACTCAATAAGACTCGAGTACTCCATAAGATATTTTCTGAGACTCGAAGAAGTTTCGAGTATCAGATTAAGGCTCGATAAATACTCGAACCTGCTTTTGGAAGACCTTATTTTCTAATATTTGTAAACGTGCAGATGTCTCGAAAGCCATTGGGGTGATGCCCAGTCATTCGCGATTTCTTAGCCACATCTTATGATGTACATCTACGATGAGGCTCTTAGTTTGGCCTGCCCTGGCGGCATTGTAGTGTCCCACGGTAAATGCCTTTGGTAGTATAAAATTTTTCGCTCGTCATTGAAGGGAGAATGAATGGGAGAAAATTGTGGTGAGGTGATATTTTTCGTTAGTGTATTTTAACAGCAAGTTTAAGAATTAGATTTATTTGTACTAGTAAAGTTAAACATTGAGAATTGTGTTTTACTCGAATTGTGTTTTTTTTTTGCTCGATAAATTTAAAGCGAGAGAGAGCATTATGGTATTGCCTTAATTTAAATTGGAGGTTTAATACTCCCTTTAAAATTCATGTCACCCGTCGACAATAAGGGTTTCACGCTTTTTATCCTGCTCCTCTATTTCAAAATTCAAAGAAATCAAGAGGAATATTTATAAATCAAAAGGAAGTATATACCTACGTTATATTTAGAACGGTTTTAAGGTGGTGTTTACTATTAGAAGTTACGTGTATTTTCTATAAATCGAGAAGAGTTTTAAAAGAAGGTACTAGCTTGGAGCCCCAGATATAACAAGTATAACATGACTAAATTTATTGAAGTAAGGATTAAGGGTTATGATTTTTTGTAAGGGCATCGAGGGGCTATTCACTCTGATCTTCAGTACTTCAGCCTTTTTTTCGGGTAAATCGTTTTACCATTACTGTTAATGGATGCACATCGTGGGGGTACTCACTCACGTTTTCCGTTCGTATCACACTATAATTATAACTGAAGTGAAAAAAATCAGTGATAATTTTAAAACAGTAGCTCATCGAGGGGCTATTTAGTCAAATTTTCTTTACGCCTGTTAAGTACGGTACGATGTGGCTACTATATCGAGCCCTTGGGTCGTCTTGTTAAATGTTGTTCTTACTTGTTGTTCGCGACTTTTAATTTTTTTCGGTCTTCATTTACCAAACAGGTTAGTATTAAGGGATAGAAATAATTTTAAAAGCACTTTCTTCCAATTTAGTGTTATGCCTATACCTTCTTGCTGTGTGTCTTATTGGTCATATGACACTTTCATCCAACCTTTTTCAGTTTGTTTCTTAATCATGATTTTTCTATGGGTTTTTTTTTTGAAATACAGTTTTGAACTAAAATTGCCTTAACACAATAAAGTTTACTAGGTGGAAACACCGCTCCTGGCCCAGTGGACCGTATGTCCCATACAACCGAATACTGTTGAACAGAATAAAGCCAAAATGTGGCGATTTTATGATCTTAAAATTTTAAATGCTATTTAACGATATATTTTTAATGCCGTTTTTACAGGCGGAATTAAAGATTTTGTCTTTTGGTTTTTTAAACATCCTTGTTCTAATGCTTAGTCTATCAATACACTTTCCAATATAAATATTGACACTCCGATGGTCAAATTACAAGTTTACTAGCAAGTCTCTATTGTAATCGAACCGAGCAGAAACTAAGCTAACCTAACCTGTAATAAAATCAATATATTAGAGAAGGACCTTGTTCCAGGGTCTTAATAAATATAACATATAATGTTCAAGGGTCTTAAAAAATATAGCATTTATTGGTAAGCATATAAATAAAACGGGTAGCAAAAACAAAAATATAATCCTTTCTGTTAACATGGTTACCACTCCAGATAAAAATTTTTCAAACGGTCGCAATGTAGAAAGCTCACAAACAAGTTCTATCAGGAGCCCTTCCTCATAAAAATATGTTTGTGATATTAACCAGACCTTACAGTAAAAGTATTCTTAAATAACTTATCGAGGGACCAGTCCCTATACACCGATGACTAGTAAAGTCATCATTTAATTAACCACTGCCATGAGTTAATAATATGTTAGCTCCCTAACATAATTTAGGGAGCTAACATATTATTAACTCATGCCACTGCAAAGGGCAGGGATTTCACTTTTACGTGTAATCCTTTTAGTACAGTCAAAGGTACAGCCGTGTACACACATTTCATTTCTAAAGCTTTTACCCGTAATTGGTATACAGGGACTCGTAACTTGACAAGTCCATCGCTAAATTATTTACCGAAAATTCTCTTAAAACATTTGAGTACTGGAATGTCACAGAGAAATTCGTTGAATTCCGTGAACTCACTTCAAAATCAACAAATTCACTGATGAATTTCGTGAATTCGCTTCAAAATTTACGAAATCGCAGATAAATTCAGTGAGATCTCTTTTTAATTTAGTGAATTCATCTAAAGCATTGATGAATTCAGAAAATTCCCTGAATTCACTTAAACATTTACGAATTCATACTCGAATTCCGTGAATTCACTAAAAAATCTATAAATTCGGATGTGAATTCATTTTTACTTGCGTGATGTCATCTAAAACATTGAAAAATTTCTTGAATTCTTTGAATTCTTTCTAAGAATTCTGTATTCAGTAGAGAATCATGAATTCACAGGGTTGAAAATGAAGGAATTCATGAATCTGAAATCAGGTGTACATCTTCTAGAGAGAGATAGCAGCCCCTCGGTTTCAAACGCGTTTGTTTTGAAAATGTTTAGGTCTCAAACGCGTTTAGATCGAAAACGATTATGTTTGAAACGCGTTTAGATTGAAAACGTTTATGTTTCACACGCGTTAAGATTGAAAACGTTTATGTTTCAAACGCGTTAAGATTGAAAACGATTATGTTTCAAACGCGTTATGATTGAAAACGTTTATGTTTCAAACGCGTTAAGATTGAAAACGTTTATGTTTCAAACGCGTTAAGATTGAAAACGTTTATGTTTCAAACGCGTTAAGATTGAAAACGTTTATGTTTCAAACGCGTTAAGATTGAAAACGTTTATGTTTCAAACGCGTTGAGATTGAAAACGTTTATGTTTGAAACGCGTTTAGATTGAAAACATTTATGTTTGAAACGCGTTTAGATTGAAAACGTTTATGTTTCAAACGCGTTCAGATTGAAAACGTTTATGTTTCAAACGCGTTCAGATTGAAAACGATTATGTCTAACCCGCATGTAGTTTTCCAACGTTAATATACAGATGTGGTATAGCTTAAGTAATATATAAACAACTATTTCAAATTATAATATAAAAATTATTCTTGGAATATCAAAATAAAACGGATCTTTATAGCTACAAAACTACCAAAGGCATTGAAATTACGAAAAATAAATCTATATATTACATTTAAATTATGAAAAAAAAAATATTAAGGTTTTGTAGGATTTCTCTACACGAGGCGAACTGCTAACGCGTTGCACTAGTGTAACAAGTTGGAAAAACCAAAATATTACCTCTCCGAGTCAAGAGGAGGACTACTACTACAAACTTATTAACCTAGATATAGAATTATTTCTCTTTTTTGAAGTTAAAATTTACGAATTATTAAAGCAGTATTCCAAGCATAGCGAATATACAGTAAAGCAGACGACATTTACATCCAATAAAAATATGTCTTGGACACATTTAAATCAGCAAATGGGAAAAGAACAGGAAATGAATTGTATAGATTTTGGAGAAATATAACCTTTATGTGTTTGAAAAGGCCCAATTGTCTACGCCTCAACTGTTAACCCTGCATTCTTATAGCTACATTCACAACTGGTTAGCAGTATAAACACTACTGTCTCGTTTCACCTCAACGATTTTCTTAGTTTGCCAACATGAGTGTTAACGTTAAACATCACCAAAGCTGACTTGTGGTTAGACGCACTGAAAGTCAATACGCACCATTATAAGAAAGGAAACTTCTAAGCTATAACCCGATAACGATTAGCCCTTTCACTGATCTAATTGCCACCATGATGCATTCTTCTACTATTAAATCTAAACATGATTAATTAAACGTGTAATTAACTTTCGGCTCACTCTGAACCGTTAATGTCCCTTCATTACAGACACGCAAATAAAAACCCACAGTTCAGTTCACCTCAGGTCTCAATTATTTACTCTTTGGTTCACTAAGTCTATTGCGGATAATACTTGATTTACCCGATTGCGTCCAGGCCTAAGCTTCCTTCTTGAAATCTTTATAGCAAGGATTATTCTATATACAGATGTAGTATAGCTTAAGTAATATATAAACAGCAATTTCAAATAATTATATTAAAAATTATCCTTGGAATATCAAAATGAAACAGAGCTTTAAAGCTAGAAAAGTACAAAATGCATCGTGGTTAAGAAAAATATTTCCACATATTCACTTTATATTATGGAAAAAGTGAATATTAAGGTTCTGTAGGATTTCTTTACACATCAAAGCAAAGCGAACTGCTAACGCAGTGCGCTAGTGTAACAACGGACGGACACACACAGGAAAAACATAGACTGCTTTTTAACTCTTAAACAAGATTATCTTAAATATTAAAATGAATAAATAATTAATATTTGATATTTTCTTCGTTAGTTGTTCTCCTTATTGAGCTTTACATCGTTTTAAAAAAGAACAATTAAACATTCTTGAAAGACTTGACTAATATTGACGTTTGAAATGGAGCATACGCCTGTTGCTTCGCCTTACTCAAATAGGTATTATATAAAGGATTCGAATCGCAGCTGTAGATAAGAACATTGCAATTGCGTGAACCTTTGGAGGAAGACCCCGCCATTGGAAGGCTAGACGTTTCTCGTAACCCTAGCCGATCGCCGCATACAAAAATAAGTACCCTGGTAATGGTAAAACAGTCAACGAGGTCGTCCCCTAGCAAAAACGTTGATCTGACCGGTTCTAGGTGCCTAGAAAGGTTTAAAATAAGTGTAAACATATTCTATACACTCATTTGCAAGTTTAGAATCATCTTGATTTTTTAATAGAAAACCCCATTTTGATGTTTTAACGTTGGTACGCCAAGATAACAAATAATATATTTTGATCGGTTATAATTACTAAACCTCTGATCTAAACTTACAGTTCACAACAAAAATGGCACTGAAACATTTTTAAAGGCAATTTTAACGTGAGTCAAACCGTTTATTGAGCAATACTTTTCTAAAATTTGAATTCATAACTCATATTGAGCAACACTTTTCTAAAATTTGAATTCATAACTCAAAATTAAACCCAGTTATATTATAAACCAAACTAATATAAAAATAAAATTTTATTTACTAAATATAGGCGAAGTTCTAATATCGCTTTTTTGGGAGTAAATTCTGAATTTTGTCGTGTCAAACACCAGCGAATGAATGTACCCCATTCCCAAATTTCTGAACCTTGGCCTCTCGGCATGAGAAGGGGTTAAAACCGATTCACCTAATAAAATATTAATTATTCTTCCTCAGATGCTCGAGTTAACTACATGACGTCAATATGTTTATAGCCTTTACACCTAGAGTAGGTTTTGAACACGTTTAAACCCTGGCGTTTCGGTTTATGCCCACTTTACGATAAGTTTAGATTTTAAACGTGTTTAAAAAGGCTTTCAATGCGCTGTTGTGTTTAGTTTTTATATGTTTAGCTATTACACCCATTGGTACTAGTTGGTGTTTATTTTTCGCACGTCCAATCTAAGGGTTTAGATTTTCAACATGTTTAAATCAAATGTATGTTCTCAAAACCTATACGTTGTTTTTTCTGTGTAGTGAGTAAATATCGGTATCGGGTAAAGCCGGGTATCGGCCATCTCTAGTAACAATAATTTAATAGAATTGTAAGACAATTTACTTATCTATTTTGAATTCCGTTTAGGCGTAAGATATGTCAAGTCTCTTGAAGTGCAGAGCTTGCCTAATGAAACTAAAATGTCTTTTTATGTGCTATTTTTGTAAGACAAACACTCTCGCTAATGTTTCAGTTGCCAGGGTAACAGAAATGATAATGTTGAATAATTAATTTATCTGATCAATATTGTTGTTGTAAATAAAGACCAGACTAGATGAGTTTGGAAACATTTAGTTTGGAGCAACTAGAACACGTTTTGTACGGGAATATTTATCTTTTCTAAGACTGATATCTGCTATAGACAGGCTCGCGCTTTGCAACATTTAAAGACCATTGCGTTTTGGTCGGTTGTATAACAAATTTATTTTAACTTGAGGCATTTATCCTCGATATAGAGTTAATGGCAAAACAATAGGTTTTAGAGTTAATTTTTTTGCGATTTTAAGTGTTTCTTACTTGGAGAAGGGAATTTGATATCATCAATCCTTAACTTTCTTCGCTCACGTGTTTATATTGAAAGTTTTAGCTAAAGTAGAGTCCAACGCCGCCAAAAAGTTCTCGGCGGCGGCGTTTGCACAGTTTAGGCATATTGGCGGCGTTCCTTACAATTTTATTGGCGGCAGCGGCGGCGTAAGAGGCGTGTAAGTTCACAACGAGTGATTAATGTCGTATGTAGTTCTCAGTTGTGAAGTGGTGGTGTTCACAAGATCAGTCCATGTTCTAAAATACTGGTTGATATCTCTTGAATTTTTAATGTGATTTGCAAAATAATGTTTGGAATTTTTGTGCGAAGTTTAAAATTTTTCTCTTTCCTAGCTTTTTGTAAGAACATTAAAACGAAAATTAACCATAATATAATGGCTTAGTCTCAAACAGTTTAAATTTGTTTCCTTCAGTTTCACTGGTTCGAGTATCTTAAAATTTTAGTGAGAGGCATATTTTTAAATTATCGTGCAAAATTTAAAAGTTTTGAAACGAATAGTTATTTTCTTAAAATTTTCCTAAGCGACTAAATAGGTTGTAGGATTATGCTCAAACAAAATTTTTATGAATTTTTTGGAAGTTGTTGTGTTCATTATTATACGAATTGCTAATACATGACACTACACGGTTAAAAGTCAAGTTATGCGTTTAATGATATATTTACAATGATTACATAGAGAGTTTAGCGAGAGGTGTGAATTACAATCCTTCTGACGATTGATTACTCGACAGGCGTTTTTATACTAGTCCTTATCATGTTTACAGTAATAGATAAGGTAGGCCTAGTAGGTCAGTTAGTTTTTTATCACATCGAAACATAACATCACTTTTTCTTTTTATAAGCCTAATCTTTCTACGGGTTTGCGTATTCGCCCTGATCGCCGCGAAGTCGTTTCGTCTGGTCTTGGTGCTGCTATGTTTTTCTGTTGCGTCATCTCGTGGTCGGGCGTTATTGTTGTTGTTGTTGCTTTGTCGTTATTTTCGATTGACGTCGGCGTTGGAATCCAAACAGTTTCAGGTGCTCTTTGTTGTGATTGGTCTTGGGTCACATCGTCCTTTTTGCGTTCCACTTCCGGGTTGGTCCATCTCCTCCTAATTTGATTTTGGTGCCTACGCAGCATCTGTTGTCTGTGCTCCACTTGATATAACTTGTTACCCATGCACTTATCTATGATACCGGGAATCCATCTAGGTCCTCTAGCATAATTTCTTATGTAGACTAGGTCTGCTTTAGCGTACATGGTGGGGTTTGTGGCGTTGTACTCTGATGTCTCAGATTGCTTCTTTGGTAGGCATAGGTCAAGAACGGTCGTGATATTTCTTCCCAACATTAATTCGGATGGTGATTTCCCGCATGCAAGAGGAGTCCGCCTGTGCCTCATGAGTATGCGAGCCAGTTTTTCGTCGAGTGAACCTTCTTTGGTGCTTTTTAATCCTTCATCCACTATGTCCTTTGCTGTCTTATGTCCGAGAGATAGTTTTTCTAGCGATGTTTTCACAGTACGAACGTTTCGCTCAGCTAGTCCATTTGATTGTGGGTGATAAGGCGGTGATGTGCGATGCTTTATGCCATTGTTTATGGTAAACGCTTTGAATTGTTCGCTGGTGAAACATGTGGCATTATCCGTGACCAGAGTGTTGATTATACCGAAGCGAGCCATTTTCGATCTGAGTGAGCGAATGACGCAGTCAGTTGAAGTAGATGAGACGATATCTACCTCTATCCATTTGGTGAACGCATCGACTGTTATCAGCAGGTATTTATTATCAATGGGTCCAGCGAAGTCACAATGGACTCGGTACCACGGTGTTGAAACGGTCGGCCATGGTGAAAATTCTTTCGCTGGTTCCGGTGTCTTGGATTGGCTTGCGTCGCAAAGCTTCAAGTGTTTGCCAATGTCTTCATCAATTTTAGGCCACCATTCTGTAGACCTTGCGAGTGACTTCATCCTTACTACGCCTTGATGGGTGTCGTGTAACTGTTCCATCATTTTAGATCTCAGGCTCTCAGGAATTATGGCTCTTTTTCCCATCATCAATATGCCTTGCATCGTAGCTAGTTCATCTCGCCGGTTGAAGTATGGTTTCGTTGTGACATCTGCTTTGTTCCACCCTTTTCCTTCTATCGTGTTCTCCATGAATTTTGACAATGTCTTGTCCTTCATTGTCTCACGCCGTATGTCATCTGTTGTTATTGGACCGTTGTCGAACTTGTCAATGAGCAATACGTATTCCGTGGGGAGTGGTGGTTCTTGATGTTGTATTGGTAGTGGAAGGCGACTCATGCAATCGGCGTTTGAATTAGAGCTGCCTTTCTTATACTCGATCTGGTAGTCATAAGCTGATAATGCGAGTGACCACATCTGTAATCTTGCGGCTGCCATTTGTGGCGTCGGTTTATTCTCGGCTAATAAACTGACCAATGGTTGATGATCGGTGATTAACTTGAATTTGCGACCCAACAAATAGTCCCGGAATTTCGTCACACCATATATAAGAGATAAGGCTTCTTTTTCTAGTTGAGAATAGTTTTTCTCTGCGTTGGAAATCGTTCGGGATGCGAAGGCAATGGGACGTTCTTCGCCGTGTGCGTAGTGAGATATGACCGCTCCTATGCCAGTGGGTGACGCATCGCATGCTAGTCGTATCTCTTGGTTGGGATCGAAGTGTACCAGTAGGTTCGATTTCGTTAGAAATTCCTTGGCTCTGGCAAATGTCGTCCTTTCCTCTTCGTTCCATCTCCAATCCACGTCTTTTCGTAGTAGCTCGAATAATGGTGCTAGTTGCGTCGCATAGTTCGGTACGAACTTGGCGTAGTAGTTGATTAAACCCAAGAATGACCTCAGTTCTTCCACGTTTTTGGGTTCAGGAGCGTCGGATATCGCCGTCATTTTGTTTGACATTGGATGCAGCCCTTCCTTGTCCAAGTGGTGACCCAGGAAATCAAGGGTAAGTTTAGCGAATTGACATTTTTCACGTCTAAGCTTGAGTCCTGCGTCTTTTATGACTTCGAGTAGTGAGTCCAATTTCCGTAGATGGTCCCTTTCGTCTAAGCCACCTATCGCTATATCGTCCTGCATGGGTGTCACATTGTCTTGATTCCTTAGCAAGGCTTCCATGTGCTTTTGGAATATGGCCGATGCTGACGATATACCGTATGGTAAGTAGTTGTACTTGAAAAGCCCTTTTTGAGTATTGATGACTACTAAATCCTTGGATTCGTCGTCCAACTCCAGTTGACTGTATGCATCCCTCATGTCTAACTTCGAGAATATTTTGCATCCCGACAGCTTGGTGAATATGTCCTCGGCTTTTGGTAGCGGATATTTTTCCGTCAGGATTTGCTGATTGGCGGTGACTTTAAAGTCGCCGCATATCCTTACTTTGCCATTAGGTTTTAAAATCGGGACGATGGGAGCGGCTGATTGCGCGAACGGTATTGGAGAGATTATCTTCGCTTCTTCCAGTCTTGTTAGTTCTTGGTCGACTTTCTCTTTGTATGCGTATGGTACAGATCGCGCTTTGAAGAATTTCGGTTCCATGTCCGGTTTACGATACAGATGAACTTTTACGTCTTTCAAGTGTCCATATGTACTGGTGTCGAAGACTTCCGCATGTTTATCTAGTATCGCTTGTAAAGTTTCTTCCGTGCTGGATATGTTTGCTACTACGTCCACTGTGTTTGGGAATCCATTTCCTAATATGGGTAGTGCTGATGACAACCAGTTTCTGCCGCAAAGCGTGGGTCCTTTTCCTTCGTACACTACTATCGGTAGGATGTCTTCGTGAATTTGGTACGACGCGTTGACGCTCGTGACGCCTATGACTTCGATGGAGTGTCCAGAGAACGATTTGAGACTTGTGTTGAATTGCTGTAATGATTCTTTGTCTATTATTCCTTCGGCGTTCTCGCTGGAGATGAGTGAATACGCAGAGCCGGTATCTACTTCCATGATGATGCTTTTCTGGTTGATCATGCATTCTATCTTGTAAGGTGCAACTGTCCTTGTGTCATTCAACGCAGGCATATGGTAGATTTCTTCCTCGTTTTGATCCAATGGTACTTCTTCAGAGAAGATATGGTGAATTTCGAACGTGTCGTATTCGTTGTCCTGAGTCTTTATATGGTTTGTATGCGACCAAGTTTTGCGTTGGCTGTTTTTACAGGCTCTTGACAAATGTCCCTTCTTACGGCATGCGTGACAGGTGGATTCTTTGTATTCGCAGTTGGTTGCAGCATGTCTTTGTCCATTACATCTGTAGCAACTGTTGGAATGACTGTTGTCCGCTCTCTTGAAATGACCTTGACCTTCATGTTTCGATGGCTTCATCTCTTGGTTTTGTGTAGATGGCTGTCTTGATTTATGACGTCGTGTCTTCCTGGAGAGTATGGATATCGCATTTATCATCTCAGCTCCATCTGCGTACTGCTGGCTCCTCATGGTACTGACATTTTGTGTCACTTGTTCCATTGTCTGTGCGATGGCAACAGCTTTAGTCAGTGTTAGCTTTTCTTCTGCTAACAGCCTTTTCTGCAGTGAATCGTCCTTGCATCCGCACACCAGTCGATCTCTAAGCATGTCGTCTAATGAGTTGCCGTACATACAAAATTCGCTCATTCTTCTGAGTTCGGAGATGTATTTTGCTATCGTTTCTCCTTGTTGTCGGTCTCTCGAGTTGAATTTATAACGCTCGACGATTTCTGATGGTATTGGATTAAAATAGTCGTTTAACGCTTTGACTAATTCGGCGTAAGTCTTGTCGGTTGGTTTGGCAGGTCCCACGATATTGCGCAACGTGGCGTACGTTGAGGCTCCTATGACGGTGAGCAACATCGCCCGTTTCTTGTTTTCCTCTGTTACATCATGAGCAATGAAATACTGCCCCAGCCTTTCTGCGTATAGGGTCCAGGACTCGGATTTTTCTTCGAAGGTTCCGAATTGTGCGGTAAGAGACATGTTGTGTTTGTCTTCTTCTGCTCCGTTAGCTGGTACTCCTTTTTGCGGCGGTGATTGTAGTAGAGGATCTTCGTTGTGCAAGGGGTTATCGGGATCTCGCCTCCGTCGCCATTATGTTGTGTTCATTATTATACGAATTGCTAATACATGACACTACACGGTTAAAAGTCAAGTTATACGTTTAATGATATATTTACAATGATTACATAGAGAGTTTAGCGAGAGGTGTGAATTATAATCCTTCTGACGATTGATTACTCGACAGGCGTTTATATACTAGTCCTTATCATGTTTACAGTAATAGATAAGGTAGGCCTAGTAGGTCAGTTAGTTTTTTATCACATCGAAACATAACAGAAGTGAATGGATCGTTTGAAAACTTTGAAACTTCGCGTCATAAATTAAAACCCTTCAATATGCCTCTCACAAAAATTTCAAGAGATTCGATCAAGTGAAACGGAAGAAACTTTTAAACCGTTCGAAGACCAAACCCTTTTATAGGGCTAATTTTCGTTTTAATATTTATAAAAAACTATAAAAGGAAATGTTTTGAAAATTTCCAAAAAATAGCAAACGTTGTTTTGCACATCTCTTTAAAATTTCAACAGATTTGAACCAGTAGTTTCAACATTCTGGCTAGATAACTGTGTTCCTCCCATAGCCGGCCTATGGCTCCTTCGATTTTTCGAGCGAAAAAGCCCAACATTACCAACACGCGCTTTTACATAGGAAAAACATTGGCGTGTGAAGCCAGAGAGTGATAGAGTGGGCTGTGGTTGTAGCAAAGATGGCAGAAACGAGAACCAGTCAAGGCTAGGAGTCTAGATCCGTGTACACTCTTAAAACTCATGGGTTGAATGAGTTGGGCTATTTGAGTTTTAACTAAAATTTGGTTAAAAAATAACCCTGTAGCAGTTGAATAAACATTCCCTGGTAGTTTGGGATGGGGTTGTTTCAAACCCAAAAATTTGGTTATTGCAGTAACCTAAATTGGGTCATTTGCAATTTTAGGCAAACGTAGCATACAAATACACGATATTGTACACCAGATGGATGTTTAGGCGACTTTGTTACTCTTTCTCTATTGATTTTGAGTTGATAAACATGATTATCTTAAATATTAAAATAAATACAATTAATATTACACATTTTCTTCGATAGTTATCTACTTTATTGCGGGTTGCATCGTTTTAAAAAATAACTATTGAACATTATTGAGATTCAGACTACCCTAGTAGCACTGCCGACGTAGGGCCTACATGGTCGGCTTTGTGTGTTACCGACGAGTTGGTAAAAAGGCACTAATAAGTCGGGAGAGTAATAGTTTGAAAGTCGAAATGTCCGCCTGGAGGGACGACGGCCCGCCGGTTTTCCTACTGTTTTGAGGCTACTATAAAACGACTGTTGGCCGACTATATGTCGGCGTCATTATGCCTACCTAAAGCCGCGCTCAATCCGACGATTTCGCGGCTTTTTAGTATAGGAACGGTAAATCGTCGGTAAAGGGCTGGTAGAGTAAGGGTTTGAGAGTCGAAATGTCCGCCCGGCGGGACGACGGCCCTCCGGTTTTCCTACTGTTTTGAGGCTACTATAAAACGACTGTTGGCCGACTATATGTCGGCGTCATTATGCCTACCTAAAGCCGCGCTCAATCCGACGATTTCGCGGCTTTTTAGTATAGGAACGGTAAATCGTCGGTAAAGGGCTGGTAGAGTAAGGGTTTGAGAGTCGAAGTGCCCGCCCGGTGGGACGACGGCCCACTGGTTTACCGACTGTTACGACACGAATGAAATACGACCCTCATCCAGCACGTTTGAGAGTCGACTTAACCGCCTGTCAGCAAGAGGTCCGACGCTTTTGCCACGATCAAGCCTTAACTCGAGGCTTCATTCGCTTATAGTAAAGGATACTGATACCTAGTATTGAAATTTCTTTAATACATTTTCAATGAACAACACTTAAGAATTTGTACTTTGAATATTTCAAGTAACATGCAGGTCAATTATAACAATTTCAAATACTAAACAATGTATTCGATATGACACGACTAGTCGAATGGAAATATTAGCTGCCTAGCTAATTGGTTTTAACAAAAAGTAAAATTTTTCAGAGCGAGTATAATATTTACATCAATTAAAGCATTTATTGATATTCATTGTTAATATCTTCGATGTGGCCAGTTACTATCTCTTAAATTACTAAAATCTTAATGAAAAATATACACTTACAGATTTTTTAAGGAAAAATAAAAACATACAATTCTAAAGGGTATTACTTGACACATTTTTCTCTTAATATGTTTGAAACCGCATAAAAATTCTCAAATTAAAACAAATTGAGATCTATTTTGGAATTCAGTATTATTTTCACAACCAAAAATCTTTAAAATACTTAATATATAAGGTTTTTGAACTCCAAGCGCCCCAAAACACTTGCTTCTTTTATATTCAAACAAAGAAACTGAAGGTATACATAAACGTTTAAGTTTTGGTTTCACTTTCTATGGGTGTGGTTCCCAGCAGATGAGAAGCTAGGTAAAAAAGCAAAGGCTTATGCATAAAACTGGCTCTAAGAGGTAGATAAATTGATAATTCAATAACAAAATTCAAACCTTACGTGACAACCGAAGACGTTTCAAGTTTATGAAGTGTGACAAAGAACCTTAGCGATTAAATTAAAAGTTAGCAAGCCTATAACTAATCATTTTCGACCACAAAAATCTTGTTTAAACATTCTAACGACCCAGCCGCATCAGAGATACTGGAAAGGCTAACTTGCTTTCGCACTAGCAGCGCCCTCTTCGATGATGACGTGCATGGTTTCATTTTACTCTTTTAAAACATGACCATACCGACTATCGGGAAGGAGTTGGTAATCAATTGGCAAAAATGGGTTACATGTTTTGGACGGTAGGCGAGCCTACTTCAAACCACCACAGTTCCAACTGTCGGATAAAGTCGGTTACTAAACGGCCTAAGCATAACTTTGCTTTTAATTTTACTCTTCTTAAACGTCACAATACCGACTAGCGCGAGAGAGTCGGTAATCAATTGGCAAAAAATAAGTTGGAATTTTCTAGACGGTAGGCAAGCCTACTTTAAACCATCTCTGTTCCAACTGTCAGATAGATGTCGGCATTGCTAACTAAAAGAAGTAGTCGGCTTCATGAGTCGGAAAAGTGTCGGAATAAGCATGGTACAGCTGACTGGACCGTAAACCGACTATTCGACCTTTAACCGACTGTTATGCGGAAGGCTTGTGCTACTGGGGTAATATTGACGTTTTAAATGAAGTATACGCCTGTTGTTTCGTCTTACTCAAATACATATTAACCAGAGGAAAAAAAAGTGAAAAAGCCAACGGCACGCAGTGTTCCTAAGTGGTCTCCCTCCCAAGTACTGACTGCGCTCGACGCTGCTTAACTTCTTTGATCGGACGAGAACCGGTGTTTTCAGCTTGATATGGCCGTTGCCGAGAGTGCTATTTAATAATTTGAATTTAATTAACCTTCATCTTTATAAAACAATAACAAAAAGAAGATATGTTTGCTTTTTTCATATCTGATGGAATTTAAAAGAGGAAACAAAAGTGAAAAAGCCAACGGCACGCAGAGTTTCCAAGTACTGACTGCGCTCGACGCTGCCTAACTTCGGTGATCGGACGATAACCGGTGTTTTCAGCTTGATATAGCCGTTGCCGAGAGTGCTAGATAATAATTCGAATTTAAATTAAGTGAGACAAATTGACCTACATCTTTTTAAAACAATAACAAAAAGAAAATATGTTTGCTTTTTTCATATCTATAGGAATTTAAAAGAGGAAAAAAAAGTGAAAAAGCCAACGGCACGCAGTGTTCCTAAGTGGTCTCCCTCCCAAGTACTGACTGCGCTCGACGCTGCTTAACTTCTTTGATCGGACGAGAACCGGTGTTTTCAGCTTGATATGGCCGTTGCCGAGAGTGCTATTTAATAATTTGAATTTAATTAACCTTCATCTTTATAAAACAATAACAAAAAGAAGATATGTTTGCTTTTTTCATATCTGATGGAATTTAAAAGAGGAAACAAAAGTGAAAAAGCCAACGGCACGCAGAGTTTCCAAGTACTGACTGCGCTCGACGCTGCTTAACTTCGGTGATCGGACGATAACCGGTGTTTTCAGCTTGATATAGCCGTTGCCGAGAGTGCTAGATAATAATTCGAATTTAAATTAAGTGAGACAAATTGACCTACATCTTTTTAAAACAATAACAAAAAGAAAATATGTTTGCTTTTTTCATATCTATAGAAATTTAAAAGAGGAAAAAAAAGTGAAAAAGCCAACGGCACGCAGTGTTCCTAAGTGGTCTCCCTCCCAAGTACTGACTTCGCTCGAGGCTGCTTAACTTCGGTGATCGGACGAGAACCGGTGTTTTCAGCGTGATATGGCCGTTGCCGAGAGTGCTAGATAATAATTCGAATTTAAATTAAGTGAGACAAATTGACCTACATCTTTTTAAAACAATAACAAAAAGAAAATATGTTTGCTTTTTTCATATCTATAGGAATTTAAAAGAGGAAAAAAAAGTGAAAAAGCCAACGGCACGCAGTGTTCCTAAGTGGTCTCCCTCCCAAGTACTGACTTCGCTCGACGCTGCTTAACTTCGGTGATCGGACGAGAACCGGTGTTTTCAGCGTGATATGGCCGTTGCCGAGAGTGCTAGATAATAATTCGAATTTAAATTAAGTGAGACAAATTGACCTTCATCTTTTTAAAACAATAAGAAAAAGAAAATATGTGTGCTTTTTTCATATCTATTGGAATTTAAAAGAGGAAAAAAAAGTGAAAAAGCCAACGGCACGCAGTGTTCCTAAGTGGTCTCCCTCCCAAGTACTGACTGCGCTCGACGCTGCTTAACTTCGGTGATCCGACGAGAACCGGTGTTTTCAGCGTGATATGGCCGTTGCCGAGAGTGCTAGATAATAATTCGAATTTAAATTAAGTGAGACAAATTGACCTTCACCTTTTTAAAACAATCACAAAAAGAAAATATGTTTGCTTTTTTCATATCTATAGGAATTTAAAAGAGGAAAAAAAAGTGAAAAAGCCAACGGCACAAAGTGTTCCTAAGTGGTCTCCCTCCCAAGTACTGACTGCGCTCGACGCTGCTTAACTTCGGTGATCGGACGAGAACCGGTGTTTTCAGCGTGATATGGCCGTTACCGAGAGTGCTAGATAATAATTCGAATTTAAATTAAGTGAGACAAATTGACCTTCACCTTTTTAAAACAATAACAAAAAGAAAATATGTTTGCTTTTTTCATATCTATAGGAATTTAAAAGAGGAAAAAAAAGTGAAAAAGCCAACGGCACAAAGTGTTCCTAAGTGGTCTCCCTCCCAAGTACTGACTGCGCTCGACGCTGCTTAACTTCGGTGATCGGACGAGAACCGGTGTTTTCAGCGTGATATGGCCGTTGCCGAGAGTACTAGATAATAATTCGAATTTAAATTAAGTGAGACAAATTAACCTTCATCTTTTTAAAACAATAACAAAAAGAAAATATGTTTGCTTTTTTCATATCTATTGGAATTTAAAAGAGGAAAAAAAAGTGAAAAAGCCAACGACACGCAGTGTTCCTAAGTGGTCTCCCTCCCAAGTACTGACTGCGCTCGACGCTTCTTAACTTCGGTGATCGGACGAGAACCGGTGTTTTCAGCGTGATATGGCCGTTGCCGAGAGTGCTAGATAATAATTCGAATTTAAATTAAGTGAGACAAATTGACCATCATCTTTTTAAAACAATAACAAAAAGAAAATATGTTTGCTTTTTTCATATCTATTGGAATTTAAAAGAGGAAAAAAAAGTGAAAAAGCCAACGACACGCAGTGTTCCTAAGTGGTCTCCCTCCCAAGTACTGACTGCGCTCGACGCTTCTTAACTTCGGTGATCGGACGAGAACCGGTGTTTTCAGCGTGATATGGCCGTTGCCGAGAGTGCTAGATAATAATTCGAATTTAAATTAAGTGAGACAAATTGACCATCATCTTTTTAAAACAATAACAAAAAGAAAATATGTTTGCTTTTTTCATATCTATTGGAATTTAAAAGAGGAAAAAAAAGTGAAAAAGCCAACGGCACGCAGTGTTCCTAAGTGGTCTCCCTCCCAAGTACTGACTGCGCTCGACGCTTCTTAACTTCGGTGAACGGACGAGAACCGGTGTTTTCAGCGTGATATGTCCGTTGCCGAGAGTGCTAATTAATAATTTGAATTTAATTAACCTAAATCTTTATAAAACAATAACAAAAAGAAGATATGTTTGCTTTTTTCATATCTGATGGAATTTAAAAGAGGAAACATAAGTGAAAAAGCCAACGGCACGCAGAGTTTCCAAGTACTGACTGCGCTCGACGCTGCTTATTTTCGGTGATAGGACGAGAACCGGTGTTTTCAGCTTGATATGGCCGTTGCCGAGAGTGCTATTTAATAATTTGAATTTAATTAACCTTCATCTTTATAAAACAATAACAAAAAGAAGATATGTTTGCTTTTTTCATATCTGATGGAATTTAAAAGAGGAAACAAAAGTGAAAAAGCCAACGGCACGCAGAGTTTCCAAGTACTGACTGCGCTCGACGCTGCTTAACTGTGGTGATCGGACGAGAACCGGTGTTTTCAGCGTAATATGGCCGTTGCCGAGAGTGCTAGATAATAATTCGAATTTAAATTAAGTGAGACAAATTATCCTTCATCTTTTTAAAACAATAACAAAAAGAAAATATGTTTGCTTTTTTCATATCTATTGGAATTTAAATGAGGAAAAAAAAGTGAAAAAGACAACGGCACGCAGCGTTCCTAAGTGGTCTCCCTCCCAAGTACTGACTGCAATCGACGCTGCTTAACTTCGGTGATCGGACGAGAACCGGTGTTTTCAGCGTGATATGGCCGTTGCCGAGAGTGCTATTTAATAATTTGAATTTAATTAACCTTCATCTTTATAAATCAATAAGAAAAAGAAGATATGTTTGCTTTTTTCTATCTGATGGAATTTAAAAGAGGAAATAAAAGTGAAAATGCCACCGCCACGCAAAGTTTCCAAGCACTGACTGCGCTCGACGCTGCTTAACTGTGGTGATCGGACGAGAACCGGTGTTTTCAGCGTGATATGGCCGTTGCCGAGAGTGCTATTTAATAATTTGAATTTAATTAACCTTCATCTTTATAAAAAAATAACAAAAAGAAGATATATTTGCTTTTTTCATATCTGATGGAATTTAAAAGAGGAAACAAAAGTGAAAAAGCCAACGGCACGCAGAGTTTCCAAGTACTGACTGCGCTCGACGCTGCTTAACTGTGGTGATCGGACGAGAACCGGTGTTTTCAGCGTGATATGGCCGTTGCCGAGAGTGCTAGATAATAATTCGAATTTAAATTAAGTGAGACAAATTATCCTTCATCTTTTTAAAACAATAACAAAAAGAAAATATGTTTGCTTTTTTCATATCTATTGGAATTTAAATGAGGAAAAAAAAGTGAAAAAGACAACGGCACGCAGTGTTCCTAAGTGGTCTCCCTCCCAAGTACTGACTGCGCTCGACGCTGCTTAACTGTGGTGATCGGACGAGAACCGGTGTTTTCAGCGTGATATGGCCGTTGCCGAGAGTGCTAGATAATAATTCGAATTTAAATTAAGTGAGACAAATTATCCTTCATCTTTTTAAAACAATAACAAAAAGAAAATATGTTTGCTTTTTTCATATCTATTGGAATTTAAATGAGGAAAAAAAAGTGAAAAAGACAACGGCACGCAGTGTTCCTAAGTGGTCTCCCTCCCAAGTACTGACTGCGCTCGACGCTGCTTAACTTCGGTGATCGGACGAGAACCGGTGTTTTCAGCGTGATATGGACGTTGCCGAGAGTGCTAGATAATAATTCGAATTTAAATTAAGTGAGACAAATTAACCTTCATCTTTTTAAAACAATAACAAAAAGAAAATATGTTTGCTTTTTTCATATCTATTGGGATTTAAAAGAGGAAAAAAAAGTGAAAAAGCCAACGGCACGCAGTGTTCCTAAGTGGTCTCCCTCCCAAGTACTGACTGCGCTCGACGCTGCTTAACTTCGGTGATCGGACGAGAACCGGTGTTTTCAGCGTGATATGGCCGTTGCCGAGAGTGCTATTTAATAATTTGAATTTAATTAACCTTCATCTTTATAAATCAATAAGAAAAAGAAGATATGTTTGCTTTTTTCTATCTGATGGAATTTAAAAGAGGAAATAAAAGTGAAAATGCCAACGCCACGCAAAGTTTCCAAGTACTGACTGCGCTCGACGCTGCTTAACTTCGGTAATCGGACGAGAAACGGTGTTTTCAGCGTGATATGGCCGTTGCCGAGAGTGCTATTTAATAATTCGAATTTAAATTAAGTGAGACAAATTAACCTTCATCTTTTTAAAACAATAACAAAAAGAAAATATGTTGGCTTTTTTCATATCTATTGGAATTTAAAAGAGGAAAAAAAGTGAAAAAGACAACGGCACGCAGTGTTCCTAAGTGGTCTCCCTCCCAAGTACTGACTGCGCTCGACGCTGCTTAACTTCGGTGATCGGACGAGAACCGGTGTTTTCAGCGTGATATGGCCGTTGCCGAGAGTGCTATTTAATAATTTGAATTTAATTAACCTTCATCTTTATAAATCATTAAGAAAAAGAAGATATGTTTGCTTTTTTCATATCTGATGGAATTTAAAAGAAGAAATAAAAGTGAAAATGCCAACGCCACGCAAAGTTTCCAAGTACTGACTGCGCTCGACGCTGCTTAACTTCGGTGATCGGACGAGAACCGGTGTTTTCAGCGTGATATAGCCGTTGCCGAGAGTGCTATTTAATAATTTGAATTTAAATTAAGTGAGACAAATTAACCTTCATCTTTTTAAAACAATAACAAAAAGAAAATATGTTGGCTTTTTTCATATCTATTGGAATTTAAAAGAGCAAAAAAAAGTGAAAAAGCCAACGGCACGCAGTGTTCCTAAGTGGTCTCCCTCCCAAGTACTGACTGCGCTCGACGCTGCTTAACTTCGGTGATCCGACAAGAACCGGTGTTTTCAGCGTGATATGGCCCTTGCCGAAAGTGCTAGATAATAACTCGAATTTAAATTAAGTGAGACAAATTGACCATCTTTTTAAAACAATAACAAAAAGAAAATATGTTTGCTTTTTTCATATCTATAGGAATTTAAAAGAGGAAAAAAAAGTGAAAAAGCCAACGGCACGCAGTGTTCCTAAGTGGTCTCCCTCCCAAGTACTGACTGCGCTCGACGCTGCTTAACTTCGGTGATCCGACGAGAACCGGTGTTTTCAGCGTGATATGGCCGTTGCCGAGAGTTCTATTTAATAATTCGAATTTAAATTAAGTGAGACAAATTGACCTACATCTTTTTAAAACAATAACAAAAAGAAAATATGTTTGCTTTTTTCATATCTATAGGAATTTAAAAGAGGAAAAAAAAGTGAAAAAGCCAACGGCACGCAGTGTTCCTAAGTGGTCTCCCTCCCAAGTACTGATTTCGCTCGACGCTGCTTAACTTCGGTGATCGGACGAGAACCGGTGTTTTCAGCGTGATATGGCCGTTGCCGAGAGTGCTAGATAATAATTCGAATTTAAATTAAGTGAGACAAATTGACCTTCATCTTTTTAAAACAATAACAAAAAGAAAATATGTGTGCTTTTTTCATATCTATTGGAATTTAAAAGAGGGAAAAAAAGTGAAAAAGCCAACGGCACGCAGTGTTCCTAAGTGGTCTCCCTCCCAAGTACTGACTGCGCTCGACGCTGCTTAACTTCGGTGATCCGACGAGAACCGGTGTTTTCAGCGTGATATGGCCGTTGCCGAGAGTGCTAGATAATAATTCGAATTTAAATTAAGTGAGACAAATTGACCTTCACCTTTTTAAAACAATAACAAAAAGAAAATATGTTTGCTTTTTTCATATCTATAGGAATTTAAAGGAGGAAAAAAAAGTGAAAAAATCAACGGCACAAAGTGTTCCTAAGTGGTCTCCCTCCCAAGTACTGACTGCGCTCGACGCTGCTTAACTTCGGTGATCGGACGAGAACCGGTGTTTTCAGCGTGATATGGCCGTTGCCGAGAGTGCTAGATAATAATTCGAATTTAAATTAAGTGAGACAAATTAACCTTCATCTTTTTAAAACAATAACAAAAAGAAAATATGTTTGCTTTTTTCATATCTATTGGAATTTAAAAGAGGAAAAAAAAGTGAAAAAGCCAACGGCACGCAGTGTTCCTAAGTGGTCTCCCTCCGAAGTACTGACTGCGCTCGACGCTTCTTAACTTCGGTGAACGGACGAGAACCGGTGTTTTCAGCGTGATATATCCGTTGCCGAGAGTGCTAATTAATAATTTGAATTTAATTAACCTAAATCTTTATAAAACAATAACAAAAAGAAGATATGTTTGCTTTTTTCATATCTGATGGAATTTAAAAGAGGAAACATAAGTGAAAAAGCCAACGGCACGCAGAGTTTCCAAGTACTGACTGCGCTCGACGCTGCTTATTTTCGGTGATCGGACGAGAACCGGTGTTTTCAGCTTGATATGGCCGTTGCCGAGAGTGCTATTTAATAATTTGAATTTAATTAACCTTCATCTTTATAAAACAATAACAAAAAGAAGATATGTTTGCTTTTTTCATATCTGATGGAATTTAAAAGAGGAAACAAAAGTGAAAAAGCCAACGGCACGCAGAGTTTCCAAGTACTGACTGCGCTCGACGCTGCTTAACTTCGGTGATCGGACGATAACCGGTGTTTTCAGCTTGATATGGCCGTTGCCGAGAGTGCTATTTAATAATTTGAATTTAATTAACCTTCATCTTTATAAAAAAAATAACAAAAAGAAGATATGTTTGCTTTTTTCATATCTGATGGAATTTAAAAGAGGAAACAAAAGTGAAAAAGCCAACGGCACGCAGAGTTTCCAAGTACTGACTGCGCTCGACGCTGCTTAACTGTGGTGATCGGACGAGAACCGGTGTTTTCAGCGTGATATGGCCGTTGCCGAGAGTGCTATTTAATAATTTGAATTTAATTAACCTTCATCTTTATAAAAAAATAACAAAAAGAAGATATGTTTGCTTTTTTCATATCTGATGGAATTTAAAAGAGGAAACAAAAGTGAAAAAGCCAACGGCACGCAGAGTTTCCAAGTACTGACTGCGCTCGACGCTGCTTAACTGTGGTGATCGGACGAGAACCGGTGTTTTCAGCGTGATATGGCCGTTGCCGAGAGTGCTATTTAATAATTTGAATTTAATTAACCTTCATCTTTATAAAAAAATAAGAAAAAGAAGATATGTTTGCTTTTTTCATATCTGATGGAATTTAAAAGAGGAAACAAAAGTGAAAAAGCCAACGGCACGCAGAGTTCCTAAGTGGTCGCCCTCCCAAGTACTGACTGCGCTTGACGCTGCTTAACTTCGGTTATCGGACGAGAACCGGTGTTTTCAGCGTGATATGGCCGTTGCCGAGAGTGCTATTTAATAATTTGAATTTAATTAACCTTCATCTTTATAAATCAATAAGAAAAAGAAGATATGTTTGCTTTTTTCTATCTGATGGAATTTAAAAGAGGAAATAAAAGTGAAAATGCCACCGCCACGCAAAGTTTCCAAGCACTGACTGCGCTCGACGCTGCTTAACTGTGGTGATCGGACGAGAACCGGTGTTTTCAGCGTGATATGGCCGTTGCCGAGAGTGCTATTTAATAATTTGAATTTAATTAACCTTCATCTTTATAAAAAAATAACAAAAAGAAGATATATTTGCTTTTTTCATATCTGATGGAATTTAAAAGAGGAAACAAAAGTGAAAAAGCCAACGGCACGCAGAGTTTCCAAGTACTGACTGCGCTCGACGCTGCTTAACTGTGGTGATCGGACGAGAACCGGTGTTTTCAGCGTGATATGGCCGTTGCCGAGAGTGCTAGATAATAATTCGAATTTAAATTAAGTGAGACAAATTATCCTTCATCTTTTTAAAACAATAACAAAAAGAAAATATGTTTGCTTTTTTCATATCTATTGGAATTTAAATGAGGAAAAAAAAGTGAAAAAGACAACGGCACGCAGTGTTCCTAAGTGGTCTCCCTCCCAAGTACTGACTGCGCTCGACGCTGCTTAACTTCGGTGATCGGACGAGAACCGGTGTTTTCAGCGTGATATGGACGTTGCCGAGAGTGCTAGATAATAATTCGAATTTAAATTAAGTGAGACAAATTAACCTTCATCTTTTTAAAACAATAACAAAAAGAAAATATGTTTGCTTTTTTCATATCTATTGGAATTTAAATGAGGAAAAAAAAGTGAAAAAGACAACGGCACGCAGTGTTCCTAAGTGGTCTCCCTCCCAAGTACTGACTGCGCTTGACGCTGCTTAACTTCGGTTATCGGACGAGAACCGGTGTTTTCAGCGTGATATGGCCGTTGCCGAGAGTGCTATTTAATAATTTGAATTTAATTAACCTTCATCTTTATAAATCAATAAGAAAAAGAAGATATGTTTGCTTTTTTCTATCTGATGGAATTTAAAAGAGGAAATAAAAGTGAAAATGCCACCGCCACGCAAAGTTTCCAAGCACTGACTGCGCTCGACGCTGCTTAACTGTGGTGATCGGACGAGAACCGGTGTTTTCAGCGTGATATGGCCGTTGCCGAGAGTGCTATTTAATAATTTGAATTTAATTAACCTTCATCTTTATAAATCAATAAGAAAAAGAAGATATGTTTGCTTTTTTCTATCTGATGGAATTTAAAAGAGGAAATAAAAGTGAAAATGCCAACGCCACGCAAAGTTTCCAAGTACTGACTGCGCTCGACGCTGCTTAACTTCGGTAATCGGACGAGAAACGGTGTTTTCAGCGTGATATGGCCGTTGCCGAGAGTGCTATTTAATAATTCGAATTTAAATTAAGTGAGACAAATTAACCTTCATCTTTTTAAAACAATAACAAAAAGAAAATATGTTGGCTTTTTTCATATCTATTGGAATTTAAAAGAGGAAAAAAAGTGAAAAAGACAACGGCTTGCAGTGTTCCTAAGTGGTCTCCCTCCCAAGTACTGACTGCGCTCGACGCTGCTTAACTTCGGTGATCGGACGAGAACCGGTGTTTTCAGCGTGATATGGCCGTTGCCGAGAGTGCTATTTAATAATTTGAATTTAATTAACCTTCATCTTTATAAATCATTAAGAAAAAGAAGATATGTTTGCTTTTTTCATATCTGATGGAATTTAAAAGAAGAAATAAAAGTGAAAATGCCAACGCCACGCAAAGTTTCCAAGTACTGACTGCGCTCGACGCTGCTTAACTTCGGTGATCGGACGAGAACCGGTGTTTTCAGCGTGATATGGCCGTTGCCGAGAGTGCTATTTAATAATTTGAATTTAAATTAAGTGAGACAAATTAACCTTCATCTTTTTAAAACAATAACAAAAAGAAAATATGTTGGCTTTTTTCATATCTATTGGAATTTAAAAGAGGAAAAAAAAGTGAAAAAGCCAACGGCACGCAGTGTTCCTAAGTGGTCTCCCTCCCAAGTACTGACTGCGCTCGACGCTGCTTAACTTCGGTGATCCGACAAGAACCGGTGTTTTCAGCGTGATATGGCCCTTGCCGAAAGTGCTAGATAATAACTCGAATTTAAATTAAGTGAGACAAATTGACCATCTTTTTAAAACAATAACAAAAAGAAAATATGTTTGCTTTTTTCATATCTATAGGAATTTAAAAGAGGAAAAAAAAGTGAAAAAGCCAACGGCACGCAGTGTTCCTAAGTGGTCTCCCTCCCAAGTACTGACTGCGCTCGACGCTGCTTAACTTCGGTGATCCGACGAGAACCGGTGTTTTCAGCGTGATATGGCCGTTGCCGAGAGTTCTATTTAATGTTTCGAATTTAAATTAAGTGAGACAAATTGACCTACATCTTTTTAAAACAATAACAAAAAGAAAATATGTTTGCTTTTTTCATATCTATAGGAATTTAAAAGAGGAAAAAAAAGTGAAAAAGCCAACGGCACGCAGTGTTCCTAAGTGGTCTCCCTCCCAAGTACTGACTTCGCTCGACGCTGCTTAACTTCGGTGATCGGACGAGAACCGGTGTTTTCAGCGTGATATGGCCGTTGCCGAGAGTGCTAGATAATAATTCGAATTTAAATTAAGTGAGACAAATTGACCTTCATCTTTTTAAAACAATAACAAAAAGAAAATATGTGTGCTTTTTTCATATCTATTGGAATTTAAAAGAGGGAAAAAAAGTGAAAAAGCCAACGGCACGCAGTGTTCCTAAGTGGTCTCCCTCCCAAGTACTGACTGCGCTCGACGCTGCTTAACTTCGGTGATCCGACGAGAACCGGTGTTTTCAGCGTGATATGGCCGTTGCCGAGAGTGCTAGATAATAATTCGAATTTAAATTAAGTGAGACAAATTGACCTTCACCTTTTTAAAACAATAACAAAAAGAAAATATGTTTGCTTTTTTCATATCTATAGGAATTTAAAGGAGGAAAAAAAAGTGAAAAAATCAACGGCACAAAGTGTTCGTAAGTGGTCTCCCTCCCAAGTACTGACTGCGCTCGACGCTGCTTAACTTCGGTGATCGGACGAGAACCGGTGTTTTCAGCGTGATATGGCCGTTGCCGAGAGTGCTAGATAATAATTCGAATTTAAATTAAGTGAGACAAATTAACCTTCATCTTTTTAAAACAATAACAAAAAGAAAATATGTTTGCTTTTTTCATATCTATTGGAATTTAAAAGAGGAAAAAAAAGTGAAAAAGCCAACGGCACGCAGTGTTCCTAAGTGGTCTCCCTCCCAAGTACTGACTGCGCTCGACGCTTCTTAACTTCGGTGAACGGACGAGAACCGGTGTTTTCAGCGTGATATATCCGTTGCCGAGAGTGCTAATTAATAATTTGAATTTAATTAACCTAAATCTTTATAAAACAATAACAAAAAGAAGATATGTTTGCTTTTTTCATATCTGATGGAATTTAAAAGAGGAAACATAAGTGAAAAAGCCAACGGCACGCAGAGTTTCCAAGTACTGACTGCGCTCGACGCTGCTTATTTTCGGTGATCGGACGAGAACCGGTGTTTTCAGCTTGATATGGCCGTTGCCGAGAGTGCTATTTAATAATTTGAATTTAATTAACCTTCATCTTTATAAAACAATAACAAAAAGAAGATATGTTTGCTTTTTTCATATCTGATGGAATTTAAAAGAGGAAACAAAAGTGAAAAAGCCAACGGCACGCAGAGTTTCCAAGTACTGACTGCGCTCGACGCTGCTTAACTTCGGTGATCGGACGATAACCGGTGTTTTCAGCATGATATGGCCGTTGCCGAGAGTGCTATTTAATAATTTGAATTTAATTAACCTTCATCTTTATAAAAAAAATAACAAAAAGAAGATATGTTTGCTTTTTTCATATCTGATGGAATTTAAAAGAGGAAACAAAAGTGAAAAAGCCAACGGCACGCAGAGTTTCCAAGTACTGACTGCGCTCGACGCTGCTTAACTGTGGTGATCGGACGAGAACCGGTGTTTTCAGCGTGATATGGCCGTTGCCGAGAGTGCTATTTAATAATTTGAATTTAATTAACCTTCATCTTTATAAAAAAATAAGAAAAAGAAGATATGTTTGCTTTTTTCATATCTGATGGAATTTAAAAGAGGAAACAAAAGTGAAAAAGCCAACGGCACGCAGAGTTTCCAAGTACTGACTGCGCTCGACGCTGCTTAACTGTGGTGATCGGACGAGAACCGGTGTTTTCAGCGTAATATGGCCGTTGCCGAGAGTGCTAGATAATAATTCGAATTTAAATTAAGTGAGACAAATTATCCTTCATCTTTTTAAAACAATAACAAAAAGAAAATATGTTTGCTTTTTTCATATCTATTGGAATTTAAATGAGGAAAAAAAAGTGAAAAAGACAACGGCACGCAGTGTTCCTAAGTGGTCTCCCTCCCAAGTACTGACTGCGCTCGACGCTGCTTAACTTCGGTGATCGGACGAGAACCGGTGTTTTCAGCGTGATATGGCCGTTGCCGAGAGTGCTATTTAATAATTTGAATTTAATTAACCTTCATCTTTATAAATCAATAAGAAAAAGAAGATATGTTTGCTTTTTTCTATCTGATGGAATTTAAAAGAGGAAATAAAAGTGAAAATGCCACCGCCACGCAAAGTTTCCAAGTACTGACTGCGCTCGACGCTGCTTAACTTCGGTAATCGGACGAGAAACGGTGTTTTCAGCGTGATATGGCCGTTGCCGAGAGTGCTATTTAATAATTCGAATTTAATTAAACTTCATCTTTATAAAAAAATAACAAAAAGAAGATATGTTTGCTTTTTTCATATCTGATGGAATTTAAAAGAGGAAACAAAAGTGAAAAAGCCAACGGCACGCAGAGTTTCCAAGTACTGACTGCGCTCGACGCTGCTTAACTGTGGTGATCGGACGAAAACCGGTGTTTTCAGCGTGATATGGCCGTTGCCGAGAGTGCTATTTAATAATTTGAATTTAATTAACCTTCATCTTTATAAAAAAATAACAAAAAGAAGATATGTTTGCTTTTTTCATATCTGATGGAATTTAAAAGAGGAAACATAAGTGAAAAAGCCAACGGCACGCAGAGTTTCCAAGTACTGACTGCGCTCGACGCTGCTTATTTTCGGTGATCGGACGAGAACCGGTGTTTTCAGCTTGATATGGCCGTTGCCGAGAGTGCTATTTAATAATTTGAATTTAATTAACCTTCATCTTTATAAAACAATAACAAAAAGAAGATATGTTTGCTTTTTTCATATCTGATGGAATTTAAAAGAGGAAACAAAAGTGAAAAAGCCAACGGCACGCAGAGTTTCCAAGTACTGACTGCGCTCGACGCTGCTTAACTTCGGTGATCGGACGAGAACCGGTGTTTTCAGCGTGATATGGCCGTTGCCGAGAGTGCTATTTAATAATTTGAATTTAATTAACCTTCATCTTTATAAATCAATAAGAAAAAGAAAATATGTTTGCTTTTTTCATATCTATTGGAATTTAAAAGAGGAAAAAAAAGTGAAAAAGCCAACGACACGCAGTGTTCCTAAGTGGTCTCCCTCCCAAGTACTGACTGCGCTCGACGCTGCTTAACTTCGGTGATCCGACGAGAACCGGTGTTTTCAGCGTGATATGGCCGTTGCCGAGAGTGCTAGATAATAATTCGAATTTAAATTAAGTGAGACAAATTGACCTTCACCTTTTTAAAACAATAACAAAAAGAAAATATGTTTGCTTTTTTCATATCTATAGGAATTTAAAAGAGGAAAAAAAAGTGAAAAAATCAACGGCACAAAGTGTTCCTAAGTGGTCTCCCTCCCAAGTACTGACTGCGCTCGACGCTGCTTAACTTCGGTGATCGGACGAGAACCGGTGTTTTCAGCGTGATATGGCCGTTGCCGAGAGTGCTAGATAATAATTCGAATTTAAATTAAGTGAGACAAATTAACCTTCATCTTTTTAAAACAATAACAAAAAGAAAATATGTTTGCTTTTTTCATATCTATTGGAATTTAAAAGAGGAAAAAAAAGTGAAAAAGCCAACGACACGCAGTGTTCCTAAGTGGTCTCCCTCCCAAGTACTGACTGCGCTCGACGCTTCTTAACTTCGGTGATCGGACGAGAACCGGTGTTTTCAGCGTGATATGGCCGTTGCCGAGAGTGCTAGATAATAATTCGAATTTAAATTAAGTGAGACAAATTGACCATCATCTTTTTAAAACAATAACAAAAAGAAAATATGTTTGCTTTTTTCATATCTATTGGAATTTAAAAGAGGAAAAAAAAAGTGAAAAAGCCAACGGCACGCAGTGTTCCTAAGTGGTCTCCCTCCCAAGTACTGACTGCGCTCGACGCTTCTTAACTTCGGTGAACGGACGAGAACCGGTGTTTTCAGCGTGATATATCCGTTGCCGAGAGTGCTAATTAATAATTTGAATTTAATTAACCTAAATCTTTATAAAACAATAACAAAAAGAAGATATGTTTGCTTTTTTCATATCTGATGGAATTTAAAAGAGGAAACATAAGTGAAAAAGCCAACGGCACGCAGAGTTTCCAAGTACTGACTGCGCTCGACGCTGCTTATTTTCGGTGATCGGACGAGAACCGGTGTTTTCAGCTTGATATGGCCGTTGCCGAGAGTGCTATTTAATAATTTGAATTTAATTAACCTTCATCTTTATAAAACAATAACAAAAAGAAGATATGTTTGCTTTTTTCATATCTGATGGAATTTAAAAGAGGAAACAAAAGTGAAAAAGCCAACGGCACACAGAGTTTCCAAGTACTGACTGCGCTCGACGCTGCTTAACTTCGGTGATCGGACGATAACCGGTGTTTTCAGCTTGATATGGCCGTTGCCGAGAGTGCTATTTAATAATTTGAATTTAATTAACCTTCATCTTTATAAAAAAAAATAACAAAAAGAAGATATGTTTGCTTTTTTCATATCTGATGGAATTTAAAAGAGGAAACAAAAGTGAAAAAGCCAACGGCACGCAGAGTTTCCAAGTACTGACTGCGCTCGACGCTGCTTAACTGTGGTGATCGGACGAGAACCGGTGTTTTCAGCGTGATATGGCCGTTGCCGTGAGTGCTATTTAATAATTTGAATTTAATTAACATTCATCTTTATAAAAAAATAACAAAAAGAAGATATGTTTGCTTTTTTCTATCTGATGGAATTTAAAAGAGGAAATAAAAGTGAAAATGCCACCGCCACGCAAAGTTTCCAAGTACTGACTGCGCTCGACGCTGCTTAACTTCGGTAATCGGACGAGAAACGGTGTTTTCAGCGTGATATGGCCGTTGCCGAGAGTGCTATTTAATAATTCGAATTTAATTAAACTTCATCTTTATAAAAAAATAACAAAAAGAAGATATGTTTGCTTTTTTCATATCTGATGGAATTTAAAAGAGGAAACAAAAGTGAAAAAGCCAACGGCACGCAGAGTTTCCAAGTACTGACTGCGCTCGACGCTGCTTAACTGTGGTGATCGGACGAGAACCGGTGTTTTCAGCGTGATATGGCCGTTGCCGAGAGTGCTATTTAATAATTTGAATTTAATTAACCTTCATCTTTATAAAAAAATAACAAAAAGAAGATATGTTTGCTTTTTTCATATCTGATGGAATTTAAAAGAGGAAACAAAAGTGAAAAAGCCAACGGCACGCAGAGTTTCCAAGTACTGACTGCGCTCGACGCTGCTTAACTGTGGTGATCGGACGAGAACCGGTGTTTTCAGCGTGATATGGCCGTTGCCGAGAGTGCTAGATAATAATTCGAATTTAAATTAAGTGAGACAAATTATCCTTCATCTTTTTAAAACAATAACAAAAAGAAAATATGTTTGCTTTTTTCATATCTATTGGAATTTAAATGAGGAAAAAAAAGTGAAAAAGACAACGGCACGCAGTGTTCCTAAGTGGTCTCCCTCCCAAGTACTGACTGCGCTCGACGCTGCTTAACTTCGGTGATCGGACGAGAACCGGTGTTTTCAGCGTGATATGGACGTTGCCGAGAGTGCTAGATAATAATTCGAATTTAAATTAAGTGAGACAAATTAACCTTCATCTTTTTAAAACAATAACAAAAAGAAAATATGTTTGCTTTTTTCATATCTATTGGAATTTAAAAGAGGAAAAAAAAGTGAAAAAGCCAACGGCACGCAGTGTTCCTAAGTGGTCTCCCTCCCAAGTACTGACTGCGCTCGACGCTGCTTAACTTCGGTGATCGGACGAGAACCGGTGTTTTCAGCGTGATATGGCCGTTGCCGAGAGTGCTATTTAATAATTTGAATTTAATTAACCTTCATCTTTATAAATCAATAAGAAAAAGAAGATATGTTTGCTTTTTTCTATCTGATGGAATTTAAAAGAGGAAATAAAAGTGAAAATGCCACCGCCACGCAAAGTTTCCAAGTACTGACTGCGCTCGACGCTGCTTAACTTCGGTAATCGGACGAGAAACGGTGTTTTCAGCGTGATATGGCCGTTGCCGAGAGTGCTATTTAATAATTCGAATTTAATTAAACTTCATCTTTATAAAAAAATAACAAAAAGAAGATATGTTTGCTTTTTTCTATCTGATGGAATTTAAAAGAGGAAATAAAAGTGAAAATGCCACCGCCACGCAAAGTTTCCAAGTACTGACTGCGCTCGACGCTGCTTAACTTCGGTAATCGGACGAGAAACGGTGTTTTCAGCGTGATATGGCCGTTGCCGAGAGTGCTATTTAATAATACGAATTTAATTAAACTTCATCTTTATAAAAAATAACAAAAAGAAGATATGTTTGCTTTTTTCTATCTGATGGAATTTAAAAGAGGAAACAAAAGTGAAAAAGCCAACGGCACGCAGAGTTTCCAAGTACTGACTGCGCTCGACGCTGCTTAACTGTGGTGATCGGACGAGAACCGGTGTTTTCAGCGTAATATGGCCGTTGCCGAGAGTGCTAGATAATAATTCGAATTTAAATTAAGTGAGACAAATTATCCTTCATCTTTTTAAAACAATAACAAAAAGAAAATATGTTTGCTTTTTTCATATCTATTGGAATTTAAATGAGGAAAAAAAAGTGAAAAAGACAACGGAACGCAGTGTTCCTAAGTGGTCTCCCTCCCAAGTACTGACTGCGCTCGACGCTGCTTAACTTCGGTGATCGGACGAGAACCGGTGTTTTCAGCGTGATATGGCCGTTGCCGAGAGTGCTATTTAATAATTTGAATTTAATTAACCTTCATCTTTATAAATCAATAAGAAAAAGAAGATATGTTTGCTTTTTTCTATCTGATGGAATTTAAAAGAGGAAATAAAAGTGAAAATGCCACCGCCACGCAAAGTTTCCAAGTACTGACTGCGCTCGACGCTGCTTAACTTCGGTAATCGGACGAGAAACGGTGTTTTCAGCGTGATATGGCCGTTGCCGAGAGTGCTATTTAATAATTCGAATTTAATTAAACTTCATCTTTATAAAAAAATAACAAAAAGAAGATATGTTTGCTTTTTTCATATCTGATGGAATTTAAAAGAGGAAACAAAAGTGAAAAAGCCAACGGCACGCAGAGTTTCCAAGTACTGACTGCGCTCGACGCTGCTTAACTGTGGTGATCGGACGAGAACCGGTGTTTTCAGCGTAATATGGCCGTTGCCGAGAGTGCTAGATAATAATTCGAATTTAAATTAAGTGAGACAAATTATCCTTCATCTTTTTAAAACAATAACAAAAAGAAAATATGTTTGCTTTTTTCATATCTATTGGAATTTAAATGAGGAAAAAAAAGTGAAAAAGACAACGGAACGCAGTGTTCCTAAGTGGTCTCCCTCCCAAGTACTGACTGCGCTCGACGCTGCTTAACTTCGGTGATCGGACGAGAACCGGTGTTTTCAGCGTGATATGGCCGTTGCCGAGAGTGCTATTTAATAATTTGAATTTAATTAACCTTCATCTTTATAAATCAATAAGAAAAAGAAGATATGTTTGCTTTTTTCTATCTGATGGAATTTAAAAGAGGAAATAAAAGTGAAAATGCCACCGCCACGCAAAGTTTCCAAGTACTGACTGCGCTCGACGCTGCTTAACTTCGGTAATCGGACGAGAAACGGTGTTTTCAGCGTGATATGGCCGTTGCCGAGAGTGCTATTTAATAATTCGAATTTAATTAAACTTCATCTTTATAAAAAAATAACAAAAAGAAGATATGTTTGCTTTTTTCATATCTGATGGAATTTAAAAGAGGAAACAAAAGTGAAAAAGCCAACGGCACGCAGAGTTTCCAAGTACTGACTGCGCTCGACGCTGCTAAACTGTGGTGATCGGACGAGAACCGGTGTTTTCAGCGTGATATGGCCGTTGCCGAGAGTGCTATTCAATAATTTGAATTTAATTATCCTTCATCTTTATAAAAAAATAACAAAAAGAAGATATGTTTGCTTTTTTCATATCTGATGGAATTTAAAAGAGGAAACAAAAGTGAAAAAGCCAACGGCACGCAGAGTTTCCAAGTACTGACTGCGCTCGACGCTGCTTAACTGTGGTGATCGGACGAGAACCGGTGTTTTCAGCGTGATATGGCCGTTGCCGAGAGTGCTAGATAATAATTCGAATTTAAATTAAGTGAGACAAATTATCCTTCATCTTTTTAAAACAATAACAAAAAGAAAATATGTTTGCTTTTTTCATATCTATTGGAATTTAAATGAGGAAAAAAAAGTGAAAAAGACAACGGCACGCAGTGTTCCTAAGTGGTCTCCCTCCCAAGTACTGACTGCGCTCGACGCTGCTTAACTTCGGTGATCGGACGAGAACCGGTGTTTTCAGCGTGATATGGACGTTGCCGAGAGTGCTAGATAATAATTCGAATTTAAATTAAGTGAGACAAATTAACCTTCATCTTTTTAAAACAATAACAAAAAGAAAATATGTTTGCTTTTTTCATATCTATTGGAATTTAAAAGAGGAAAAAAAAGTGAAAAAGCCAACGGCACGCAGTGTTCCTAAGTGGTCTCCCTCCCAAGTACTGACTGCGCTCGACGCTGCTTAACTTCGGTGATCGGACGAGAACCGGTGTTTTCAGCGTGATATGGCCGTTGCCGAGAGTGCTATTTAATAATTTGAATTTAATTAACCTTCATCTTTATAAATCAATAAGAAAAAGAAGATATGTTTGCTTTTTTCTATCTGATGGAATTTAAAAGAGGAAATAAAAGTGAAAATGCCACCGCCACGCAAAGTTTCCAAGTACTGACTGCGCTCGACGCTGCTTAACTTCGGTAATCGGACGAGAAACGGTGTTTTCAGCGTGATATGGCCGTTGCCGAGAGTGCTATTTAATAATTCGAATTTAATTAAACTTCATCTTTATAAAAAAATAACAAAAAGAAGATATGTTTGCTTTTTTCTATCTGATGGAATTTAAAAGAGGAAATAAAAGTGAAAATGCCACCGCCACGCAAAGTTTCCAAGTACTGACTGCGCTCGACGCTGCTTAACTTCGGTAATCGGACGAGAAACGGTGTTTTCAGCGTGATATGGCCGTTGCCGAGAGTGCTATTTAATAATACGAATTTAATTAAACTTCATCTTTATAAAAAAATAACAAAAAGAAGATATGTTTGCTTTTTTCATATCTGATGGAATTTAAAAGAGGAAACAAAAGTGAAAAAGCCAACGGCACGCAGAGTTTCCAAGTACTGACTGCGCTCGACGCTGCTTAACTGTGGTGATCGGACGAGAACCGGTGTTTTCAGCGTGATATGGCCGTTGCCGAGAGTGCTATTTAATAATTTGAATTTAATTAACCTTCATCTTTATAAAAAAATAACAAAAAGAAGATATGTTTGCTTTTTTCATATCTGATGGAATTTAAAAGAGGAAACAAAAGTGAAAAAGCCAACGGCACGCAGAGTTTCCAAGTACTGACTGCGCTCGACGCTGCTTAACTGTGGTGATCGGACGAGAACCGGTGTTTTCAGCGTGATATGGCCGTTGCCGAGAGTGCTAGATAATAATTCGAATTTAAATTAAGTGAGACAAATTATCCTTCATCTTTTTAAAACAATAACAAAAAGAAAATATGTTTGCTTTTTTCATATCTATTGGAATTTAAATGAGGAAAAAAAAGTGAAAAAGACAACGGCACGCAGTGTTCCTAAGTGGTCTCCCTCCCAAGTACTGACTGCGCTCGACGCTGCTTAACTTCGGTGATCGGACGAGAACCGGTGTTTTCAGCGTGATATGGACGTTGCCGAGAGTGCTAGATAATAATTCGAATTTAAATTAAGTGAGACAAATTAACCTTCATCTTTTTAAAACAATAACAAAAAGAAAATATGTTTGCTTTTTTCATATCTATTGGAATTTAAAAGAGGAAAAAAAAGTGAAAAAGCAAACGGCACGCAGTGTTCCTAAGTGGTCTCCCTCCCAAGTACTGACTGCGCTCGACGCTGCTTAACTTCGGTGATCGGACGAGAACCGGTGTTTTCAGCGTGATATGGCCGTTGCCGAGAGTGCTATTTAATAATTTGAATTTAATTAACCTTCATCTTTATAAATCAATAAGAAAAAGAAGATATGTTTGCTTTTTTCTATCTGATGGAATTTAAAAGAGGAAATAAAAGTGAAAATGCCAACGCCACGCAAAGTTTCCAAGTACTGACTGCGCTCGACGCTGCTTAACTTCGGTAATTGGACGAGAAACGGTGTTTTCAGCGTGATATGGCCGTTGCCGAGAGTGCTATTTAATAATTCGAATTTAAATTAAGTGAGACAAATTAACCTTCATCTTTTTAAAACAATAACAAAAAGAAAATATGTTGGCTTTTTTCATATCTATTGGAATTTAAAAGAGGAAAAAAAGTGAAAAAGACAACGGCACGCAGTGTTCCTAAGTGGTCTCCCTCCCAAGTACTGACTGCGCTCGACGCTGCTTAACTTCGGTGATCGGACGAGAACCGGTGTTTTCAGCGTGATATGGCCGTTGCCGAGAGTGCTATTTAATAATTTGAATTTAATTAACCTTCATCTTTATAAATCATTAAGAAAAAGAAGATATGTTTGCTTTTTTCATATCTGATGGAATTTAAAAGAGGAAATAAAAGTGAAAATGCCAACGCCACGCAAAGTTTCCAAGTACTGACTGCGCTCGACGCTGCTTAACTTCGGTGATCGGACGAGAACCGGTGTTTTCAGCGTGATATGGCCGTTGCCGAGAGTGCTATTTAATAATTTGAATTTAAATTAAGTGAGACAAATTAACCTTCATCTTTTTAAAACAATAACAAAAAGAAAATATGTTGGCTTTTTTCATATCTATTGGAATTTAAAAGAGGAAAAAAAAGTGAAAAAGCCAACGGCACGCAGTGTTCCTAAGTGGTCTCCCTCCCAAGTACTGACTGCGCTCGACGCTGCTTAACTTCGGTGATCCGACAAGAACCGGTGTTTTCAGCGTGATATGGCCGTTGCCGAGAGTTCTATTTAATAATTCGAATTTAAATTAAGTGAGACAAATTAACCTTCATCTTTTTAAAACAATAACAAAAAGAAAATATGTTGGCTTTTTTCATATCTATTGGAATTTAAAAGAGGAAAAAAAAGTGAAAAGGACAACGGCACGCAGTGTTCCTAAGTGGTCTCCCTCCCAAGTACTGACTGCGCTCGACGCTGCTTAACTTCGGTGATCGGACGAGAACCAGTGTTTTCAGCGTGATATGGCCGTTGCCGAGAGTGCTATTTAATAATTTGAATTTAATTAACCTTCATCTTTATAAATCAATAAGAAAAAGAAGATATGTTTGCTTTTTTCATATCTGATGGAATTTAAAAGAGGAAATAAAAGTGAAAATGCCAACGCCACGCAAAGTTTCCAAGTACTGACTGCGCTCGACGCTGCTTAACTTCGGTGATCGGACGAGAACCGGTGTTTTCAGCGTGATATGGCCGTTGCCGAGAGTGCTATTTAATAATTCGAATTTAAATTAAGTGAGACAAATTAACCTTCATCTTTTTAAAACAATAACAAAAAGAAAATATGTTGGCTTTTTTCATATCTATTGGAATTTAAAAGAGGAAAAAAAAGTGAAAAAGCCAACGGCACGCAGTGTTCCTAAGTGGTCTCCCTCCCAAGTACTGACTGCGCTCGACGCTGCTTAACATCGGTGATCCGACGAGAACCGGTGTTTTCAGCGTGATATGGCCGTTGCCGAGAGTGCTAGATAATAATTCGAATTTAAATTAAGTGAGACAAATTGACCATCTTTTTAAAACAATAACAAAAAGAAAATATGTTTGCTTTTTTCATATCTATAGGAATTTAAAAGAGGAAAAAAAAGTGAAAAAGCCAACGGCACGCAGTGTTCCTAAGTGGTCTCCCTCCCAAGTACTGACTGCGCTCGACGCTGCTTAACTTCGGTGATCGGACGAGAACCGGTGTTTTCAGCGTGATATGGCCGTTGCCGAGAGTGCTATTTAATAATTTGAATTTAATTAACCTTCATCTTTATAAATCAATAAGAAAAAGAAGATATGTTTGCTTTTTTCTATCTGATGGAATTTAAAAGAGGAAATAAAAGTGAAAATGCCAACGCCACGCAAAGTTTCCAAGTACTGACTGCGCTCGACGCTGCTTAACTTCGGTAATTGGACGAGAAACGGTGTTTTCAGCGTGATATGGCCGTTGCCGAGAGTGCTATTTAATAATTCGAATTTAAATTAAGTGAGACAAATTAACCTTCATCTTTTTAAAACAATAACAAAAAGAAAATATGTTGGCTTTTTTCATATCTATTGGAATTTAAAAGAGGAAAAAAAGTGAAAAAGACAACGGCACGCAGTGTTCCTAAGTGGTCTCCCTCCCAAGTACTGACTGCGCTCGACGCTGCTTAACTTCGGTGATCGGACGAGAACCGGTGTTTTCAGCGTGATATGGCCGTTGCCGAGAGTGCTATTTAATAATTTGAATTTAATTAACCTTCATCTTTATAAATCATTAAGAAAAAGAAGATATGTTTGCTTTTTTCATATCTGATGGAATTTAAAAGAGGAAATAAAAGTGAAAATGCCAACGCCACGCAAAGTTTCCAAGTACTGACTGCGCTCGACGCTGCTTAACTTCGGTGATCGGACGAGAACCGGTGTTTTCAGCGTGATATGGCCGTTGCCGAGAGTGCTATTTAATAATTTGAATTTAAATTAAGTGAGACAAATTAACCTTCATCTTTTTAAAACAATAACAAAAAGAAAATATGTTGGCTTTTTTCATATCTATTGGAATTTAAAAGAGGAAAAAAAAGTGAAAAAGCCAACGGCACGCAGTGTTCCTAAGTGGTCTCCCTCCCAAGTACTGACTGCGCTCGACGCTGCTTAACTTCGGTGATCCGACAAGAACCGGTGTTTTCAGCGTGATATGGCCGTTGCCGAGAGTTCTATTTAATAATTCGAATTTAAATTAAGTGAGACAAATTAACCTTCATCTTTTTAAAACAATAACAAAAAGAAAATATGTTGGCTTTTTTCATATCTATTGGAATTTAAAAGAGGAAAAAAAAGTGAAAAGGACAACGGCACGCAGTGTTCCTAAGTGGTCTCCCTCCCAAGTACTGACTGCGCTCGACGCTGCTTAACTTCGGTGATCGGACGAGAACCGGTGTTTTCAGCGTGATATGGCCGTTGCCGAGAGTGCTATTTAATAATTTGAATTTAATTAACCTTCATCTTTATAAATCAATAAGAAAAAGAAGATATGTTTGCTTTTTTCATATCTGATGGAATTTAAAAGAGGAAATAAAAGTGAAAATGCCAACGCCACGCAAAGTTTCCAAGTACTGACTGCGCTCGACGCTGCTTAACTTCGGTGATCGGACGAGAACCGGTGTTTTCAGCGTGATATGGCCGTTGCCGAGAGTGCTATTTAATAATTCGAATTTAAATTAAGTGAGACAAATTAACCTTCATCTTTTTAAAACAATAACAAAAAGAAAATATGTTGGCTTTTTTCATATCTATTGGAATTTAAAAGAGGAAAAAAAAGTGAAAAAGCCAACGGCACGCAGTGTTCCTAAGTGGTCTCCCTCCCAAGTACTGACTGCGCTCGACGCTGCTTAACATCGGTGATCCGACGAGAACCGGTGTTTTCAGCGTGATATGGCCGTTGCCGAGAGTGCTAGATAATAATTCGAATTTAAATTAAGTGAGACAAATTGACCATCTTTTTAAAACAATAACAAAAAGAAAATATGTTTGCTTTTTTCATATCTATAGGAATTTAAAAGAGGAAAAAAAAGTGAAAAAGCCAACGGCACGCAGTGTTCCTAAGTGGTCTCCTCCAAAGTACTGACTGCGCTCGACGCTGCTTAACTTCGGTGATCCGACGAGAACCGGTGTTTTCAGCGTGATATGGCCGTTGCCGAGAGTGTTAGATAATAATTTGAATTTAAATTAAGTGAGACAAATTGACCTTCATCTTTTTAAAACAATAACAAAAAGAAAATATATTTGCTTTTTTCATATCTATAGGAATTTAAAAGAGGAAAAAAAAGTGAAAAAGCCAACGGCACGCAGTGTTCCTAAGTGGTCTCCCTCCCAAGTACTGACTGCGCTCGACGCTGCTTAACTTCGGTTATCGGACGAGAACCGGTGTTTTCAGCGTGATATGGCCGTTGCCGAGAGTGCTATTTAATAATTCGAATTTAATTAACCTTCATCTTTATAAATCAATAAGAAAAAGAAGATATGTTTGCTTTTTTCATATCTCATGGAATTTAAAAGAGGAAATAAAAGTGAAAAAGCCAACGGCACGCAAAGTTTCCAAGTACTGACTGCGCTCGACGCTGCTTAACTTCGGTGATCGGACGAGAACCGGTGTTTTCAGCGTGATATGGCCGTTGCCGAGAGTGCTAGATAATAATTCGAATTTAAATTAAGTGAGACAAATTGACCTTCATCTTTTTAAAACAATAACAAAAAGAAAATATGTTTGCTTTTTTCATATCTATAGGAATTTAAAAGAGGAAAAAAAAGTGAAAAAGCCAACGGCACGCAGTTTTCCTAAGTGGTCTCCCTCCCAAGTACTGACTGCGCTCGACGCTGCTTAACTTCGGTGATCGGACGAGAACCGGTGTTTTCAGCGTGATATGGCCGTTGCCGAGAGTGCTAGATAATAATTCGAATTTAAATTAAGTGAGACAAATTAACCTTCATCTTTTTAAAACAATAACAAAAAGAAAATATGTTGGCTTTTTTCATATCTATTGGAATTTAAAAGAGGAAAAAAAAGTGAAAAAGCCAACGGCGCGCAGTGTTCCTAAGTGGTCTCCCTCCCAAGTACTGACTGCGCTCGACGCTGCTTAACTTCGGTGATCGGACGAGAACCGGTGTTTTCAGCGTGATATGGCCGTTGCCGAGAGTGCTAGATAATAATTCGAATTTAAATTAAGTGAGACAAATTAACCATCTTTTTAAAACAATAACAAAAAGAAAATATGTTTGCTTTTTTCATATCTATTGGAATTTAAAAGAGGAAAAAATTTTAATAGATGTGAAAAAAGCATTTCCCTCTTTAAAATTCCATCAGATATGGAAAAAGCAAACTAATCTTGTTTTTCGTATTGTTTTATAAAGATGAAAGTTAATTAAATTCAAATTATTAACTAGCACTCTCGGCAACGGCCATATCACGCTGAATACACCGGTTCTCGTCCGATAACCGAAGTTAAGCAGCATCGAGCGCAGTCACTACTTGGGAGGGAAACCTCTTAGGTACACTGCGTGCCGTTGGCTTTTTCACTTTTTTTTCCTCTTTTAAATTCTAATAGATTTGAAAAAAGCAAACTTATTTTCTTTTTGTTATTGTTTTAAAAAGATGATGGTTAATTTGTCTCACTTAATTCAAATTCGAATTATTACCTAGCACTCTCGGCAACGGCCATATCACGCTGAATAAACCGGTTCTCGTCCGATAACCGAAGTTAAGCAGCGTCGAGCGCATACAGTACTTGGGAATACTGCGTGCCGTTGGCTTTTTCACTTTTGTTTCCTCTTTCAAATTCCACCAAATATGAAAAACAAACATATCTTCTTTTTGTTATTGTTTTATAAAGATGAAAGTTAATTAAATTAAAATTATTAACTAGCACTCTCGGCAACGGCCATATCACGCTGAATACACCGGTTCTCGTCCGATAACCGAAGTTAAGCAGCATCGAGCGCAGTCACTACTTGGGAGGGAAACCACTTAGGTACACTGCGTGCCGTTGGCTTTTTCACTTTTTTTTCCTCTTTTAAATTCTAATAGATTTGAAAAAAGCAAACTTATTTTCTTTTTGTTGTTGTTTTAAAAAGATGATGGTTAATTTGTCTCACTTAATTCAAATTCGAATTATTACCTAGCACTCTCGGCAACGGCCATATCACGCTGAATAAACCGGTTCTCGTCCGATAACCGAAGTTAAGCAGCGTCGAGCGCATACAGTACTTGGGAATACTGCGTGCCGTTGGCTTTTTCACTTTTGTTTCCTCTTTCAAATTCCACCAAATATGAAAAACAAACATATCTTCTTTTTGTTATTGTTTTATAAAGATAAAAGTTAATTAAATAAAAATTATTAACTAGCACTCTCGGCAACGGCCATATCACGCTGAATACACCGGTTCTCGTCCGATAACCGAAGTTAAGCAGCATCGAGCGCAGTCACTACTTGGGAGGGAAACCACTTAGGTACACTGCGTGCCGTTGGCTTTTTCACTTTTTTTTCCTCTTTTAAATTCTAATAGATTTGAAAAAAGCAAACTTATTTTCTTTTTGTTATTGTTTTAAAAAGATGATGGTTAATTTGTCTCACTTAATTTAAATTCGAATTATTACCTAGCACTCTCGGCAACGGCCATATCACGCTGAATAAACCGGTTCTCGTCCGATAACCGAAGTTAAGCAGCGTCGAGCGCATACAGTACTTGGGAATACTGCGTGCCGTTGGCTTTTTCACTTTTGTTTCCTCTTTCAAATTCCACCAAATATGAAAAACAAACATATCTTCTTTTTGTTATTGTTTTATAAAGATGAAAGTTAATTTAATTAAAATTATTAACTAGCACTCTCGGCAACGGCCATATCACGCTGAATACACCGGTTCTCGTCCGATAGCCGAAGTTAAGCAGCGTCGAGCGCAGTCACTACTTGCGAGGGAGACCACTTAGGAACACTGCGTGCCGTTGGCTTTTTCACTTTTTTTTCCTCTTTTAAATTTTAATAGATATGAAAAGAGCAAACATGTTTTCATTTTGTTATTATTTAAAATGATGAAGGTTAATTTGTCTCACTTAATTTAAATTCGAATTATTAACTAGCACTCTCGGCAACGGCCATATCACGCTGAATACACCGGTTCTCGTCCGATAACCGAAGTTAAGCAGCGTCGAGCGCATACAGTACTTGGGGATACTGCGTGCGGTTGGCTTTTTCACTTTGGTTTCCTCTTTCAAATTCCACCAAATATGAAAAAAGCAAACATATCTTCTTTTTGTTATTGTTTTATAAAGATGAAAGTTAATTAAATTAAAATTATTAACTAGCACTCTCGGCAACGGCCATATCACGCTGAATACACCGGTTCTCGTCCGATAGCCGAAGTTAAGCAGCGTCGAGCGCAGTCACTACTTGGGAGGGAGACCACTTAGGAACACTGCGTGCCGTTGGCTTTTTCACTTTTTTTTCCTCTTTTAAATTTTAATAGATATGAAAAAAGCAAACATGTTTTCATTTTGTTATTGTTTAAAAATGATGAAGGTTAATTTGTCTCACTTAATTTAAATTCGAATTATTAACTAGCACTCTCGGCAACGGCCATATCACGCTGAATACACCGGTTCTCGTACGATAACCGAAGTTAAGCAGCGTCGAGCGCAGTCAGTATTTGGGAGGGCGACCACTTAGGAACACTGCGTGCCGTTAGCTTTTTCACTTTTTGTTTCCTCTTTTAAATTCCAATAGATATGAAAAAAGCAAACATATTTTCTTTTTGTTATTGTTTTAAAAAGATGAAGGTTAATTTGTCTCACTTAATTTAAATTCGAATTATTATCTAGCACTCTCGGCAACGGCCATATCACGCTGAGAAAACCGGTTCTCGTCCGATCGCCGACGTTAGCAGCGTCGAGCGCAGTCAGTACTTGGGAATACTGCGTGCCGTTGGTTTTTCACTTGTGTTTCCTCTTTAAAATTCCACCCGATTTGAAAAAAGCACACATATCTTCATTTTGTTATTGTTTTATAAAGATGAAAGTTAATTAAATTCAAATTATTAACTAGCACTCTCGGCAACGGCCATATCACGCTGAATACACCGGTTCTCGTCCGATAACCGAAGTTAAGCAGCGTCGAGCGCAGTCACTACTTGGGAGGGAGACCACTTAGGAACACTGCGTGCCGTTGGCTTTTTCACTTTTTTTTCCTCTTTTAAATTCCATTAGATTTGAAAAAAGCAAACTTATTTTCTTTTTGTTATTGTTTTAAAAAGATGATGGTTAATTTGTCTCACTTAATTTAAATTCGAATTATTACCTAGCACTCTCGGCAACGGCCATATCACGCTGAATACACCGGTTCTCGTCCAATAACCGAAGTTTAGCAGCGTCGAGCGCATACAGTACTCGGGAATACTGCGCGCCGTTGGCTTTTTCACTTTTGTTTCCACTTTCAAATTCCACCAAATATGAAAAAAGCAAACATATCTTTTTTTTGTTATTGTTTTATAAAGATGAAAGTTAATTAAATTAAAATTATTAACTAGCACTCTCGGCAACGGCCATTTCACGCTGAATACACCGGTTCTCGTCCGATAACCGAAGTTAAGCAGCGTCGAGCGCAGTCACTACTTGGGAGGGAGACCACTTAGGAACACTGCGTGCCGTTGGCTTTTTCACTTTTTTTTCCTCTTTTAAATTTTAATAGATATGAAAAAAGCAAACATGTTTTCATTTTGTTATTGTTTTAAAATGATGAAGGTTAATTTGTCTCACTTAATTTAAATTCGAATTATTAAACAGCACTCTCGGCAACGGCCATATCACGCTGAAAACACCGGTTCTCGTCCGATAACCGAAGTTAAGCAGCGTCGAGCGCATACAGTACTTGGGAATACTGCGTGCCGTTGGCTTTTTCACTTTTGTTTCCTCTTTCAAATTCCACCAAATATGAAAAAAGCAAACATATCTTCTTTTTGTTATTGTTTTATAAAGATGAAAGTTAATTAAATTAAAATTATTAACTAGCACTCTCGGCAACGGCCATATCACGCTGAATACACCGGTTCTCGTCCGATAGCCGAAGTTAAGCAGCGTCGAGCGCAGTCACTACTTGGGAGGGAGACCTCTTAGGAACACTGCGTGCCGTTGGCTTTTTCACTTTTTTTTCCTCTTTTAAATTTTAATAGATATGAAAAAAGCAAACATATTTTCATTTTGTTATTATTTAAAATGATGAAGGTTAATTTGTCTCACTTAATTTAAATTCGAATTATTAACTAGCACTCTCGGCAACGGCCATATCACGCTAAAAACACCGGTTCTCGTCCGATCACCGAAGTTAAGCAGCGTCGAGCGCAGTCAGTACTTGGGAGGGAGACCACTTAGGAACACTGCGTGCCGTTGGCTTTTTCACTTTTCTTTCCTCTTTTAAATTTTAATAGATATGAAAAAAGCAAAAATGTTTTTTTTGTTATTGTTTAAAAATGATGAAGGCTAATTTGTCTCACTTAATTTAAAATCGAATTATTAACTAGCACTCTCGGCAACGGCCATATCACGCTGAATACACCGGTTCTCGTCCGATAACCGAAGTTAAGCAGCGTCGAGCGCAGTCAGTACTTGGGAATACTGCGTGCCGTTGGCTTTTTCACTTTTGTTTCCTCTTTCAAATTCCACCAAATATGAAAAAAGCAAACATATCTTCTTTTTGTTATTGTTTTATAAAGATGAAAGTTAATTAAATTAAAATTATTAACTAGCACTCTCGGCAACGGCCATATCACGCTGAATACACCGGTTCTCGTCCTATAGCCGAAGTTAAGCAGCGTCGAGCGCAGTCACTACTTGGGAGGGAGACCTCTTAGGAACACTGCGTGCCGTTGGCTTTTTCACTTTTTTTTCCTCTTTTAAATTTTAATAGATATGAAAAAAGCAAACATGTTTTCATTTTGTTATTGTTTAAAAATGATGAAGGTTAATTTGTCTCACTTAATTTAAATTCGAATTATTAACTAGCACTCTCGGCAACGGCCATATCACGCTGAATACACCGGTTCTCGTACGATAACCGAAGTTAAGCAGCGTCGAGCGCAGTCAGTATTTGGGAGGGCGACCACTTAGGAACACTGCGTGCCGTTAGCTTTTTCACTTTTTGTTTCCTCTTTTAAATTCCAATAGATATGAAAAAAGCAAACATATTTTCTTTTTGTTATTGTTTTAAAAAGATGAAGGTTAATTTGTCTCACTTAATTTAAATTCGAATTATTATCTAGCACTCTCGGCAACGGCCATATCACGCTGAGAAAACCGGTTCTCGTCCGATCGCCGACGTTAGCAGCGTCGAGCGCAGTCAGTACTTGGGAATACTGCGTGCCGTTGGTTTTTCACTTGTGTTTCCTCTTTAAAATTCCACCCGATTTGAAAAAAGCACACATATCTTCATTTTGTTATTGTTTTATAAAGATGAAAGTTAATTAAATTCAAATTATTAACTAGCACTCTCGGCAACGGCCATATCACGCTGAATACACCGGTTCTCGTCCGATAACCGAAGTTAAGCAGCGTCGAGCGCAGTCACTACTTGGGAGGGAGACCACTTAGGAACACTGCGTGCCGTTGGCTTTTTCACTTTTTTTTCCTCTTTTAAATTCCATTAGATTTGAAAAAAGCAAACTTATTTTCTTTTTGTTATTGTTTTAAAAAGATGATGGTTAATTTGTCTCACTTAATTTAAATTCGAATTATTACCTAGCACTCTCGGCAACGGCCATATCACGCTGAATACACCGGTTCTCGTCCAATAACCGAAGTTTAGCAGCGTCGAGCGCATACAGTACTCGGGAATACTGCGCGCCGTTGGCTTTTTCACTTTTGTTTCCACTTTCAAATTCCACCAAATATGAAAAAAGCAAACATATCTTTTTTTTGTTATTGTTTTATAAAGATGAAAGTTAATTAAATTAAAATTATTAACTAGCACTCTCGGCAACGGCCATTTCACGCTGAATACACCGGTTCTCGTCCGATAACCGAAGTTAAGCAGCGTCGAGCGCAGTCACTACTTGGGAGGGAGACCACTTAGGAACACTGCGTGCCGTTGGCTTTTTCACTTTTTTTTCCTCTTTTAAATTTTAATAGATATGAAAAAAGCAAACATGTTTTCATTTTGTTATTGTTTTAAAATGATGAAGGTTAATTTGTCTCACTTAATTTAAATTCGAATTATTAAACAGCACTCTCGGCAACGGCCATATCACGCTGAAAACACCGGTTCTCGTCCGATAACCGAAGTTAAGCAGCGTCGAGCGCATACAGTACTTGGGAATACTGCGTGCCGTTGGCTTTTTCACTTTTGTTTCCTCTTTCAAATTCCACCAAATATGAAAAAAGCAAACATATCTTCTTTTTGTTATTGTTTTATAAAGATGAAAGTTAATTAAATTAAAATTATTAACTAGCACTCTCGGCAACGGCCATATCACGCTGAATACACCGGTTCTCGTCCGATAGCCGAAGTTAAGCAGCGTCGAGCGCAGTCACTACTTGGGAGGGAGACCTCTTAGGAACACTGCGTGCCGTTGGCTTTTTCACTTTTTTTTCCTCTTTTAAATTTTAATAGATATGAAAAAAGCAAACATATTTTCATTTTGTTATTATTTAAAATGATGAAGGTTAATTTGTCTCACTTAATTTAAATTCGAATTATTAACTAGCACTCTCGGCAACGGCCATATCACGCTAAAAACACCGGTTCTCGTCCGATCACCGAAGTTAAGCAGCGTCGAGCGCAGTCAGTACTTGGGAGGGAGACCACTTAGGAACACTGCGTGCCGTTGGCTTTTTCACTTTTCTTTCCTCTTTTAAATTTTAATAGATATGAAAAAAGCAAAAATGTTTTTTTTGTTATTGTTTAAAAATGATGAAGGCTAATTTGTCTCACTTAATTTAAAATCGAATTATTAACTAGCACTCTCGGCAACGGCCATATCACGCTGAATACACCGGTTCTCGTCCGATAACCGAAGTTAAGCAGCGTCGAGCGCAGTCAGTACTTGGGAATACTGCGTGCCGTTGGCTTTTTCACTTTTGTTTCCTCTTTCAAATTCCACCAAATATGAAAAAAGCAAACATATCTTCTTTTTGTTATTGTTTTATAAAGATGAAAGTTAATTAAATTAAAATTATTAACTAGCACTCTCGGCAACGGCCATATCACGCTGAATACACCGGTTCTCGTCCTATAGCCGAAGTTAAGCAGCGTCGAGCGCAGTCACTACTTGGGAGGGAGACCTCTTAGGAACACTGCGTGCCGTTGGCTTTTTCACTTTTTTTTTCCTCTTTTAAATTTTAATAGATATGTAAAAAGCAAACATATTTTCATTTTGTTATTATTTAAAATGATGAAGGTTAATTTGTCTCACTTAATTTAAATTCGAATTATTAACTAGCACTCTCGGCAACGGCCATATCACGCTGAAAACACCGGTTCTCGTCCGATCACCGAAGTTAAGCAGCGTCGAGCGCAGTCAGTACTTGGGAGGGAGACCACTTCGGAACACTGCGTGCCGTTGGCTTTTTCACTTTTCTTTCCTCTTTTAAATTTTTATAGATATGAAAAAAGCAAAAATGTTTTTTTTGTTATTGTTTAAAAATGATGAAGGTTAATTTGTCTCACTTAATTTAAATTCGAATTATTAAACAGCACTCTCGGCAACGGCCATATCACGCTGAAAACACCGGTTCTCGTCCGATAACCGAAGTTAAGCAGCGTCGAGCGCAGTCAGTACTTGGGAATACTGCGTGCCGTTGGCTTTTTCACTTTTGTTTCCTCTTTCAAATTCCACCAAATATAAAAAAGCAAACATATCTTCTTTTTGTTATTGTTTTATAAAGATGAAAGTTAATTAAATTAAAATTATTAACTAGCACTCTCGGCAACGGCCATATCACGCTGAATACACCGGTTCTCGTCCGATAGCCGAAGTTAAGCAGCGTCGAGCGCAGTCACTACTTGGGAGGGAGACCACTTAGGAACACTGCGTGCCGTTGGCTTTTTCACTTTTTTTCCTCTTTTAAATTTTAATAGATATGAAAAAAGCAAACATGTTTTCATTTTGTTATTATTTAAAATGATGAAGGTTAATTTGTCTCACTTAATTTAAATTCGAATTATTAACTAGCACTCTCGGCAACGGCCATATCACGCTGAATACACCGGTTCTCGTCCGATCACCGAAGTTAAGCAGCGTCAAAGCGCATACAGTACTCGGGAATACTGCGTGCCGTTGGCTTTTTCACTTTTGTTTCCACTTTCAAATTCCACCAAATATGAAAAAAGCAAACATATCTTTTTTTTGTTATTGTTTTATAAAGATGAAAGTTAATTAAATTAAAATTATTAACTAGCACTCTCGGCAACGGCCATATCACGCTGAATACACCGGTTCTCGTCCGATAACCGAAGTTAAGCAGCGTCGAGCGCAGTCACTACTTGGGAGGGAGACCACTTAGGAACACTGCGTGCCGTTGGCTTTTTCACTTTTTTTTCCTCTTTTAAATTTTAATAGATATGAAAAAAGCAAACATGTTTTCATTTTGTTATTGTTTTAAAATGATGAAGGTTAATTTGTCTCACTTAATTTAAATTCGAATTATTAAACAGCACTCTCGGCAACGGCCATATCACGCTGAAAACACCGGTTCTCGTCCGATAACCGAAGTTAAGCAGCGTCGAGCGCATACAGTACTTGGGAATACTGCGTGCCGTTGGCTTTTTCACTTTTGTTTCCTCTTTCAAATTCCACCAAATATGAAAAAAGCAAACATATCTTCTTTTTGTTATTGTTGTATAAAGATGAAAGTTAATTAAATTAAAATTATTAACTAGCACTCTCGGCAACGGCCATATCACGCTGAATACACCGGTTCTCGTCCGATAGCCGAAGTTAAGCAGCGTCGAGCGCAGTCACTACTTGGGAGGGAGACCTCTTAGGAACACTGCGTGCCGTTGGCTTTTTCACTTTTTTTTCCTCTTTTAAATTTTAATAGATATGAAAAAAGCAAACATATTTTCATTTTGTTATTATTTAAAATGATGAAGGTTAATTTGTCTCACTTAATTTAAATTCGAATTATTAACTAGCACTCTCGGCAACGGCCATATCACGCTGAAAACACCGGTTCTCGTCCGATCACCGAAGTTAAGCAGCGTCGAGCGCAGTCAGTACTTGGGAGGGAGACCACTTAGGAACACTGCGTGCCGTTGGCTTTTTCACTTTTCTTTCCTCTTTCAAATTCCACCAAATATGAAAAAAGCAAACATATCTTCTTTTTGTTATTGTTTTATAAAGATGAAAGTTAATTAAATTAAAATTATTAACTAGCACTCTCGGCAACGGCCATATCACGCTGAATACACCGGTTCTCGTCCTATAGCCGAAGTTAAGCAGCGTCGAGCGCAGTCACTACTTGGGAGGGAGACCTCTTAGGAACACTGCGTGCCGTTGGCTTTTTCACTTTTTTTTTCCTCTTTTAAATTTTAATAGATATGTAAAAAGCAAACATATTTTCATTTTGTCATTATTTAAAATGATGAAGGTTAATTTGTCTCACTTAATTTAAATTCGAATTATTAACTAGCACTCTCGGCAACGGCCATATCACGCTGAAAACACCGGTTCTCGTCCGATCACCGAAGTTAAGCAGCGTCGAGCGCAGTCAGTACTTGGGAGGGAGACCACTTCGGAACACTGCGTGCCGTTGGCTTTTTCACTTTTCTTTCCTCTTTTAAATTTTTATAGATATGAAAAAAGCAAAAATGTTTTTTTTGTTATTGTTTAAAAATGATGAAGGTTAATTTGTCTCACTTAATTTAAATTCGAATTATTAAACAGCACTCTCGGCAACGGCCATATCACGCTGAAAACACCGGTTCTCGTCCGATAACCGAAGTTAAGCAGCGTCGAGCGCAGTCAGTACTTGGGAATACTGCGTGCCGTTGGCTTTTTCACTTTTGTTTCCTCTTTCAAATTCCACCAAATATAAAAAAGCAAACATATCTTCTTTTTGTTATTGTTTTATAAAGATGAAAGTTAATTAAATTAAAATTATTAACTAGCACTCTCGGCAACGGCCATATCACGCTGAATACACCGGTTCTCGTCCGATAGCCGAAGTTAAGCAGCGTCGAGCGCAGTCACTACTTGGGAGGGAGACCACTTAGGAACACTGCGTGCCGTTGGCTTTTTCACTTTTTTTCCTCTTTTAAATTTTAATAGATATGAAAAAAGCAAACATGTTTTCATTTTGTTATTATTTAAAATGATGAAGGTTAATTTGTCTCACTTAATTTAAATTCGAATTATTAACTAGCACTCTCGGCAACGGCCATATCACGCTGAATACACCGGTTCTCGTCCGATAACCGAAGTTAAGCAGCGTCAAAGCGCATACAGTACTCGGGAATACTGCGTGCCGTTGGCTTTTTCACTTTTGTTTCCACTTTCAAATTCCACCAAATATGAAAAAAGCAAACATATCTTTTTTTTGTTATTGTTTTATAAAGATGAAAGTTAATTAAATTAAAATTATTAACTAGCACTCTCGGCAACGGCCATATCACGCTGAATACACCGGTTCTCGTCCGATAACCGAAGTTAAGCAGCGTCGAGCGCAGTCACTACTTGGGAGGGAGACCACTTAGGAACACTGCGTGCCGTTGGCTTTTTCACTTTTTTTTCCTCTTTTAAATTTTAATAGATATGAAAAAAGCAAACATGTTTTCATTTTGTTATTGTTTTAAAATGATGAAGGTTAATTTGTCTCACTTAATTTAAATTCGAATTATTAAACAGCACTCTCGGCAACGGCCATATCACGCTGAAAACACCGGTTCTCGTCCGATAACCGAAGTTAAGCAGCGTCGAGCGCATACAGTACTTGGGAATACTGCGTGCCGTTGGCTTTTTCACTTTTGTTTCCTCTTTCAAATTCCACCAAATATGAAAAAAGCAAACATATCTTCTTTTTGTTATTGTTGTATAAAGATGAAAGTTAATTAAATTAAAATTATTAACTAGCACTCTCGGCAACGGCCATATCACGCTGAATACACCGGTTCTCGTCCGATAGCCGAAGTTAAGCAGCGTCGAGCGCAGTCACTACTTGGGAGGGAGACCTCTTAGGAACACTGCGTGCCGTTGGCTTTTTCACTTTTTTTTCCTCTTTTAAATTTTAATAGATATGAAAAAAGCAAACATATTTTCATTTTGTTATTATTTAAAATGATGAAGGTTAATTTGTCTCACTTAATTTAAATTCGAATTATTAACTAGCACTCTCGGCAACGGCCATATCACGCTGAAAACACCGGTTCTCGTCCGATCACCGAAGTTAAGCAGCGTCGAGCGCAGTCAGTACTTGGGAGGGAGACCACTTAGGAACACTGCGTGCCGTTGGCTTTTTCACTTTTCTTTCCTCTTTTAAATTTTAATAGATATGAAAAAAGCAAAAATGTTTTTTTTGTTATTGTTTAAAAATGATGAAGGTTAATTTGTCTCACTTAATTTAAAATCGAATTATTAACTAGCACTCTCGGCAACGGCCATATCACGCTGAATACACCGGTTCTCGTCCGATAACCGAAGTTAAGCAGCGTCGAGCGCAGTCAGTACTTGGGAATACTGCGTGCCGTTGGCTTTTTCACTTTTGTTTCCTCTTTCAAATTCCACCAAATATGAAAAAAGCAAACATATCTTCTTTTTGTTATTGTTTTATAAAGATGAAAGTTAATTAAATTAAAATTATTAACTAGCACTCTCGGCAACGGCCATATCACGCTGAATACACCGGTTCTCGTCCTATAGCCGAAGTTAAGCAGCGTCGAGCGCAGTCACTACTTGGGAGGGAGACCTCTTAGGAACACTGCGTGCCGTTGGCTTTTTCACTTTTTTTTCCTCTTTTAAATTTTAATAGATATGTAAAAAGCAAACATATTTTCATTTTGTTATTATTTAAAATGATGAAGGTTAATTTGTCTCACTTAATTTAAGTTCGAATTATTAACTAGCACTCTCGGCAACGGCCATATCACGCTGAAAACACCGGTTCTCGTCCGATCACCGAAGTTAAGCAGCGTCGATCGCAGTCAGTACTTGGGAGGGAGACCACCTAGGAACACTGCGTGCCGTTGGCTTTTTCACTTTTCTTTCCTCTTTTAAATTTTTATAGATATGAAAAAAGCAAAAATGTTTTTTTTGTTATTGTTTAAAAATGATGAAGGTTAATTTGTCTCACTTAATTTAAATTCGAATTATTAAACAGCACTCTCGGCAACGGCCATATCACGCTGAAAACACCGGTTCTCGTCCGATAACAGAAGTTAAGCAGCGTCGAGCGCATACAGTACTTGGGAATACTGCGTGCCGTTGGCTTTTTCACTTTTGTTTCCTCTTTCAAATTCCACCAAATATGAAAAAAGCAAACATATCTTCTTTTTGTTATTGTTTTATAAAGATGAAAGTTAATTAAATTAAAATTATTAACTAGCACTCTCGGCAACGGCCATATCACGCTGAATACACCGGTTCTCGTCCGATAGCCGAAGTTAAGCAGCGTCGAGCGCAGTCACTACTTGGGAGGGAGACCACTTAGGAACACTGCGTGCCGTTGGCTTTTTCACTTTTTTTCCTCTTTTAAATTTTAATAGATATGAAAAAAGCAAACATGTTTTCATTTTGTTATTGTTTTAAAATGATGAAGGTTAATTTGTCTCACTTAATTTAAATTCGAATTATTAACTAGCACTCTCGGCAACGGCCATATCACGCTGAATACACCGGTTCTCGTCCGATCACCGAAGTTAAGCAGCGTCGAGCGCATACAGTACTTGGGAATACTGCGTGCCGTTGGCTTTTTCACTTTTGTTTCCTCTTTCAAATTCCACCAGATATGAAAAAAGCAAATATATCTTCTTTTTGTTATTGTTTTATAAAGATGAAAGTTAATTTAATTCAAATTATTAACTAGCACTATCGGCAACGGCCATAACACGCTGAAAACACCGGTTCTCGTCCGATCACCGAATTTAAGCAGCGTCGAGTGCAGTCAGTACTTGGGAACATTGCGTGCCGTTGGCTTTTTCACTTTTTTTTCCTCTTTTAAATTCCAATAGATATGAAAAAAGCAAACATATTTTCTTTTTGTTATTGTTTTAAAAAGATGAAGGTTAATTTGTCTCACTTAATTTAAATTCGAATTATTAACTAGCACTCTCGGCAACGGCCATATCACGCTGAATACACCGGTTCTCGTCCGATAGCCGAAGTTAAGCAGCGTCGAGCAAAGTCACTACTTGGGAGGGAGACCTCTTAGGAACACTGCGTGCCGTTGGCTTTTTCACTTTTTTTTCCTCTTTTAAATTTTAATAGATATGAAAAAAGCAAACATATTTTCATTTTGTTATTATTTAAAATGATGAAGGTTAATTTGTCTCACTTAATTTAAATTCGAATTATTAACTAGCACTCTCGGCAACGGCCATATCACGCTGAAAACACCGGTTCTCGTCCGATCACCGAAGTTAAGCAGCGTCGAGCGCAGTCAGTACTTGGGAGGGAGACCACTTAGGAACACTGCGTGCCGTTGGCTTTTTCACTTTTCTTTCCTCTTTTAAATTTTTATAGATATGAAAAAAGCAAAAATGTTTTTTTTGTTATTGTTTAAAAATGATGAAGGTTAATTTGTCTCACTTAATTTAAATTCGAATTATTAAACAGCACTCTCGGCAACGGCCATATCACGCTGAAAACACCGGTTCTCGTCCGATAACAGAAGTTAAGCAGCGTCGAGCGCATACAGTACTTGGGAATACTGCGTGCCGTTGGCTTTTTCACTTTTGTTTCCTCTTTCAAATTCCACCAAATATGAAAAAAGCAAACATATCTTCTTTTTGTTATTGTTTTATAAAGATGAAAGTTAATTAAATTAAAATTATTAACTAGCACTCTCGGCAACGGCCATATCACGCTGAATACACCGGTTCTCGTCCGATAGCCGAAGTTAAGCAGCGTCGAGCGAAGTCACTACTTGGGAGGGAGACCTCTTAGGAACACTGCGTGCCGTTGGCTTTTTCACTTTTTTTTCCTCTTTTAAATTTTAATAGATATGAAAAAAGCAAACATATTTTCATTTTGTTATTATTTAAAATGATGAAGGTTAATTTGTCTCACTTAATTTAAATTCGAATTATTAACTAGCACTCTCGGCAACGGCCATATCACGCTGAAAACACCGGTTCTCGTCCGATCACCGAAGTTAAGCAGCGTCGAGCGCAGTCAGTACTTGGGAGGGAGACCACTTAGGAACACTGCGTGCCGTTGGCTTTTTCACTTTTCTTTCCTCTTTTAAATTTTTATAGATATGAAAAAAGCAAAAATGTTTTTTTTGTTATTGTTTAAAAATGATGAAGGTTAATTTGTCTCACTTAATTTAAATTCGAATTATTAAACAGCACTCTCGGCAACGGCCATATCACGCTGAAAACACCGGTTCTCGTCCGATAACAGAAGTTAAGCAGCGTCGAGCGCATACAGTACTTGGGAATACTGCGTGCCGTTGGCTTTTTCACTTTTGTTTCCTCTTTCAAATTCCACCAAATATGAAAAAAGCAAACATATCTTCTTTTTGTTATTGTTTTATAAAGATGAAAGTTAATTAAATTAAAATTATTAACTAGCACTCTCGGCAACGGCCATATCACGCTGAATACACCGGTTCTCGTCCGATAGCCGAAGTTAAGCAGCGTCGAGCGCAGTCACTACTTGGGAGGGAGACCACTTAGGAACACTGCGTGCCGTTGGCTTTTTCACTTTTTTTCCTCTTTTAAATTTTAATAGATATGAAAAAAGCAAACATGTTTTCATTTTGTTATTGTTTTAAAATGATGAAGGTTAATTTGTCTCACTTAATTTAAATTCGAATTATTAACTAGCACTCTCGGCAACGGCCATATCACGCTGAATACACCGGTTCTCGTCCGATCACCGAAGTTAAGCAGCGTCGAGCGCATACAGTACTTGGGAATACTGCGTGCCGTTGGCTTTTTCACTTTTGTTTCCTCTTTCAAATTCCACCAGATATGAAAAAAGCAAATATATCTTCTTTTTGTTATTGTTTTATAAAGATGAAAGTTAATTTAATTCAAATTATTAACTAGCACTATCGGCAACGGCCATAACACGCTGAAAACACCGGTTCTCGTCCGATCACCGAATTTAAGCAGCGTCGAGTGCAGTCAGTACTTGGGAACATTGCGTGCCGTTGGCTTTTTCACTTTTTTTTCCTCTTTTAAATTCCAATAGATATGAAAAAAGCAAACATATTTTCTTTTTGTTATTGTTTTAAAAAGATGAAGGTTAATTTGTCTCACTTAATTTAAATTCGAATTATTATCTAGCACTCTCGGCAACGGCCATATCACGCTGAGAACACCGGTTCTCGTCCGATCGCCGACGTTAGCAGCGTCGAGCGCAGTCAGTACTTGGGAATACTGCGTGCCGTTGGCTTTTTCACTTTTGTTTCCTCTTTTAAATTCCAACCGATATGAAAAAAGCAAACATATCTTCTTTTTGTTATTGTTTTATAAAGATGAAGGTTAATTTGTCTTACTTAATTTAAATTCAAATTTTTAACTAGCACTCTCGGCAACGGCCATATCACGCTGAGAACACCGGTTCTCGTCCGATCGCCGACGTTAGCAGCGTCGAGCGCAGTCAGTACTTGGGAATACTGCGTGCCGTTGGTTTTTCACTTTTGTTTCCTCTTTTAAATTCCACCCGATTTGAAAAAAGCACACATATCTTCTTTTTGTTATTGTTTTATAAAGATGAAAGTTAATTTAATTCAAATTATTAACTAGCACTATCGGCAACGGCCATAACACGCTGAATACACCGGTTCTCTTACGATAACCGAAGTCAAGCAGCGTCGAGCACAGTCAGTATTTGGGAGGGCGACCACTTAGGAACACTGCGTGCCGTTGGCTTTTTCACTTTTGTTTCCTCTTTTAAATTCCACCCGATATGAAAAAAGCAAACATATCTTCTTTTTGTTATTGTTTTATAAAGATGAAGGTTAATTTGTCTCACTTAATTTAAATTCAAATTTTTAACTAGCCCTCTCGGCAACGGCCATATCACGCTGAGAACACCGGTTCTCGTCCGATCGCCGACGTTAGCAGCGTCGAGCGCAGTCAGTACTTGGGAATACTGCGTGCCGTTGGTTTTTCACTTTTGTTTCCTCTTTTAAATTCCACCCGATTTGAAAAAAGCACACATATCTTCTTTTTGTTATTGTTTTATAAAGATGAAAGTTAATTTAATTCAAATTATTAACTAGCACTATCGGCAACGGCCATAACACGCTGAATACACCGGTTCTCGTACGATAACCGAAGTTAAGCAGCGTCGAGCGCAGTCAGTATTTGGGAGGGCGACCACATAGGAACACTGCGTGCCGTTAGCTTTTTCACTTTTTTTTCCTCTTTTAAATTCCAATCTGGGAGCACGGCAGTGCTCCCAGCCAAGTCGAGCACTGACATCCTTTTCTCGAAGCAACTCGTGGCACTTTTAAGCCCACTGTAACTTCGTGATGGGTACAGGTAAAAGTCTGAAATTTTGCTTACCGCGAGGACTGTCAATCCTAGCTATAGTTTCCAAATTTCAAGTTTTTACCCTATATACTTTTCGAAATATTGAAGGTGAAATTTACCTTATTTTGTCACTCACTCACTCACTCACCGATCATCAAAATTCCAAGGTACTTCTAGGGTAGATAGAAACTTAAAATTCAGAATTTAGTTCTCATTTATTTTATAAAGCACAGAAAAATTAAAACATCCTGAAATTTTTATAAAATTGTTCTTTAGTTCTTTATTTTAAAACTAGATGGCGCTGCCGTCTTTTCAACAGAAATAGTGTGTGTTCTTGATGAAAGGACGTAATTGTCCAAAGTTAACCGAAAGTTAAATATATATTAAAGCTAATAAGAGTAGTAGTTTAAAAGAAATGTGTCGTAACTGATGCTACATTCTTATATTAGGATATCGCGTACAATCTTTATTACATATTCTCTGCGGGTCGAAAGGGGTAATTCAGCGTAAATAAGGACAAACGTTAGCGATTATATTGGCAAACGAAGTACCACGAGAGGGTCTTGTTTTAATATAACTACCGAAGTATAACGAGAGGGTCTACAAAAAGAAGTGAGATCCTATGAAAAACATTAACATGTACAAAAATGGGCCAAGCCTCGCCTCGTACCCTTTCCGCCGTAAAACGTTCTGAGATCCCATGTAGAGCCAAGTCTGCCTTTTGTTCTCATTCAATCGCCAATTGAACAATTATGTTATAAATTATGTGCTTTTCCTAATTAATAACCAATATTCTTTGACTCTATCATTATTTTACATCTTTGTTCGTATCAAAAATATCGTGACTTGGCAAGCGCAGGCCATCCCCTAAGATTATTTTAAAATCGGCAACGATTTATTGAATATCCCTTCGATTATTTTAAAATCGGCAACGATTTAGTGAATATCCCATCGATTATTTTAAAATCGGCAACGATTTAGTGAATATCCCATCGATTATTTTAAAATCAGCAACGATTTAGTGAATATCCCCTCGACTTCCTTTTAATATTACTTACCTGCGATTGCCAAGTCACGATATTTTTGATACGAACAAAGATGTAAAATAATGATAGAGTCAAAGAATATTGGTTATTAATTAGGAAAAGCACATAATTTATAACATAATTGTTCAATTGGCGATTGAATGAGAACAAAAGGCAGACTTGGCTCTACATGGGATCTCAGAACGTTTTACGGCGGAAAGGGTACGAGGCGAGGCTTGGCCCATTTTTGTACATGTTAATGTTTTTCATAGGATAGATATGAAAAAAGCAAACATATTTTCTTTTTGTTATTGTTTTAAAAAGATGAAGGTTAATTTGTCTCACTTAATTTAAATTCGAATTATTATCTAGCACTCTCGGCAACGGCCATATCACGCTGAATACACCGGTTCTCGTCCGATAACCGAAGTTTAGCAGCGTCGAGCGCATACAGTACTTGGGAATACTGCGTGCCGTTGGCTTTTTCACTTTTGTTTCATCTTTTAAATTTTAATAGATATGAAAAAAGCAAACATGTTTTCTTTTTGTTATTGTTTTAAAAAGATGAAGGTCAAATTGTCTCACTTAATTTAAATTCGAATTATTATCTAGCACTCTAGGCAACGGCCATATCACGCTGAGAACACCGGTTCTCGTCCGATCACCGAAGTTAAGCAGCGTCGAGCGCATACAGTACTTGGGAATACTGCGTGGCGTTGGCTTTTTCACTTTTGTTTCCTCTTTCAAATTCCACCAAATATGAAAAAAGCAAACATATCTTCTTTTTGTTATTATTTTATAAAGATGAAAGTTAATTTAATTCAAATTATTAACTAGCACTCTCGGCAACGGCCATAACACGCTGAACACACCGGTTCTCGTCCGATAACCGAAGTTAAGAAGCGTCGAGCGCAGTCAGTACTTGGGAGGGAGACCACTTAGGAACACTGCGTGCCGTTGGCTTTTTCACTTTTTTTTCATCTTTTAAATTTTAATAGATATGAAAAAAGCAAACATGTTTTCTTTTTGTTATTGTTTTAAAAAGATGAAGGTTAATTTGTCTCACTTAATTTAAGTTCGAATTATTAACTAGCACTCTCGGCAACGGCCATATCACGCTGAAAACACCGGTTCACGTCCGATCAACGAAGTTAAGCAGCGTCGAGCGCATACAGTACTTGGGTATACTGCGTGCCGTTGGCTTTTTCACTTTTGTTTCCTCTTTTAAATTGCAAAAGATATGAAAAAAGCAAACGTATCTTCTTTTTGTTATTGTTTTACAAAGATGAAGGTTAATTAAATTCAAATTATTAACTAGCACTCTCGGCAACGGCCATATCACGCTGAATTCACCGGTTCTCGTCCGATAACCGAAGTAAAGCAGCGTCAAGCGCAGTCAGTACTTGGGAGGGCGACCACTTAGGAAAACTGCGTGCCGTTAGCTTTTTCACTTTTTTTTCCTCTTTTAAATTCCAATAGATATAAAAAAGCAAACATATTTTCTTTTTGTTATTGTTTTATAAAGATGAAGGTTAATTTGTCTCACTTAATTTAAATTCAAATTTTTAACTAGCACTCTCGGCAACGGCCATATCACGCTGAGAACACCGGTTCTCGTCCGATCGCCGACGTTAGCAGCGTCGAGCGCAGTCAGTACTTGGGAATACTGCGTGCCGTTGGTTTTTCACTTTTGCTTCCTCTTTTAAATTCCACCCGATTCGAAAAAAGCACACATATCTTCTATTTGTTATTGTTGCAACGGTTTAGGCCTACCGTTGCAGACGACCCGTTGCAGACGACAGTGGACGGACGCTTTAAAATTTTAAACCGCCGGTTTATGCTCAGTCCACTGCCGTCTTGTAACTACCTTAACCCCAAATATCCAATTAATTCCGGTTTCCACCCTTCCCCCTTTTGCGGAAAGGAGTTAGCATCCCTCTGGGATTATATAAAAGAAAGATTTTTATGTTGTATAGGCAGTTCACATTTACACCCGGGTGAATGTAGTCGCTATAATTTTACTGAGCCTTATGGTTCAGTCTCTTTTGTTTCGTTTAATTTTTATTTTCGCTATGTAAAAAAAGTCAAAAGTTTTGATCAACCATCTATCAATGCCATCTAATTTAAAGTTAACGTATTTCAATCCCCTTGTCAACGGAATGGGACAGAACTTTTCATTCCGTTGCAAATGGAGCCCGTGACCACGCGATTCCGAACCCTCGGTGCTTGCTTCGTTTCTTTCGCCGTCGTCGGGCCCTGGCTTCGTTCCCCTCCGCGCTCGACGGGATTTCGCGAACCCTCTCTCGCGTTGGACGCTAAGCCTCGGGCCTCGGCCTTCTTTTCCCCCTCGTGTTCCCGCGCTTCTGCCTCGACGCCGTCTCGTCTTTTTTTCGCGGGGTGGTCGGACCCCGTCCGCAGTTGATCCTGCTCGCGGTTACAAACCCGCCGTACTGTGTCCGAGACGGATTTTTCTAGCTTCGATAGGGCGCGATCGCCTTCAATTTTGCGAGTTCGTTAGTCTTCAGATATGAACATTAATATTCGGTTACAACTTTCTTAAATTTCATTGAAACCTTAATAGTCGGATTTTTATTAAATGTCATCGAACTTTTCCCTCGATTTAAATCAAGCCTTTTGAACGCGGAAATAGCGAAACGTTACCAACATTCACAAAATGTCGAACTTAATGAACGTGCCCCAACATAACACTTTAATACCGAAGTCTCGCGTAAGTTCGGACTATGCCACTACCCAGACGAAACGTATCGTAACAAGATGGCCCACAACCATTAACTTCCGGCGTAATAGTGTTACGCGTAGTAAAACTTTATTTCCCACCATACCAAATCGCACGCCTGCGGATTCGACAAATCACCGGCAAAGAAGTGCGACACTAACCAGAAACCCCAAATGGACATCACTCCCGCCGATCAAACGATCCTGGATAGGAATTCACCACCGCAGATCTGTCGATCCAGTAACGGAATTCACCACCGCTGATCAGACGATCCCGGAATGGACATCACCATCGCTGATCCGACAGATCCCGGATAGGAAATCACCTCTGCAGATCTGATGATCCAGGAATGGATATGACCGCCGCTGATCCGATGGATCCCGGAATGGCAATCCACTACCAAATACTGACACCACGACCCTCATCAAAGAAATCTATCCCAAGACCGACGAACTCTTCGATCCTTCCACATCATCGGACAACCGCACCACCACCCCAAGGCAGCATCGATCCTTTACAGATGAAGACGCGCAATACAGACCAACTTACAAAACCTTAAATTCATTTAATTTTATAACAATGTATAAAATTTTTCTTTGGGGGGTAGAATGCAACGGTTTAGGCCTACCGTTGCAGACGACCCGTTGCAGACGACAGTGGACGGACGCTTTAAAATTTTAAACCGCCGGTTTATGCTCAGTCAACTGCCGTCTTGTAACTACCTTAACCCCAAATATCCAATTAATTCCGGTTTCCACCCTTCCCCCTTTTGCGGAAAGGAGTTAGCATCCCTCTGGGATTATATAAAAGAAAGATTTTTATGTTGTATAGGCAGTTCACATTTACACCCGGGTGAATGTAGTCGCTATAATTTTACTGAGACTTATGGTTCAGTCTCTTTTGTTTCGTTTAATTTTTATTTTCGCTATGTAATAAAAGTCAAAAGTTTTGATCAACCATCTATCAATGCCTTCTAATTTAAAGTTAACGTATTTCAATCCCCTTGTCAACGGAATGGGACAGAACTTTTCATTCCGTTGCATTGTTTTATAAAGATGAAAGTTAATTTAATTCAAATTATTAACTAGCACTATCGGCAACGGCCATAACACGCTAATACACCGGTTCTCGTACGATAACCGAAGTTAAGCAGCGTCGGGTGCAGTCAGTATTTGGGAGGGCGACCACTTAGGAACACTGCGTGCCGTTAGCTTTTTCACTTTTTTTTTAATCTTTTAAATTCCAATAGATATGAAAAAAGCAAACATATTTTCTTTTTGTTATTGTTTTAAAAAGATGAAGGTTAATTTGTCTCACTTAATTTAAATTCGAATTATTATCTAGCACTCTCGGCAACGGCCATATCACGCTGAGAACACCGGTTCTCGTCCGATCGCCGACGTTAGCAGCGTCGAGCGCAGTCAGTACTTGGGAATACTGCGTGCCGTTGGTTTTTCACTTTTGTTTCCTCTTTTAAATTCCACCCGATTTGAAAAAAGCACACATATCTTCATTTTGTTATTGTTTTATATAGATGAAAGTTAATTAAATTCAAATTATTTACTAGCACTCTCGGCAACGGCCATATCACGCTGAATACACCGGTTCTCGTCCGATAACCGAAGTTAAGCTGCGTCGAGCGCAGTCAGTACTTGGGAGGGAGACCACTTAGGAACACTGCGTGCCGTTGGCTTTTTCGCTTTTTTTCCTCTTTTAAATTCCAATAGATTTGAAAAAAGCAAACTTATTTTCTTTTTGTTATTGTTTTAAATAGATGATGGTTAATTTGAATCACTTAATTTAAATTCGAATTATTACCTAGCACTCTCGGCAACGGCCATATCACGCTGAATACACCGGTTCTCGTCCGATAACCGAAGTGTAGCAGCGTCGAGCGCATACAGTACTTGGGAATACTGCGTGCCGTTGGCTTTTTCACTTTTGTTTCCTCTTTCAAATTCCACCAAATATGAAAAAAGCAAACATATCTTCTTTTTGTTATTGTTTTATAAAGATGAAAGTTAATTAAATTAAAATTATTAACTAGCACTCTCGGCAACGGCCATATCACGCTGAATACACCGGTTCTCGTCCGATCACCGAAGTTAAGCAGCGTCGAGCGCAGTCAGTACTTGGGAGGGAGACCACTTAGGAACACTGCGTGCCGTTGGCTTTTTCACTTTTTTTTCCTCTTTTAAATTTTAATAGATATGAAAAAAAGCAAACATGTTTTTTTTGTTATTGTTTAAAAATGATGAAGGTTAATTTGTCTCACTTAATTTAAATTCGAATTATTACCTAGCACTCTCGGCAACGGCCATATCACGCTAAATACACCGGTTCTCGTCCGATAACCGAAGTTTAGCAGCGTCGAGCGCATACAGTACTTGGGAATACTGCGTGCCGTTGGCTTTTTCACTTTTGTTTCCTCTTTCAAATTCCACCAAATATGAAAAAAGGAAACATATCTTCTTTTTGTTATTATTTTATAAAGATGAAAGTTAATTTAATTCAAATTATTAACTAGCACTCTCGGCAACGGCCATAACACGCTGAACACACTGGTTCTCGTCCGATAACCGAAGTTAAGAAGCGTTGAGCGCAGTCAGTACTTGGGAGGGAGACCACTTAGGAACACTGCGTGCCGTTGGCTTTTTCACTTTTTTTTCCTCTTTTAAATTTTAATAGATATGAAAAAAGCAAACATGTTTTCTTTTTGTTATTGTTTTAAAATGATGAAGGTTAATTTGTCTCACTTAATTTAAATTCGAATTATTAACTAGCACTCTCGGCAACGGCCATATCACGCTGAAAACACCGGTTCACGTCCGATCAACGAAGTTAAGCAGCGTCGAGCGCATACAGTACTTGGGTATACTGCGTGCCGTTGGCTTTTTCACTTTTGTTTCCTCTTTTAAATTGCAAAAGATATGAAAAAAGCAAACGTATCTTCTTTTTGTTATTGTTTTATAAAGATGAAGGTTAATTAAATCAAATTATTAACTAGCACTCTCGGCAACGGCCATATCACGCTGAATACACCGGTTCTCGTCCGATAACCGAAGTTAAGCAGCGTCAAGCGCAGTCAGTACTTGGGAGGGCGACCACTTAGGAACACTGCGTGCCGTTACCTTTTTCACTTTTTTTTCCTCTTTTAAATTCCAATAGATATAAAAAAAGCAAACATATTTTCTTTTTGTTATTGTTTTAAAAAGATGAAGGTTAATTTGTCTCACTTAATTTAAATTCGAATTATTATCTAGCACTCTCGGCAACGGCCATATCACGCTGAGAACACCGGTTCTCGTCCGACCGCCGACGTTAGCAGCGTCGAGCGCTGTCAGTACTTGGGAATACTGCGTGCAACGGCCATATCACGCTGAAAACACCGGTTATCGTCCGATCACCGAAGTTAAGCAGCGTCGAGCGCATACAGTACTTGGGAATACTGCGTGCCGTTGGCTTTTTCACTTTTGTTTCCTCTTTTAAATTCCACCAGATATGAAAAAAGCAAACATATCTTCTTTTTGTTATTGTTTTATAAAGAAGAAAGTTAATTAAATTCAAATTAATAACTAGCATTTTCGGCAACGGCCATATCACGCTGAATACACCGGTTCTCGTCCGATAACCGAAGTTAAGCAGCGTCGAGCGCAGTCACTACTTGGGAGCGAGACCACTTAAGAACACTGCGTGCCGTTGGCTTTTTCACTTTTTTTTCCTCTTTTAAATTTTAATAGATATGAAAAAGCAAACACGTTTTCTTTTTGTTATTGTTTTAAAATGATGAAGGTTAATTTGTCTCACTTAATTTAAATTCGAATTATTAACTAGCACTCTCGGCAACGGCCATATCACGCTGATAACACCGGTTCACGTCCGATCACCGAAGTAAAGCAGCGTCGAGCGCATACAGTACTTGGGAATACTGCGTGCCGTTTGCTTTTTCACTTTTCTTTCCTCTTTTAAATTCCACCAGATATGAAAAAAGCAAACATATCTTCTTTTTGTTATTGTTTTATAAAGAAGAAAGTTAATTAAATTCAAATTATTAACTAGCATTCTCGGCAACGGCCATATCACGCTGAATACACCGGTTCTCGTCCGATAACCGAAGTTAAGCAGCGTCGAGCGCAGTCATTACTTGGGAGGGAGACCACTTAGGAACACTGCGTGCCGTTGGCTTTTTCACTTTTTTTCCTCTTTTAAATTTTAATAGATATGAAAAAAGCAAACATGTTTTCTTTTTGTTATTGTTTTAAAATGATGAAGGTTAATTTGTCTCACTTAATTTAAATTCGAATTATTAACTAGCACTCTCGGCAACGGCCATATCACGCTGAAAACACCGGTTCACGTCCGATCGCCGAAGTTAAGCAGCGTCGAGCGCAGTCAGTACTTGGGAATACTGCGTGCCGTTGGCTTTTTCACTTTTGTTTCCTCTTTTAAATTCCACCCGATATGAGAAAGCAAACATATCTTCTTTCTTTATTGTTTTATAAAGATGAAAGTTAATTAAATTAAAATTATTAACTAGCACTCTCGGCAACGGCCATAACACGCTGAATACACCGGTTCTCGTCCGATAACCGAAGTTAAGCAGCGTCGAGCACAGTCAGTACTTGGGAGGGCGACCACTTAGGAACACTGCGTGCCGTTAGCGTTTTCACTTTTTTTTTCCTCTTTTAAATTCCACCCGATATCAAAAAAGCAAACATATCTTCTTTTTGTTATTGTTTTATAAAGATGAAGGTTAATTTGTCTCACTTAATTTAAATTCGAATTATTAACTAGCACTCTAGGCAACGGTCATATCACGCTGAAAACACCGGTTCTCGTCCGATCACCACAGTTAAGCAGCGTCGAGCGCAGTCAGTACTTGGAAACTCTGCGTGCCGTTGGCTTTTTCACTTTTGTTTCCTCTTTTAAATTCCATCAGATATGAAAAAAGCAAACATATCTTCTTTTTGTTATTTTTTTTTATAAAGATGAAGGTTAATTAAATTCAAATTATTAAATAGCACTCTCGGCAACGGCCATATCAAGCTGAAAACACCGGTTATCGTCCGATCACCGAAGTTAAGCAGCGTCGAGCGCAGTCAGTACTTGGAAACTCTGTGTGCCGTTGGCTTTTTCACTTTTGTTTCCTCTTTTAAATTCCATCAGATATGAAAAAAGCAAACATATCTTCTTTTTGTTATTGTTTTATAAAGATGAAGGTTAATTAAATTCAAATTATTAAATAGCACTCACGGCAACGGCCATATCACGCTGAAAACACCGGTTCTCGTCCGATCACCACAGTTAAGCAGCGTCGAGCGCAGTCAGTACTTGGAAACTCTGCGTGCCGTTGGCTTTTTCACTTTTGTTTCCTCTTTTAAATTCCATCAGATATGAAAAAAGCAAACATATCTTCTTTTTGTTATTGTTTTATAATGATGAAAGTTAATTAAATTCAAATTATTAACTAGCACTCTCGGCAACGGCCATATCACGCTGAATACACCGGTTCTCGTCCGATAACCGAAGTTAAGCAGCGTCGAGCGCAGTCACTACTTGGGAGCGAGACCACTTAAGAACACTGCGTGCCGTTGGCTTTTTCACTTTTTTTTCCTCTTTTAAATTTTAATAGATATGAAAAAAGCAAACATGTTTTCTTTTTGTTATTGTTTTAAAATGATGAAGGTTAATTTGTCTCACTTAATTTAAATTCGAATTATTAACTAGCACTCTCGGCAACGGCCATATCACGCTGAAAACACCGGTTCTCGTCCGATCACCGAAGTTAAGCAGCGTCGAGCGCATACAGTACTTGGGTATACTGCATGCCGTTGGCTTTTTCACTTTTGTTTCCTCTTTTAAATTACAATAGATATGAAAAAAGCAAACGTATCTTCTTTTTGTAATTGTTTTATAAAAATGAAGGTTAATTAAATTCAAATTATTAACTAGCACTCTCGGCAACGGCCATATCACGCTGAATACACTGGTTCTCGTCCGATAACCGAAGTTAAGCAGCGTCGAGCACAGTCAGTACTTGGGAGGGCGACCACTTAGGAACACTGCGTGCCGTTAGCGTTTTCACTTTTTTTTCCTCTTTTAAATTCCACCCGATATGAAAAAAGCAAACATATCTTTTTGTTATTGTTTTATAAAGATGAAGGTTAATTTGTCTCACTTAATTTAAATTCGAATTATTAACTAGCACTCTCGGCAACGGCCATATCACGCTGAAAACACCGGTTCACGTCCGATCGCCGAAGTTAAGCAGCGTCGAGCGCAGTCAGTACTTGGGAATACTGCGTGCCGTTTTCTTTTTCTCTTTTGTTTCCTCTTATAAATTCCACCCGATATGAAAAAAGCAAACATATCTTCTTTTTGTTATTGTTTTATAAAGATGAAAGTTATTTAAATTAAAATTATTAACTAGCACTCTCGGCAACGGCCATATCACGCTGAAAACACCGGTTCTCGTCCGATAACCGAAGTTAAGCAGCGTCGAGCGCAGTCACTACTTGGGAGGGAGACCACTTAGGAACACTGCGTGCCGTTAGCTTTTTCACTTTTTTTCCTCTTTTAAATTCCACCCGATATGAAAAAAGCAAACATATCCTCTTTTTGTTATGGTTTTATAAAGATGAAGGTTAATTTGTCTCACTTAATTTAAATTCGAATTATTAACTAGCACTCTCGGCAACGGCCATATCAAGCCGAAAACACCGGTTCACGTCCGATCACCGAAGTTAAGCAGCGTCGAGCGCATACAGTACTTGGGAATACTGCGTGCCGTTTGGTTTTTCACTTTTGTTTCCTCTTATAAATTCCACCAGATATGAAGAAAGCAAACATATCTTCTTTTTTGTTATTGTTTTATAAAGATGAAAGTTAATTAAATTAAAATTATTAACTAGCACTCTCGGCAACGGCCATATCACGCTGAATACACCGGTTCTCGTCCGATCACCGAAGTTAAGCAGCGTCGAGCGCAGTCAGTACTTGGGAGGGAGACCACTTAGGAACACTGCGTGCCGTTGGCTTTTTCACTTTTTTTTCCTCTTTTAAATTTTAATAGATATGAAAAAAAGCAAACATGTTTTTTTTGTTATTGTTTAAAAATGATGAAGGTTAATTTGTCTCACTTAATTTAAATTCGAATTATTACCTAGCACTCTTGGCAACGGCCATATCACGCTGAATACACCGGTTCTCGTCCGATAACCGAAGTTTAGCAGCGTCGAGCGCATACAGTACTTGGGAATACTGCTTCCCGTAGCTTTTTCACTTTTGTTTCCTCTTTCAAATTCCACCAAATATGAAAAAAGGAAACATATCTTCTTTTTGTTATTATTTTATAAAGATGAAAGTTAATTTAATTCAAATTATTAACTAGCACTCTCGGCAATGGCCATAACACGCTGAACACACTGGTTCTCGTCCGATAACCGAAGTTAAGAAGCGTTGAGCGCAGTCAGTACTTGGGAGGGAGACCACTTAGGAACACTGCGTGCCGTTGGCTTTTTCACTTTTTTTTCCTCTTTTAAATTTTAATAGATATGAAAAAAGCAAACATGTTTTCTTTTTGTTATTGTTTTAAAATGATGAAGGTTAATTTGTCTCACTTAATTTAAATTCGAATTATTAACTAGCACTCTCGGCAACGGCCATATCACGCTGAAAACACCGGTTCACGTCCGATCAACGAAGTTAAGCAGCGTCGAGCGCATACAGTACTTGGGTATACTGCGTGCCGTTGGCTTTTTCACTTTTGTTTCCTCTTTTAAATTGCAAAAGATATGAAAAAAGCAAACGTATCTTCTTTTTGTTATTGTTTTATAAAGATGAAGGTTAATTAAATCAAATTATTAACTAGCACTCTCGGCAACGGCCATATCACGCTGAATACACCGGTTCTCGTCCGATAACCGAAGTTAAGCAGCGTCAAGCGCAGTCAGTACTTGGGAGGGCGACCACTTAGGAACACTGCGTGCCGTTACCTTTTTCACTTTTTTTTCCTCTTTTAAATTCCAATAGATATAAAAAAAGCAAACATATTTTCTTTTTGTTATTGTTTTAAAAAGATGAAGGTTAATTTGTCTCACTTAATTTAAATTCGAATTATTATCTAGCACTCTCGGCAACGGCCATATCACGCTGAGAACACCGGTTCTCGTCCGACCGCCGACGTTAGCAGCGTCGAGCGCTGTCAGTACTTGGGAATACTGCGTGCAACGGCCATATCACGCTGAAAACACCGGTTATCGTCCGATCACCGAAGTTAAGCAGCGTCGAGCGCATACAGTACTTGGGAATACTGCGTGCCGTTGGCTTTTTCACTTTTGTTTCCTCTTTTAAATTCCACCAGATATGAAAAAAGCAAACATATCTTCTTTTTGTTATTGTTTTATAAAGATGAAAGTTAATTAAATTCAAATTAATAACTAGCATTTTCGGCAACGGCCATATCACGCTGAATACACCGGTTCTCGTCCGATAACCGAAGTTAAGCAGCGTCGAGCGCAGTCACTACTTGGGAGCGAGACCACTTAAGAACACTGCGTGCCGTTGGCTTTTTCACTTTTTTTTCCTCTTTTAAATTTTAATAGATATGAAAAAGCAAACACGTTTTCTTTTTGTTATTGTTTTAAAATGATGAAGGTTAATTTGTCTCACTTAATTTAAATTCGAATTATTAACTAGCACTCTCGGCAACGGCCATATCACGCTGAAAACACCGGTTCACGTCCGATCGCCGAAGTTAAGCAGCGTCGAGCGCAGTCAGTACTTGGGAATACTGCGTGCCGTTGGCTTTTTCACTTTTGTTTCCTCTTTTAAATTCCACCCGATATGAGAAAGCAAACATATCTTCTTTTTTTATTGTTTTATAAAGATGAAAGTTAATTAAATTAAAATTATTAACTAGCACTCTCGGCAACGGCCATAACACGCTGAATACACCGGTTCTCGTCCGATAACCGAAGTTAAGCAGCGTCGAGCACAGTCAGTACTTGGGAGGGCGACCACTTAGGAACACTGCGTGCCGTTAGCGTTTTCACTTTTTTTTTCCTCTTTTAAATTCCACCCGATATGAAAAAAGCAAACATATCTTCTTTTTGTTATTGTTTTATAAAGATGAAGGTTAATTTGTCTCACTTAATTTAAATTCGAATTATTAACTAGCACTCTAGGCAACGGTCATATCACGCTGAAAACACCGGTTCTCGTCCGATCACCGAAGTTAAGCAGCGTCGAGCGCATACAGTACTTGGGAATACTGCGTGCCGTTGGTTTTTCCCTTTTGTTTCCTCTTTTACATTCCACCCGATATGAAAAAAGCAAACATATCTTCTTTTTGTTATTGTTTTATAATGATGAAAGTTAATTAAATTCAAATTATTAACTAGCACTCTCGGCAACGGCCATATCACGCTGAATACACCGGTTCTCGTACGATAACCGAAGTTAAGCAGCGTCGAGCGCAGTCATTACTTGGGAGGGAGACCACTTAGGAACACTGCGTGCCGCTAGCTTTTTCACTTTTTTTTCCTCTTTTAAATTTTAATAGATATGAAAAAAGCAAACATGTTTTCTTTTTGTTATTGTTTTAAAATGATGAAGGTTAATTTGTCTCACTTAATTTAAATTCGAATTATTAACTAGCACTCTCGGCAACGGCCATATCACGCTGAAAACACCGGTTCACGTCCGATCGCCGAAGTTAAGCAGCGTCGAGCGCAGTCAGTACTTGGGAATACTGCGTGCCGTTTTCTTTTTCACTTTTGTTTCCTCTTTTAAATTCCACCCGATATGAAAAAAGCAAACATATCTTCTTTTTGTTATTGTTTTATAAAGATGAAAGTTAATTAAATTAAAATTATTAACTAGCACTCTCGGCAACGGCCATATCACGCTGAAAACACCGGTTCTCGTCCGATAACCGAAGTTAAGCAGCGTCGAGCGCAGTCACTACTTGGGAGGGAGACCACTTAGGAACACTGCGTGCCGTTGGCTTTTTCACTTTTTTTCCTCTTTTAAATTCCACCCGATATGAAAAAAGCAAACATATCCTCTTTTTGTTATGGTTTTATAAAGATGAAGGTTAATTTGTCTCACTTAATTTAAATTCGAATTATTAACTAGCACTCTCGGCAACGGCCATATCACGCCGAAAACACCGGTTCACGTCCGATCACCGAAGTTAAGCAGCGTCGAGCGCATACAGTACTTGGGAATACTGCGTGCCGTTTGGTTTTTCACTTTTGTTTCCTCTTATAAATTCCACCAGATATGAAGAAAGCAAACATATCTTCTTTTTTGATATTGTTTTATAAAGATGAAAGTTAATTAAATTCAAATTATTAACTAGCACTCTCGGCAACGGCCATATCACGCTGAATACTCCGGTTCTCGTCCGATAACCGAAGTTAAGCAGCGTCGAGCGCAGTCACTACTTGGGAGCGAGACCACTTAAGAACACTGCGTGCCGTTGGCTTTTTCACTTTTTTTTCCTCTTTTAAATTTTAATAGATATGAAAAAAGCAAACATGTTTTCTTTTTGTTATTGTTTTAAAATGATGAAGGTTAATTTGTCTCACTTAATTTAAATTCGAATTATTAACTAGCACTCTCGGCAACGGCCATATCACGCTGAAAACACCGGTTCTCGTCCGATCACCGAAGTTAAGCAGCGTCGAGCGCATACAGTACTTGGGTATACTGCATGCCGTTGGCTTTTTCACTTTTGTTTCCTCTTTTAAATTCCACCCGATTTGAAAAAAGCACACATATCTTCATTTTGTTATTGTTTTATATAGATGAAAGTTAATTAAATTCAAATTATTTACTAGCACTCTCGGCAACGGCCATATCACGCTGAATACACCGGTTCTCGTCCGATAACCGAAGTTAAGCTGCGTCGAGCGCAGTCAGTACTTGGGAGGGAGACCACTTAGGAACACTGCGTGCCGTTGGCTTTTTCGCTTTTTTTCCTCTTTTAAATTCCAATAGATTTGAAAAAAGCAAACTTATTTTCTTTTTGTTATTGTTTTAAATAGATGATGGTTAATTTGAATCACTTAATTTAAATTCGAATTATTACCTAGCACTCTCGGCAACGGCCATATCACGCTGAATACACCGGTTCTCGTCCGATAACCGAAGTTTAGCAGCGTCGAGCGCATACAGTACTTGGGAATACTGCGTGCCGTTGGCTTTTTCACTTTTGTTTCCTCTTTCAAATTCCACCAAATATGAAAAAAGCAAACATATCTTCTTTTTGTTATTGTTTTATAAAGATGAAAGTTAATTAAATTAAAATTATTAACTAGCACTCTCGGCAACGGCCATATCACGCTGAATACACCGGTTCTCGTCCGATCACCGAAGTTAAGCAGCGTCGAGCGCAGTCAGTACTTGGGAGGGAGACCACTTAGGAACACTGCGTGCCGTTGGCTTTTTCACTTTTTTTTCCTCTTTTAAATTTTAATAGATATGAAAAAAAGCAAACATGTTTTTTTTGTTATTGTTTAAAAATGATGAAGGTTAATTTGTCTCACTTAATTTAAATTCGAATTATTACCTAGCACTCTTGGCAACGGCCATATCACGCTGAATACACCGGTTCTCGTCCGATAACCGAAGTTTAGCAGCGTCGAGCGCATACAGTACTTGGGAATACTGCTTCCCGTAGCTTTTTCACTTTTGTTTCCTCTTTCAAATTCCACCAAATATGAAAAAAGGAAACATATCTTCTTTTTGTTATTATTTTATAAAGATGAAAGTTAATTTAATTCAAATTATTAACTAGCACTCTCGGCAACGGCCATAACACGCTGAACACACTGGTTCTCGTCCGATAACCGAAGTTAAGAAGTGTTGAGCGCAGTCAGTACTTGGGAGGGAGACCACTTAGGAACACTGCGTGCCGTTGGCTTTTTCACTTTTTTTTCCTCTTTTAAATTTTAATAGATATGAAAAAAGCAAACATGTTTTCTTTTTGTTATTGTTTTAAAATGATGAAGGTTAATTTGTCTCACTTATATTAAATTCGAATTATTAACTAGCACTCTCGGCAACGGCCATATCACGCTGAAAACACCGGTTCACGTCCGATCAACGAAGTTAAGCAGCGTCGAGCGCATACAGTACTTGGGTATACTGCGTGCCGTTGGCTTTTTCACTTTTGTTTCCTCTTTTAAATTGCAAAAGATATGAAAAAAGCAAACGTATCTTCTTTTTGTTATTGTTTTATAAAGATGAAGGTTAATTAAATCAAATTATTAACTAGCACTCTCGGCAACGGCCATATCACGCTGAATACACCGGTTCTCGTCCGATAACCGAAGTTAAGCAGCGTCAAGCGCAGTCAGTACTTGGGAGGGCGACCACTTAGGAACACTGCGTGCCGTTACCTTTTTCACTTTTTTTTCCTCTTTTAAATTCCAATAGATATAAAAAAAGCAAACATATTTTCTTTTTGTTATTGTTTTAAAAAGATGAAGGTTAATTTGTCTCACTTAATTTAAATTCGAATTATTATCTAGCACTCTCGGCAACGGCCATATCACGCTGAGAACACCGGTTCTCGTCCGACCGCCGACGTTAGCAGCGTCGAGCGCTGTCAGTACTTGGGAATACTGCGTGCAACGGCCATATCACGCTGAAAACACCGGTTATCGTCCGATCACCGAAGTTAAGCAGCGTCGAGCGCATACAGTACTTGGGAATACTGCGTGCCGTTGGCTTTTTCACTTTTGTTTCCTCTTTTAAATTCCACCAGATATGAAAAAAGCAAACATATCTTCTTTTTGTTATTGTTTTATAAAGAAGAAAGTTAATTAAATTCAAATTAATAACTAGCATTTTCGGCAACGGCCATATCACGCTGAATACACCGGTTCTCGTCCGATAACCGAAGTTAAGCAGCGTCGAGCGCAGTCACTACTTGGGAGCGAGATCACTTAAGAACACTGCGTGCCGTTGGCTTTTTCACTTTTTTTTCCTCTTTTAAATTTTAATAGATATGAAAAAGCAAACACGTTTTCTTTTTGTTATTGTTTTAAAATGATGAAGGTTAATTTGTCTCACTTAATTTAAATTCGAATTATTAACTAGCACTCTCGGCAACGGCCATATCACGCTGATAACACCGGTTCACGTCCGATCACCGAAGTAAAGCAGCGTCGAGCGCAGTCAGTACTTGGGAATACTGCGTGCCGTTTTCTTTTTCACTTTTGTTTCCTCTTTTAAATTCCACCCGATATGAAAAAAGCAAACATATCTTCTTTTTGTTATTGTTTTATAAAGATGAAAGTTAATTAAATTAAAATTATTAACTAGCACTCTCGGCAACGGCCATATCACGCTGAAAACACCGGTTCTCGTCCGATAACCGAAGTTAAGCAGCGTCGAGCGCAGTCACTACTTGGGAGGGAGACCACTTAGGAACACTGCGTGCCGTTGGCTTTTTCACTTTTTTTCCTCTTTTAAATTCCACCCGATATGAAAAAAGCAAACATATCCTCTTTTTGTTATGGTTTTATAAAGATGAAGGTTAATTTGTCTCACTTAATTTAAATTCGAATTATTAACTAGCACTCTCGGCAACGGCCATATCACGCTGAAAACACCGGTTCTCGTCCGATCACCGAAGTTAAGCAGCGTCGAGCGCATACAGTACTTGGGTATACTGCATGCCGTTGGCTTTTTCACTTTTGTTTCCTCTTTTAAATTACAATAGATATGAAAAAAGCAAACGTATCTTCTTTTTGTAATTGTTTTATAAAAATGAAGGTTAATTAAATTCAAATTATTAACTAGCACTCTCGGCAACGGCCATATCACGCTGAATACACTGGTTCTCGTCCGATAACCGAAGTTAAGCAGCGTCGAGCACAGTCAGTACTTGGGAGGGCGACCACTTAGGAACACTGCGTGCCGTTAGCGTTTTCACTTTTTTTTCCTCTTTTAAATTCCACCCGATATGAAAAAAGCAAACATATCTTTTTGTTATTGTTTTATAAAGATGAAGGTTAATTTGTCTCACTTAATTTAAATTCGAATTATTAACTAGCACTCTCGGCAACGGCCATATCACGCTGAAAACACCGGTTCTCGTCCGATCACCGAAGTTAAGCAGCGTCGAGCGCATACAGTACTTGGGAATACTGCGTGCCGTTGGCTTTTTCACTTTTGTTTCCTCTTTTAAGTTCCACCAGATATGAAAAAAGCAAACATATCTTCTTTTTGTTATTGTTTTATAAAGATGATAGTTAATTTAATTCAAATTATTAACCAGCACTCTCGGCAACGGCCATAACACGCTGAATACACCGGTTCTCGTCCGATAACCGAAGTTAAGAAGCGTCGAGCGCAGTCAGTACTTGGGAGGGAGACCACTTAGGAACACTGCGTGCCGTTGGCTTTTTCACTTTTTTTCCTCTTTTAAATTTTAATAGATATGAAAAAAGCAAACACGTTTTCTTTTTGTTATTGTTTTAAAATGATGAAGGTTAATTTTTCTCACTTAATTTAAATTCGAATTATTAACTAGCACTCTCGGCAACGGCCATATCACGCTGAAAACACCGGTTCACGTCCGATCACCGAAGTTAAGCAGCGTCGAGCGCATACAGTACTTGGGAATACTGCGTGCCGTTTGCTTTTTCACTTTTGTTTCCTCTTTTAAATTCCACCAGATATGAAAAAAGCAAACATATCTTCTTTTTGTTATTGTTTTATAAAGAAGAAAGTTAATTAAATTCAAATTATTAACTAGCATTCTCGGCAACGGCTATATCACGCTGAAAACACCGGTTCTCGTCCGATCACCGAAGTTAAGCAGCGTCGAGCGCAGTCAGTACTTGGGAATACTGCGTGCCGTTTTCTTTTTCACTTTTGTTTCCTCTTTTAAATTCCACCCGATATGAAAAAAGCAAACATATCTTCTTTTTGTTATTGTTTTATAAAGATGAAAGTTAATTAAATTAAAATTATTAACTAGCACTCTCGGCAACGGCCATATCACGCTGAAAACACCGGTTCTCGTCCGATAACCGAAGTTAAGCAGCGTCGAGCGCAGTCACTACTTGGGAGGGAGACCACTTAGGAACACTGCGTGCCGTTGGCTTTTTCACTTTTTTTCCTCTTTTAAATTCCACCCGATATGAAAAAAGCAAACATATCCTCTTTTTGTTATGGTTTTATAAAGATGAAGGTTAATTTGTCTCACTTAATTTAAATTCGAATTATTAACTAGCACTCTCGGCAACGGCCATATCACGCCGAAAACACCGGTTCACGTCCGATCACCGAAGTTAAGCAGCGTCGAGCGCATACAGTACTTGGGAATACTGCGTGCCGTTTGGTTTTTCACTTTTGTTTCCTCTTATAAATTCCACCAGATATGAAGAAAGCAAACATATCTTCTTTTTTGATATTGTTTTATAAAGATGAAAGTTAATTAAATTCAAATTATTAACTAGCACTCTCGGCAACGGCCATATCACGCTGAATACTTCGGTTCTCGTCCGATAACCGAAGTTAAGCAGCGTCGAGCGCAGTCACTACTTGGGAGCGAGACCACTTAAGAACACTGCGTGCCGTTGGCTTTTTCACTTTTTTTCCTCTTTTAAATTTTAATAGATATGAAAAAAGCAAACATGTTTTCTTTTTGTTATTGTTTTAAAATGATGAAGGTTAATTTGTCTCACTTAATTTAAATTCGAATTATTAACTAGCACTCTCGGCAACGGCCATATCACGCTGAAAACACCGGTTCTCGTCCGATCACCGAAGTTAAGCAGCGTCGAGCGCATACAGTACTTGGGTATACTGCATGCCGTTGGCTTTTTCACTTTTGTTTCCTCTTTTAAATTACAATAGATATGAAAAAAGCAAACGTATCTTCTTTTTGTAATTGTTTTATAAAAATGAAGGTTAATTAAATTCAAATTATTAACTAGCACTCTCGGCAACGGCCATATCACGCTGAATACACCGGTTCTCGTCCGATAACCGAAGTTAAGCAGCGTCGAGCACAGTCAGTACTTGGGAGGGCGACCACTTAGGAACACTGCGTGCCGTTAGCGTTTTCACTTTTTTTTCCTCTTTTAAATTCCACCCGATATGAAAAAAGCAAACATATCTTCTTTTTGTTATTGTTTTATAAAGATGAAGGTTAATTTGTCTCACTTAATTTAAATTCGAATTATTAACTAGCACTCTCGGCAACGGCCATATCACGCTGAAAACACCGGTTCTCGTCCGATCACCGAAGTTAAGCAGCGTCGAGCGCATACAGTACTTGGGAATACTGCGTGCCGTTGGCTTTTTCACTTTTGTTTCCTCTTTTAAGTTCCACCAGATATGAAAAAAGCAAACATATCTTCTTTTTGTTATTGTTTTATAAAGATGAAAGTTAATTTAATTCAAATTATTAACCAGCACTCTCGGCAACGGCCATAACACGCTGAATACACCGGTTCTCGTCCGATAACCGAAGTTAAGAAGCGTCGAGCGCAGTCAGTACTTGGGAGGGAGACCACTTAGGAACACTGCGTGCCGTTGGCTTTTTCACTTTTTTTTCCTCTTTTAAATTTTAATAGATATGAAAAAAGCAAACACGTTTTCTTTTTGTTATTGTTTTAAAATGATGAAGGTTAATTTTTCTCACTTAATTTAAATTCGAATTATTAACTAGCACTCTCGGCAACGGCCATATCACGCTGAAAACACCGGTTCACGTCCGATCACCGAAGTTAAGCAGCGTCGAGCGCATACAGTACTTGGGAATACTGCGTGCCGTTTGCTTTTTCACTTTTGTTTCCTCTTTTAAATTCCACCAGATATGAAAAAAGCAAACATATCTTCTTTTTGTTATTGTTTTATAAAGAAGAAAGTTAATTAAATTCAAATTATTAACTAGCATTCTCGGCAACGGCTATATCACGCTGAAAACACCGGTTCTCGTCCGATCACCGAAGTTAAGCAGCGTCGAGCGCATACAGTACTTGGGTATACTGCGTGCCGTTGGCTTTTTCACTTTTGTTTCCTCTTTTAAATTACAATAGATATGAAAAAAGCAAACGTATCTTCTTTTTGTAATTGTTTTATAAAAATGAAGGTTAATTAAATTCAAATTATTAACTAGCACTCTCGGCAACGGCCATATCACGCTGAATACACCGGTTCTCGTCCGATCACCGAAGTTAAGCAGCGTCGAGCGCATACAGTACTTGGGTATACTGCATGCCGTTGGCTTTTTCACTTTTGTTTCCTCTTTTAAATTACAATAGATATGAAAAAAGCAAACGTATCTTCTTTTTGTAATTGTTTTATAAAAATGAAGGTTAATTAAATTCAAATTATTAACTAGCACTCTCGGCAACGGCCATATCACGCTGAATACACTGGTTCTCGTCCGATAACCGAAGTTAAGCAGCGTCGAGCACAGTCAGTACTTGGGAGGGCGACCACTTAGGAACACTGCGTGCCGTTAGCGTTTTCACTTTTTTTTCCTCTTTTAAATTCCACCCGATATGAAAAAAGCAAACATATCTTTTTGTTATTGTTTTATAAAGATGAAGGTTAATTTGTCTCACTTAATTTAAATTCGAATTATTAACTAGCACTCTCGGCAACGGCCATATCACGCTGAAAACACCGGTTCTCGTCCGATCACCGAAGTTAAGCAGCGTCGAGCGCATACAGTACTTGGGAATACTGCGTGCCGTTGCTTTTTCACTTTTGTTTCCTCTTTTAAGTTCCACCAGATATGAAAAAAGCAAACATATCTTCTTTTTGTTATTGTTTTATAAAGATGATAGTTAATTTAATTCAAATTATTAACCAGCACTCTCGGCAACGGCCATAACACGCTGAATACACCGGTTCTCGTCCGATAACCGAAGTTAAGAAGCGTCGAGCGCAGTCAGTACTTGGGAGGGAGACCACTTAGGAACACTGCGTGCCGTTGGCTTTTTCACTTTTTTTCCTCTTTTAAATTTTAATAGATATGAAAAAAGCAAACACGTTTTCTTTTTGTTATTGTTTTAAAATGATGAAGGTTAATTTTTCTCACTTAATTTAAATTCGAATTATTAACTAGCACTCTCGGCAACGGCCATATCACGCTGAAAACACCGGTTCACGTCCGATCACCGAAGTTAAGCAGCGTCGAGCGCATACAGTACTTGGGAATACTGCGTGCCGTTTGCTTTTTCACTTTTGTTTCCTCTTTTAAATTCCACCAGATATGAAAAAAGCAAACATATCTTCTTTTTGTTATTGTTTTATAAAGAAGAAAGTTAATTAAATTCAAATTATTAACTAGCATTCTCGGCAACGGCTATATCACGCTGAAAACACCGGTTCTCGTCCGATCACCGAAGTTAAGCAGCGTCGAGCGCAGTCAGTACTTGGGAATACTGCGTGCCGTTTTCTTTTTCACTTTTGTTTCCTCTTTTAAATTCCACCCGATATGAAAAAAGCAAACATATCTTCTTTTTGTTATTGTTTTATAAAGATGAAAGTTAATTAAATTAAAATTATTAACTAGCACTCTCGGCAACGGCCATATCACGCTGAAAACACCGGTTCTCGTCCGATAACCGAAGTTAAGCAGCGTCGAGCGCAGTCACTACTTGGGAGGGAGACCACTTAGGAACACTGCGTGCCGTTGGCTTTTTCACTTTTTTTCCTCTTTTAAATTCCACCCGATATGAAAAAAGCAAACATATCCTCTTTTTGTTATGGTTTTATAAAGATGAAGGTTAATTTGTCTCACTTAATTTAAATTCGAATTATTAACTAGCACTCTCGGCAACGGCCATATCACGCCGAAAACACCGGTTCACGTCCGATCACCGAAGTTAAGCAGCGTCGAGCGCATACAGTACTTGGGAATACTGCGTGCCGTTTGGTTTTTCACTTTTGTTTCCTCTTATAAATTCCACCAGATATGAAGAAAGCAAACATATCTTCTTTTTTGATATTGTTTTATAAAGATGAAAGTTAATTAAATTCAAATTATTAACTAGCACTCTCGGCAACGGCCATATCACGCTGAATACTTCGGTTCTCGTCCGATAACCGAAGTTAAGCAGCGTCGAGCGCAGTCACTACTTGGGAGCGAGACCACTTAAGAACACTGCGTGCCGTTGGCTTTTTCACTTTTTTTCCTCTTTTAAATTTTAATAGATATGAAAAAAGCAAACATGTTTTCTTTTTGTTATTGTTTTAAAATGATGAAGGTTAATTTGTCTCACTTAATTTAAATTCGAATTATTAACTAGCACTCTCGGCAACGGCCATATCACGCTGAAAACACCGGTTCTCGTCCGATCACCGAAGTTAAGCAGCGTCGAGCGCATACAGTACTTGGGTATACTGCATGCCGTTGGCTTTTTCACTTTTGTTTCCTCTTTTAAATTACAATAGATATGAAAAAAGCAAACGTATCTTCTTTTTGTAATTGTTTTATAAAAATGAAGGTTAATTAAATTCAAATTATTAACTAGCACTCTCGGCAACGGCCATATCACGCTGAATACACCGGTTCTCGTCCGATAACCGAAGTTAAGCAGCGTCGAGCACAGTCAGTACTTGGGAGGGCGACCACTTAGGAACACTGCGTGCCGTTAGCGTTTTCACTTTTTTTTCCTCTTTTAAATTCCACCCGATATGAAAAAAGCAAACATATCTTCTTTTTGTTATTGTTTTATAAAGATGAAGGTTAATTTGTCTCACTTAATTTAAATTCGAATTATTAACTAGCACTCTCGGCAACGGCCATATCACGCTGAAAACACCGGTTCTCGTCCGATCACCGAAGTTAAGCAGCGTCGAGCGCATACAGTACTTGGGAATACTGCGTGCCGTTGGCTTTTTCACTTTTGTTTCCTCTTTTAAGTTCCACCAGATATGAAAAAAGCAAACATATCTTCTTTTTGTTATTGTTTTATAAAGATGAAAGTTAATTTAATTCAAATTATTAACCAGCACTCTCGGCAACGGCCATAACACGCTGAATACACCGGTTCTCGTCCGATAACCGAAGTTAAGAAGCGTCGAGCGCAGTCAGTACTTGGGAGGGAGACCACTTAGGAACACTGCGTGCCGTTGGCTTTTTCACTTTTTTTTCCTCTTTTAAATTTTAATAGATATGAAAAAAGCAAACACGTTTTCTTTTTGTTATTGTTTTAAAATGATGAAGGTTAATTTTTCTCACTTAATTTAAATTCGAATTATTAACTAGCACTCTCGGCAACGGCCATATCACGCTGAAAACACCGGTTCACGTCCGATCACCGAAGTTAAGCAGCGTCGAGCGCATACAGTACTTGGGAATACTGCGTGCCGTTTGCTTTTTCACTTTTGTTTCCTCTTTTAAATTCCACCAGATATGAAAAAAGCAAACATATCTTCTTTTTGTTATTGTTTTATAAAGAAGAAAGTTAATTAAATTCAAATTATTAACTAGCATTCTCGGCAACGGCTATATCACGCTGAAAACACCGGTTCTCGTCCGATCACCGAAGTTAAGCAGCGTCGAGCGCATACAGTACTTGGGTATACTGCGTGCCGTTGGCTTTTTCACTTTTGTTTCCTCTTTTAAATTACAATAGATATGAAAAAAGCAAACGTATCTTCTTTTTGTAATTGTTTTATAAAAATGAAGGTTAATTAAATTCAAATTATTAACTAGCACTCTCGGCAACGGCCATATCACGCTGAATACACCGGTTCTCGTCCGATAACCGAAGTTAAGCAGCGTCGAGCACAGTCAGTACTTGGGAGGGCGACCACTTAGGAACACTGCGTCCCGTTAGCGTTTTCACTTTTTTTTTCCTCTTTTAAATTCCACCCGATATGAAAAAAGCAAACATATCTTCTTTTTGTTATTGTTTTATAAAGATGAAGGTTAATTTGTCTCACTTAATTTAAATTCGAATTATTAACTAGCACTCTCGGCAACGGCCATATCACGCTGAAAACACCGGTTCTCGTCCGATCACCGAAGTTAAGCAGCGTCGAGCGCATACAGTACTTGGGAATACTGCGTGCCGTTGGCTTTTTCACTTTTGTTTCCTCTTTTAAGTTCCACCAGATATGAAAAAAGCAAACATATCTTCTTTTTGTTATTGTTTTATAAAGATGAAAGTTAATTTAATTCAAATTATTAACCAGCACTCTCGGCAACGGCCATAACACGCTGAATACACCGGTTCTCGTCCGATAACCGAAGTTAAGAAGCGTCGAGCGCAGTCAGTACTTGGGAGGGAGACCACTTAGGAACACTGCGTGCCGTTGGCTTTTTCACTTTTTTTTCCTCTTTTAAATTTTAATAGATATGAAAAAAGCAAACACGTTTTCTTTTTGTTATTGTTTTAAAATGATGAAGGTTAATTTTTCTCACTTAATTTAAATTCGAATTATTAACTAGCACTCTCGGCAACGGCCATATCACGCTGAAAACACCGGTTCACGTCCGATCACCGAAGTTAAGCAGCGTCGAGCGCATACAGTACTTGGGAATACTGCGTGCCGTTTGCTTTTTCACTTTTGTTTCCTCTTTTAAATTCCACCAGATATGAAAAAAGCAAACATATCTTCTTTTTGTTATTGTTTTATAAAGAAGAAAGTTAATTAAATTCAAATTATTAACTAGCATTCTCGGCAACGGCTATATCACGCTGAAAACACCGGTTCTCGTCCGATCACCGAAGTTAAGCAGCGTCGAGCGCATACAGTACTTGGGTATACTGCGTGCCGTTGGCTTTTTCACTTTTGTTTCCTCTTTTAAATTACAATAGATATGAAAAAAGCAAACGTATCTTCTTTTTGTAATTGTTTTATAAAAATGAAGGTTAATTAAATTCAAATTATTAACTAGCACTCTCGGCAACGGCCATATCACGCTGAATACACCGGTTCTCGTCCGATAACCGAAGTTAAGCAGCGTCGAGCACAGTCAGTACTTGGGAGGGCGACCACTTAGGAACACTGCGTCCCGTTAGCGTTTTCACTTTTTTTTTCCTCTTTTAAATTCCACCCGATATGAAAAAAGCAAACATATCTTCTTTTTGTTATTGTTTTATAAAGATGAAGGTTAATTTGTCTCACTTAATTTAAATTCGAATTATTAACTAGCACTCTCGGCAACGGCCATATCACGCTGAAAACACCGGTTCTCGTCCGATCACCGAAGTTAAGCAGCGTCGAGCGCATACAGTACTTGGGAATACTGCGTGCCGTTGGCTTTTTCACTTTTGTTTCCTCTTTTAAGTTCCACCAGATATGAAAAAAGCAAACATATCTTCTTTTTGTTATTGTTTTATAAAGATGAAAGTTAATTTAATTCAAATTATTAACCAGCACTCTCGGCAACGGCCATAACACGCTGAATACACCGGTTCTCGTCCGATAACCGAAGTTAAGAAGCGTCGAGCGCAGTCAGTACTTGGGAGGGAGACCACTTAGGAACACTGCGTGCCGTTGGCTTTTTCACTTTTTTTTCCTCTTTTAAATTTTAATAGATATGAAAAAAGCAAACACGTTTTCTTTTTGTTATTGTTTTAAAATGATGAAGGTTAATTTTTCTCACTTAATTTAAATTCGAATTATTAACTAGCACTCTCGGCAACGGCCATATCACGCTGAAAACACCGGTTCACGTCCGATCACCGAAGTTAAGCAGCGTCGAGCGCATACAGTACTTGGGAATACTGCGTGCCGTTTGCTTTTTCACTTTTGTTTCCTCTTTTAAATTCCACCAGATATGAAAAAAGCAAACATATCTTCTTTTTGTTATTGTTTTATAAAGAAGAAAGTTAATTAAATTCAAATTATTAACTAGCATTCTCGGCAACGGCTATATCACGCTGAAAACACCGGTTCTCGTCCGATCACCGAAGTTAAGCAGCGTCGAGCGCATACAGTACTTGGGTATACTGCGTGCCGTTGGCTTTTTCACTTTTGTTTCCTCTTTTAAATTACAATAGATATGAAAAAAGCAAACGTATCTTCTTTTTGTAATTGTTTTATAAAAATGAAGGTTAATTAAATTCAAATTATTAACTAGCACTCTCGGCAACGGCCATATCACGCTGAATACACCGGTTCTCGTCCGATAACCGAAGTTAAGCAGCGTCGAGCACAGTCAGTACTTGGGAGGGCGACCACTTAGGAACACTGCGTCCCGTTAGCGTTTTCACTTTTTTTTTCCTCTTTTAAATTCCACCCGATATGAAAAAAGCAAACATATCTTCTTTTTGTTATTGTTTTATAAAGATGAAGGTTAATTTGTCTCACTTAATTTAAATTCGAATTATTAACTAGCACTCTCGGCAACGGCCATATCACGCTGAAAACACCGGTTCTCGTCCGATCACCGAAGTTAAGCAGCGTCGAGCGCATACAGTACTTGGGAATACTGCGTGCCGTTGGCTTTTTCACTTTTGTTTCCTCTTTTAAGTTCCACCAGATATGAAAAAAGCAAACATATCTTCTTTTTGTTATTGTTTTATAAAGATGAAAGTTAATTTAATTCAAATTATTAACCAGCACTCTCGGCAACGGCCATAACACGCTGAATACACCGGTTCTCGTCCGATAACCGAAGTTAAGAAGCGTCGAGCGCAGTCAGTACTTGGGAGGGAGACCACTTAGGAACACTGCGTGCCGTTGGCTTTTTCACTTTTTTTTCCTCTTTTAAATTTTAATAGATATGAAAAAAGCAAACACGTTTTCTTTTTGTTATTGTTTTAAAATGATGAAGGTTAATTTTTCTCACTTAATTTAAATTCGAATTATTAACTAGCACTCTCGGCAACGGCCATATCACGCTGAAAACACCGGTTCACGTCCGATCACCGAAGTTAAGCAGCGTCGAGCGCATACAGTACTTGGGAATACTGCGTGCCGTTTGCTTTTTCACTTTTGTTTCCTCTTTTAAATTCCACCAGATATGAAAAAAGCAAACATATCTTCTTTTTGTTATTGTTTTATAAAGAAGAAAGTTAATTAAATTCAAATTATTAACTAGCATTCTCGGCAACGGCTATATCACGCTGAAAACACCGGTTCTCGTCCGATCACCGAAGTTAAGCAGCGTCGAGCGCATACAGTACTTGGGTATACTGCGTGCCGTTGGCTTTTTCACTTTTGTTTCCTCTTTTAAATTACAATAGATATGAAAAAAGCAAACGTATCTTCTTTTTGTAATTGTTTTATAAAAATGAAGGTTAATTAAATTCAAATTATTAACTAGCACTCTCGGCAACGGCCATATCACGCTGAATACACCGGTTCTCGTCCGATAACCGAAGTTAAGCAGCGTCGAGCACAGTCAGTACTTGGGAGGGCGACCACTTAGGAACACTGCGTCCCGTTAGCGTTTTCACTTTTTTTTTCCTCTTTTAAATTCCACCCGATATGAAAAAAGCAAACATATCTTCTTTTTGTTATTGTTTTATAAAGATGAAGGTTAATTTGTCTCACTTAATTTAAATTCGAATTATTAACTAGCACTCTCGGCAACGGCCATATCACGCTGAAAACACCGGTTCTCGTCCGATCACCGAAGTTAAGCAGCGTCGAGCGCATACAGTACTTGGGAATACTGCGTGCCGTTGGCTTTTTCACTTTTGTTTCCTCTTTTAAGTTCCACCAGATATGAAAAAAGCAAACATATCTTCTTTTTGTTATTGTTTTATAAAGATGAAAGTTAATTTAATTCAAATTATTAACCAGCACTCTCGGCAACGGCCATAACACGCTGAATACACCGGTTCTCGTCCGATAACCGAAGTTAAGAAGCGTCGAGCGCAGTCAGTACTTGGGAGGGAGACCACTTAGGAACACTGCGTGCCGTTGGCTTTTTCACTTTTTTTTCCTCTTTTAAATTTTAATAGATATGAAAAAAGCAAACACGTTTTCTTTTTGTTATTGTTTTAAAATGATGAAGGTTAATTTTTCTCACTTAATTTAAATTCGAATTATTAACTAGCACTCTCGGCAACGGCCATATCACGCTGAAAACACCGGTTCACGTCCGATCACCGAAGTTAAGCAGCGTCGAGCGCATACAGTACTTGGGAATACTGCGTGCCGTTTGCTTTTTCACTTTTGTTTCCTCTTTTAAATTCCACCAGATATGAAAAAAGCAAACATATCTTCTTTTTGTTATTGTTTTATAAAGAAGAAAGTTAATTAAATTCAAATTTTTAACTAGCATTCTCGGCAACGGCTATATCACGCTGAATACACCGGTTCTCGTCCGATAACCGGAGTTAAGCAGCGTCGAGCGCGGTCACTACTTGGGAGGGAGACCACTTAGGAACACTGCGTGCCGTTGGCTTTTTCACTTTTTTTTCCTCTTTTAAATTTTAATAGATATGAAAAAAGCAAACATGTTTTCTTTTTGTTATTGTTTTAAAATGATGAAGGTTAATTTGTCTCACTTAATTTAAATTCGAATTATTAACTAGCACTCTCGGCAACGGCCATATCACGCTGAAAACACCGGTTCACGTCCGATCACCGAAGTTAAGCAGCGTCGAGCGCATACAGTACTTGGGTATACTGCGTGCCGTTGGCTTTTTCACTTTTGTTTCCTCTTTTAAATTACAAAAGATATGAAAAAAGCAAACGTATCTTCTTTTTGTTATTGTTTTATAAAGATGAAGGTTAATTAAATTCAAATTATTAACTAGCATTCTCGGCAACGGCTATATCACGCTGAAAACACCGGTTCTCGTCCGATCACCGAAGTTATTCAGCGTCGAGCGCATACAGTACTTGGGTATACTGCGTGCCGTTGGCTTTTTCACTTTTGTTTCCTCTTTTAAATTACAATAGATATGAAAAAAGCAAACGTATCTTCTTTTTGTAATTGTTTTATAAAAATGAAGGTTAATTAAATTCAAATTATTAACTAGCACTCTCGGCAACGGCCATATCACGCTGAATACACCGGTTCTCGTCCGATAACCGAAGTTAAGCAGCGTCGAGCACAGTCAGTACTTGGGAGGGCGACCACTTAGGAACACTGCGTCCCGTTAGCGTTTTCAGTTTTTTTTTCCTCTTTTAAATTCCACCCGATATGAAAAAAGCAAACATATCTTCTTTTTGTTATTGTTTTATAAAGATGAAGGTTAATTTGTCTCACTTAATTTAAATTCGAATTATTAACTAGCACTCTCGGCAACGGCCATATCACGCTGAAAACACCGGTTCTCGTCCGATCACCGAAGTTAAGCAGCGTCGAGCGCATACAGTACTTGGGAATACTGCGTGCCGTTGGCTTTTTCACTTTTGTTTCCTCTTTTAAGTTCCACCAGATATGAAAAAAGCAAACATATCTTCTTTTTGTTATTGTTTTATAAAGATGAAAGTTAATTTAATTCAAATTATTAACCAGCACTCTCGGCAACGGCCATAACACGCTGAATACACCGGTTCTCGTCCGATAACCGAAGTTAAGAAGCGTCGAGCGCAGTCAGTACTTGGGAGGGAGACCACTTAGGAACACTGCGTGCCGTTGGCTTTTTCACTTTTTTTTCCTCTTTTAAATTTTAATAGATATGAAAAAAGCAAACACGTTTTCTTTTTGTTATTGTTTTAAAATGATGAAGGTTAATTTTTCTCACTTAATTTAAATTCGAATTATTAACTAGCACTCTCGGCAACGGCCATATCACGCTGAAAACACCGGTTCACGTCCGATCACCGAAGTTAAGCAGCGTCGAGCGCATACAGTACTTGGGAATACTGCGTGCCGTTTGCTTTTTCACTTTTGTTTCCTCTTTTAAATTCCACCAGATATGAAAAAAGCAAACATATCTTCTTTTTGTTATTGTTTTATAAAGAAGAAAGTTAATTAAATTCAAATTTTTAACTAGCATTCTCGGCAACGGCTATATCACGCTGAATACACCGGTTCTCGTCCGATAACCGGAGTTAAGCAGCGTCGAGCGCGGTCACTACTTGGGAGGGAGACCACTTAGGAACACTGCGTGCCGTTGGCTTTTTCACTTTTTTTTCCTCTTTTAAATTTTAATAGATATGAAAAAAGCAAACATGTTTTCTTTTTGTTATTGTTTTAAAATGATGAAGGTTAATTTGTCTCACTTAATTTAAATTCGAATTATTAACTAGCACTCTCGGCAACGGCCATATCACGCTGAAAACACCGGTTCACGTCCGATCACCGAAGTTAAGCAGCGTCGAGCGCATACAGTACTTGGGTATACTGCGTGCCGTTGGCTTTTTCACTTTTGTTTCCTCTTTTAAATTACAAAAGATATGAAAAAAGCAAACGTATCTTCTTTTTGTTATTGTTTTATAAAGATGAAGGTTAATTAAATTCAAATTATTAACTAGCACTCTCGGCAACGGCCATATCACGCTGAATACACCGGTTCTCGTCCGATAACCGAAGTTAAGCAGCGTCGAGCACAGTCAGTACTTGGGAGGGCGACCACTTAGGAACACTGCGTGCCGTTAGCGTTTTCACTTTTTTTTCCTCTTTTAAATTCCACCCGATATGAAAAAAGCAAACATATCTTCTTTTTGTTATTGTTTTATAAAGATGAAGGTTAATTAAATTCAAATTATTAACTAGCATTCTCGGCAACGGCCATATCACGCTGAATACACCGGTTCTCGTCCGATAACCGAAGTTAAGCAGCGTCGAGCGCAGTCATTACTTGGGAGGGAGACCACTTAGGAACACTGCGTGCCGTTGGCTTTTTCACTTTTTTTTCCTCTTTTAAATTTTAATAGATATGTAAAAAGCAAACAGGTTTTCTTTTTGTTATTGTTTTAAAATGATGAAGGTTAGTTTGTCTCACTTAATTTAAATTCGAATTATTAACTAGCACTCTCGGCAACGGCCATATCACGCTGAAAACACCGGTTCACGTCCGATCACCGAAGTTAAGCAGCGTCGAGCGCATACAGTACTTGGGAATACTGCGTGCCGTTGGCTTTTTCACTTTTGTTTCCTCTTTCAAATTCCACCAGATATGAAAAAAGCAAAAATATCTTCTTTTTGTTATTGTTTTATAAAGATGAAGGTTAATTAAATTCAAATTATTAACTAGCACTCTCTGCAACGGCCATATCACGCTGAATACACCGGTTCTCGTCCGATAACCGAAGTTAAGCAGCGTCGAGCACAGTCAGTACTTGGGAGGGCGACCACTTAGGAACACTGCGTGCCGTTAGCGTTTTCACTTTTTTTTCCTCTTTTAAATTCCACCCGATATGAAAAAAGCAAACATATCTTCTTTTTGTTATTGTTTTATAAAGATGAAGGTTAATTAAATTCAAATTATTAACTAGCATTCTCGGCAACGGCCATATCACGCTGAATACACCGGTTCTCGTCCGATAACCGAAGTTAAGCAGCGTCGAGCGCAGTCATTACTTGGGAGGGAGACCACTTAGGAACACTGCGTGCCGTTGGCTTTTTCACTTTTTTTTCCTCTTTTAAATTTTAATAGATATGTAAAAAGCAAACAGGTTTTCTTTTTGTTATTGTTTTAAAATGATGAAGGTTAGTTTGTCTCACTTAATTTAAATTCGAATTATTAACTAGCACTCTCGGCAACGGCCATATCACTCTGAAAACACCGGTTCACGTCCGATCACCGAAGGTAAGCAGCGTCGAGCGCATACAGTACTTGGGAATACTGCGTGCCGTTGGCTTTTTCACTATTGTTTCCTCTTTCAAATTCCACCAGATATGAAAAAAGCAAACATATCTTCTTTTTGTTATTGTTTTATAAAGATGAAGGTTAAATAAATTCAAATTATTAACTAGCAGTCTCGGCAACGGCAATATCACGCTGAATACACCGGTTCTCGTCCGATAACCGAAGTTAAGCAGCGTCGAGCGCAGTCATTACTTGGGAGGGAGACCACTTAGGAACACTGCGTGCCGTTGGCTTTTTCACTTTTTTTTCCTCTTTTAAATTTTAATAGATATGAAAAAAGCAAACACGTTTTCTTTTTTTTATTGTTTTAAAATGATGAAGGTTAATTGGTCTCACTTAATTTAAATTCGAATTATTAACTAGCACTCTCGGCAACGGCCATATCACGCTGAAAACACCGGTTCACGTCCGATCACCGAAGTTAAGCAGCGTCGAGCGCATACAGTACTTGGAAATACTGCGTGCCGTTGGCTTTTTCACTTTTGTTTCCTCTTTCAAATTCCACCAGATATGAAAAAAGCAAACATATCTTCTTTTTGTTATTGTTTTATAAAGATGAAGGTTAATTAAATTCAAATTATTAACTAGCACTCTCGGCAACGGCCATGTCACGCTGAATACACCGGTTCTCGTCCGATAACCGAAGTTAAGCAGCGTCGAGCGCAGTCATTACTTTGGAGGGAAACCACTTAGGAACACTGCGTGCCGTTGGCTTTTTCACTTTTTTTTCCTCTTTTAAATTTTAATAAATATGTAAAAAGCAAACAGGTTTTCTTTTTGTTATTGTTTTAAAATGATGAAGGTTAATTTGTCTCACTTAATTTAAATTCGAATTATTAACTAGCACTCTCGGCAACGGCCATATCACGCTGAAAACACCGGTTCACGTCCGATCACCGAAGTTAAGCAGCGTCGAGCGCATACAGTACTTGGGAATACTGCGTGCCGTTTGCTTTTTCACTTTTGTTTCCTCTTTTAAATTCCACCAGATATGAAAAAAGCAAACATATCTTCTTTTTGTTATTGTTTTATAAAGAAGAAAGTTAATTAATTTCAAATTATTAACTAGCATTCTCGGCAACGGCCATATCACGCTGAATACACCGGTTCTCGTCCGATAACCGAAGTTAAGCAGCGTCGGGCGCAGTCATTACTTGGGAGGGAGACCACTTAGGAACACTGCGTGCCGTTTGCTTTTTCACTTTTGTTTCCTCTTTTAAATTCCACCAGATATGAAAAAAGCAAACATATCTTCTTTTTGTTATTGTTTTATAAAGATGAAGGTTAATTAAATTCAAATTATTAACTAGCATTCTCGGCAACGGCCATATCACGCTGAATACACCGGTTCTCGTCCGATAACCGAAGTTAAGCAGCGTCGAGCGCAGTCATTACTTGGGAGGGAGACCACTTAGGAACACTGCGTGCCGTTGGCTTTTTCACTTTTTTTTCTTCTTTTAAATTTTAATAGATATGTAAAAAGCAAACAGGTTTTCTTTTTGTTATTGTTTTAAAATGATGAAGGTTAATTGGTCTCACTTAATTTAAATTCGAATTATTAACTAGCACTCTCGGCAACGGCCATATCACTCTGAAAACACCGGTTCACGTCCGATCACCGAAGGTAAGCAGCGTCGAGCGCATACAGTACTTGGGAATACTGCGTGCCGTTGGCTTTTTCACTATTGTTTCCTCTTTCAAATTCCACCAGATATGAAAAAAGCAAACATATCTTCTTTTTGTTATTGTTTTATAAAGATGAAGGTTAATTAAATTCAAATTATTAACTAGCACTCTCGGCAACGGCAATATCACGCTGAATACACCGGTTCTCGTCCGATAACCGAAGTTAAGCAGCGTCGAGCGCAGTCATTACTTGGGAGGGAGACCACTTAGGAACACTGCGTGCCGTTGGCTTTTTCACTTTTTTTTCCTCTTTTAAATTTTAATAGATATGAAAAAAGCAAACACGTTTTCTTTTTGTTATTGTTTTAAAATGATGAAGGTTAATTGGTCTCACTTAATTTAAATTCGAATTATTAACTAGCACTCTCGGCAACGGCCATATCACGCTGAAAACACCGGTTCACGTCCGATCACCGAAGTTAAGCAGCGTCGAGCGCATACAGTACTTGGAAATACTGCGTGCCGTTGGCTTTTTCACTTTTGTTTCCTCTTTCAAATTCCACCAGATATGAAAAAAGCAAACATATCTTCTTTTTGTTATTGTTTTATAAAGATGAAGGTTAATTAAATTCAAATTATTAACTAGCACTCTCGGCAACGGCCATGTCACGCTGAATACACCGGTTCTCGTCCGATAACCGAAGTTAAGCAGCGTCGAGCGCAGTCATTACTTTGGAGGGAAACCACTTAGGAACACTGCGTGCCGTTGGCTTTTTCACTTTTTTTTCCTCTTTTAAATTTTAATAAATATGTAAAAAGCAAACAGGTTTTCTTTTTGTTATTGTTTTAAAATGATGAAGGTTAATTTGTCTCACTTAATTTAAATTCGAATTATTAACTAGCACTCTCGGCAACGGCCATATCACGCTGAAAACACCGGTTCACGTCCGATCACCGAAGTTAAGCAGCGTCGAGCGCATACAGTACTTGGGAATACTGCGTGCCGTTTGCTTTTTCACTTTTGTTTCCTCTTTTAAATTCCACCAGATATGAAAAAAGCAAACATATCTTCTTTTTGTTATTGTTTTATAAAGAAGAAAGTTAATTAATTTCAAATTATTAACTAGCATTCTCGGCAACGGCCATATCACGCTGAATACACCGGTTCTCGTCCGATAACCGAAGTTAAGCAGCGTCGGGCGCAGTCATTACTTGGGAGGGAGACCACTTAGGAACACTGCGTGCCGTTTGCTTTTTCACTTTTGTTTCCTCTTTTAAATTCCACCAGATATGAAAAAAGCAAACATATCTTCTTTTTGTTATTGTTTTATAAAGAAGAAAGTTAATTAATTTCAAATTATTAACTAGCATTCTCGGCAACGGCCATATCACGCTGAATACACCGGTTCTCGTCCGATAACCGAAGTTAAGCAGCGTCGGGCGCAGTCATTACTTGGGAGGGAGACCACTTAGGAACACTGCGTGCCGTTTGCTTTTTCACTTTTGTTTCCTCTTTTAAATTCCACCAGATATGAAAAAAGCAAACATATCTTCTTTTTGTTATTGTTTTATAAAGATGAAGGTCAATTAAATTCAAATTATTAACTAGCATTCTCGGCAACGGCCATATCACGCTGAATACACCGGTTCTCGTCCGATAACCGAAGTTAAGCAGCGTCGAGCGCAGTCATTACTTGGGAGGGAGACCACTTAGGAACACTGCGTGCCGTTGGCTTTTTCACTTTTTTTTCTTCTTTTAAATTTTAATAGATATGTAAAAAGCAAACAGGTTTTCTTTTTGTTATTGTTTTAAAATGATGAAGGTTAATTGGTCTCACTTAATTTAAATTCGAATTATTAACTAGCACTCTCGGCAACGGCCATATCACTCTGAAAACACCGGTTCACGTCCGATCACCGAAGGTAAGCAGCGTCGAGCGCATACAGTACTTGGGAATACTGCGTGCCGTTGGCTTTTTCACTATTGTTTCCTCTTTCAAATTCCACCAGATATGAAAAAAGCAAACATATCTTCTTTTTGTTATTGTTTTATAAAGATGAAGGTTAATTAAATTCAAATTATTAACTAGCACTCTCGGCAACGGCAATATCACGCTGAATACACCGGTTCTCGTCCGATAACCGAAGTTAAGCAGCGTCGAGCGCAGTCATTACTTGGGAGGGAGACCACTTAGGAACACTGCGTGCCGTTGGCTTTTTCACTTTTTTTTCCTCTTTTAAATTTTAATAGATATGAAAAAAGCAAACACGTTTTCTTTTTGTTATTGTTTTAAAATGATGAAGGTTAATTGGTCTCACTTAATTTAAATTCGAATTATTAACTAGCACTCTCGGCAACGGCCATATCACGCTGAAAACACCGGTTCACGTCCGATCACCGAAGTTAAGCAGCGTCGAGCGCATACAGTACTTGGAAATACTGCGTGCCGTTGGCTTTTTCACTTTTGTTTCCTCTTTCAAATTCCACCAGATATGAAAAAAGCAAACATATCTTCTTTTTGTTATTGTTTTATAAAGATGAAGGTTAATTAAATTCAAATTATTAACTAGCACTCTCGGCAACGGCCATGTCACGCTGAATACACCGGTTCTCGTCCGATAACCGAAGTTAAGCAGCGTCGAGCGCAGTCATTACTTTGGAGGGAAACCACTTAGGAACACTGCGTGCCGTTGGCTTTTTCACTTTTTTTTCCTCTTTTAAATTTTAATAAATATGTAAAAAGCAAACAGGTTTTCTTTTTGTTATTGTTTTAAAATGATGAAGGTTAATTTGTCTCACTTAATTTAAATTCGAATTATTAACTAGCACTCTCGGCAACGGCCATATCACGCTGAAAACACCGGTTCACGTCCGATCACCGAAGTTAAGCAGCGTCGAGCGCATACAGTACTTGGGAATACTGCGTGCCGTTTGCTTTTTCACTTTTGTTTCCTCTTTTAAATTCCACCAGATATGAAAAAAGCAAACATATCTTCTTTTTGTTATTGTTTTATAAAGAAGAAAGTTAATTAATTTCAAATTATTAACTAGCATTCTCGGCAACGGCCATATCACGCTGAATACACCGGTTCTCGTCCGATAACCGAAGTTAAGCAGCGTCGGGCGCAGTCATTACTTGGGAGGGAGACCACTTAGGAACACTGCGTGCCGTTGGCTTTTTCACTTTTTTTTCCTCTTTTAAATTTTAATAGATATGAAAAAAGCAAACACGTTTTCTTTTTGTTATTGTTTTAAAATGATGAAGGTTAATTGGTCTCACTTAATTTAAATTCGAATTATTAACTAGCACTCTCGGCAACGGCCATATCACGCTGAAAACACCGGTTCACGTCCGATCACCGAAGTTAAGCAGCGTCGAGCGCATACAGTACTTGGAAATACTGCGTGCCGTTGGCTTTTTCACTTTTGTTTCCTCTTTCAAATTCCACCAGATATGAAAAAAGCAAACATATCTTCTTTTTGTTATTGTTTTATAAAGATGAAGGTTAATTAAATTCAAATTATTAACTAGCACTCTCGGCAACGGCCATGTCACGCTGAATACACCGGTTCTCGTCCGATAACCGAAGTTAAGCAGCGTCGAGCGCAGTCATTACTTTGGAGGGAAACCACTTAGGAACACTGCGTGCCGTTGGCTTTTTCACTTTTTTTTCCTCTTTTAAATTTTAATAAATATGTAAAAAGCAAACAGGTTTTCTTTTTGTTATTGTTTTAAAATGATGAAGGTTAATTTGTCTCACTTAATTTAAATTCGAATTATTAACTAGCACTCTCGGCAACGGCCATATCACGCTGAAAACACCGGTTCACGTCCGATCACCGAAGTTAAGCAGCGTCGAGCGCATACAGTACTTGGGAATACTGCGTGCCGTTTGCTTTTTCACTTTTGTTTCCTCTTTTAAATTCCACCAGATATGAAAAAAGCAAACATATCTTCTTTTTGTTATTGTTTTATAAAGAAGAAAGTTAATTAATTTCAAATTATTAACTAGCATTCTCGGCAACGGCCATATCACGCTGAATACACCGGTTCTCGTCCGATAACCGAAGTTAAGCAGCGTCGGGCGCAGTCATTACTTGGGAGGGAGACCACTTAGGAACACTGCGTGCCGTTTGCTTTTTCACTTTTGTTTCCTCTTTTAAATTCCACCAGATATGAAAAAAGCAAACATATCTTCTTTTTGTTATTGTTTTATAAAGATGAAGGTTAATTAAATTCAAATTATTAACTAGCATTCTCGGCAACGGCCATATCACGCTGAATACACCGGTTCTCGTCCGATAACCGAAGTTAAGCAGCGTCGAGCGCAGTCATTACTTGGGAGGGAGACCACTTAGGAACACTGCGTGCCGTTGGCTTTTTCACTTTTTTTTCTTCTTTTAAATTTTAATAGATATGTAAAAAGCAAACAGGTTTTCTTTTTGTTATTGTTTTAAAATGATGAAGGTTAATTGGTCTCACTTAATTTAAATTCGAATTATTAACTAGCACTCTCGGCAACGGCCATATCACTCTGAAAACACCGGTTCACGTCCGATCACCGAAGGTAAGCAGCGTCGAGCGCATACAGTACTTGGGAATACTGCGTGCCGTTGGCTTTTTCACTATTGTTTCCTCTTTCAAATTCCACCAGATATGAAAAAAGCAAACATATCTTCTTTTTGTTATTGTTTTATAAAGATGAAGGTTAATTAAATTCAAATTATTAACTAGCACTCTCGGCAACGGCAATATCACGCTGAATACACCGGTTCTCGTCCGATAACCGAAGTTAAGCAGCGTCGAGCGCAGTCATTACTTGGGAGGGAGACCACTTAGGAACACTGCGTGCCGTTGGCTTTTTCACTTTTTTTTCCTCTTTTAAATTTTAATAGATATGAAAAAAGCAAACACGTTTTCTTTTTGTTATTGTTTTAAAATGATGAAGGTTAATTGGTCTCACTTAATTTAAATTCGAATTATTAACTAGCACTCTCGGCAACGGCCATATCACGCTGAAAACACCGGTTCACGTCCGATCACCGAAGTTAAGCAGCGTCGAGCGCATACAGTACTTGGGAATACTGCGTGCCGTTTGCTTTTTCACTTTTGTTTCCTCTTTTAAATTCCACCAGATATGAAAAAAGCAAACATATCTTCTTTTTGTTATTGTTTTATAAAGAAGAAAGTTAATTAATTTCAAATTATTAACTAGCATTCTCGGCAACGGCCATATCACGCTGAATACACCGGTTCTCGTCCGATAACCGAAGTTAAGCAGCGTCGGGCGCAGTCATTACTTGGGAGGGAGACCACTTAGGAACACTGCGTGCCGTTTGCTTTTTCACTTTTGTTTCCTCTTTTAAATTCCACCAGATATGAAAAAAGCAAACATATCTTCTTTTTGTTATTGTTTTATAAAGATGAAGGTTAATTAAATTCAAATTATTAACTAGCATTCTCGGCAACGGCCATATCACGCTGAATACACCGGTTCTCGTCCGATAACCGAAGTTAAGCAGCGTCGAGCGCAGTCATTACTTGGGAGGGAGACCACTTAGGAACACTGCGTGCCGTTGGCTTTTTCACTTTTTTTTCTTCTTTTAAATTTTAATAGATATGTAAAAAGCAAACAGGTTTTCTTTTTGTTATTGTTTTAAAATGATGAAGGTTAATTGGTCTCACTTAATTTAAATTCGAATTATTAACTAGCACTCTCGGCAACGGCCATATCACTCTGAAAACACCGGTTCACGTCCGATCACCGAAGGTAAGCAGCGTCGAGCGCATACAGTACTTGGGAATACTGCGTGCCGTTGGCTTTTTCACTATTGTTTCCTCTTTCAAATTCCACCAGATATGAAAAAAGCAAACATATCTTCTTTTTGTTATTGTTTTATAAAGATGAAGGTTAATTAAATTCAAATTATTAACTAGCACTCTCGGCAACGGCAATATCACGCTGAATACACCGGTTCTCGTCCGATAACCGAAGTTAAGCAGCGTCGAGCGCAGTCATTACTTGGGAGGGAGACCACTTAGGAACACTGCGTGCCGTTGGCTTTTTCACTTTTTTTTCCTCTTTTAAATTTTAATAGATATGAAAAAAGCAAACACGTTTTCTTTTTGTTATTGTTTTAAAATGATGAAGGTTAATTGGTCTCACTTAATTTAAATTCGAATTATTAACTAGCACTCTCGGCAACGGCCATATCACGCTGAAAACACCGGTTCACGTCCGATCACCGAAGTTAAGCAGCGTCGAGCGCATACAGTACTTGGAAATACTGCGTGCCGTTGGCTTTTTCACTTTTGTTTCCTCTTTCAAATTCCACCAGATATGAAAAAAGCAAACATATCTTCTTTTTGTTATTGTTTTATAAAGATGAAGGTTAATTAAATTAAAATTATTAACTAGCACTCTCGGCAACGGCCATATCACGCTGAATACACCGGTTCTCGTCCGATAACCGAAGTTAAGCAGCGTCGAGCGCAGTCATTACTTTGGAGGGAAACCACTTAGGAACACTGCGTGCCGTTGGCTTTTTCACTTTTTTTTCCTCTTTTAAATTTTAATAAATATGTAAAAAGCAAACAGGTTTTCTTTTTGTTATTGTTTTAAAATGATGAAGGTTAATTTGTCTCACTTAATTTAAATTCGAATTATTAACTAGCACTCTCGGTAACGGCCATATCACGCTGAAAACACCGGTTCACGTCCGATCACCGAAGTTAAGCAGCGTCGAGCGCATACAGTACTTGGGAATACTGCGTGCCGTTTGCTTTTTCACTTTTGTTTCCTCTTTTAAATTCCACCAGATATGAAAAAAGCAAACATATCTTCTTTTTGTTATTGTTTTATAAAGAAGAAAGTTAATTAAATTCAAATTATTAACTAGCACTCTCGGCAACGGCCATATCACGCTGAATACACCGGTTCTCGTCCGATAACCGAAGTTAAGCAGCGTCGAGCTCAGTCAGTACTTGGGAGGGCGACCACTTAGGAACACTGCGTGCCGTTAGCGTTTTCACTTTTTTTTTCCTCTTTTAAATTCCACCCGATATGAAAAAAGCAAACATATCTTCTTTTTGTTATTGTTTTATAAAGATGAAGGTTAATTAAATTCAAATTATTAACTAGCATTCTCGGCAACGGCCATATCACGCTGAATACACCGGTTCTCGTCCGATAACCGAAGTTAAGCAGCGTCGAGCGCAGTCATTACTTGAGAGGGAGACCACTTAGGAACACTGCGTGCCGTTGGCTTTTTCACTTTTTTTTCCTCTTTTAAATTTTAATAGATATGTAAAAAGCAAACAGGTTTTCTTTTTGTTATTGTTTTAAAATGATGAAGGTTAGTTTGTCTCACTTAATTTAAATTCGAATTATTAACTAGCACTCTCGGCAACGGCCATATCACTCTGAAAACACCGGTTCACGTCCGATCACCGAAGGTAAGCAGCGTCGAGCGCATACAGTACTTGGGAATACTGCGTGCCGTTGGCTTTTTCACTATTGTTTCCTCTTTCAAATTCCACCAGATATGAAAAAAGCAAACATATCTTCTTTTTGTTATTGTTTTATAAAGATGAAGGTCAATTAAATTCAAATTATTAACTAGCACTCTCGGCAACGGCAATATCACGCTGAATACACCGGTTCTCGTCCGATAACCGAAGTTAAGCAGCGTCGAGCGCAGTCATTACTTGGGAGGGAGACCACTTAGGAACACTGCGTGCCGTTGGCTTTTTCACTTTTTTTTCCTCTTTTAAATTTTAATAGATATGAAAAAAGCAAACACGTTTTCTTTTTGTTATTGTTTTAAAATGATGAAGGATAATTGGTCTCACTTAATTTAAATTCGAATTATTAACTAGCACTCTCGGCAACGGCCATATCACGCTGAAAACACCGGTTCACGTCCGATCACCGAAGTTAAGCAGCGTCGAGCGCATACAGTACTTGGAAATACTGCGTGCCGTTGGCTTTTTCACTTTTGTTTCCTCTTTCAAATTCCACCAGATATGAAAAAAGCAAACATATCTTCTTTTTGTTATTGTTTTATAAAGATGAAGGTTAATTAAATTCAAATTATTAACTAGCACTCTCGGCAACGGCCATATCACGCTGAATACACCGGTTCTCGTCCGATAACCGAAGTTAAGCAGCGTCGAGCGCAGTCATTACTTTGGAGGGAAACCACTTAGGAACACTGCGTGCCGTTGGCTTTTTCACTTTTTTTTCCTCTTTTAAATTCCACCAGATATGAAAAAAGCAAACATATCTTCTTTTTGTTATTGTTTTATAAAGATGAAGGTTAATTAAATTCAAATTATTAACTAGCACTCTCGGCAACGGCAATATCACACTGAATACACCGGTTCTCGTCCGATAACCGAAGTTAAGCAGCGTCGAGCGCAGTCACTACTTGGGAGGGAGACCACTTAGGAACACTGCGTGCCGTTGGCTTTTTCACTTTTTTTTCCTCTTTTAAATTTTAATAGATATGAAAAAAGCAAACACGTTTTCTTTTTGTTATTGTTTTAAAATGATGAAGATTAATTTGTCTCACTTAATTTAAATTCGAATTATTAACTAGCACTCTCGGCAACGGCCATATCACGCTGAAAACACCGGTTCACGTCCGATCACCGAAGTTAAGCAGCGTCGAGCGCATACAGTACTTGGGAATACTGCGTGCCGTTGGCTTTTTCACTTTTGTTTCCTCTTTCAAATTCCACCAGATATGAAAAAAGCAAACATATCTTCTTTTTGTTATTGTTTTATAAAGATGAAGGTTAATTAAATTCAAATTATTAACTAGCACTCTTGGCAACGGCCATATCACGCTGAATACACCGGTTCTCGTCCGATAACCGAAGTTAAGCAGCGTCGAGCGCAGTCAGTACTTGGGAGGGCGACCACTTAGGAACACTGCTTGCCGTTAGCTTTTTCACTTTTTTTCCTCTTTTAAATTCCAATAGATATGTAAAAAGCAAACATATTTTCTTTTTGTTATTGTTTTAAAAAGATGAAGGTTAGGTTGTCTCACTTAATTTAAATTCGAATTATTATCTAGCACTCTCGGCAACGGCCATATCACGCTGAGAACACCGGTTCTCGTCCGATCGCCGACGTTAGCAGCGTCGAGCGCAGTCAGTACTTGGGAATACTGCGTGCCGTTTGCTTTTTCACTTTTGTTTCCTCTTTCAAATTCCACCAGATATGAAAAAAGCAAACATATCTTCTTTTTGTTATTGTTTTATAAAGATGAAGGTTAAATAAATTCAAATTATTAACTAGCACTCTCGGCAACGGCAATATCACGCTGAATACACCGGTTCTCGTCCGATAACCGAAGTTAAGCAGCGTCGAGCGCAGTCATTACTTGGGAGGGAGACCACTTAGGAACACTGCGTGCCGTTGGCTTTTTCACTTTTTTTTCCTCTTTTAAATTTTAATAGATATGAAAAAAGCAAACACGTTTTCTTTTTTTTATTGTTTTAAAATGATGAAGGTTAATTGGTCTCACTTAATTTAAATTCGAATTATTAACTAGCACTCTCGGCAACGGCCATATCACGCTGAAAACACCGGTTCACGTCCGATCACCGAAGTTAAGCAGCGTCGAGCGCATACAGTACTTGGAAATACTGCGTGCCGTTGGCTTTTTCACTTTTGTTTCCTCTTTCAAATTCCACCAGATATGAAAAAAGCAAACATATCTTCTTTTTGTTATTGTTTTATAAAGATGAAGGTTAATTAAATTCAAATTATTAACTAGCACTCTCGGCAACGGCCATGTCACGCTGAATACACCGGTTCTCGTCCGATAACCGAAGTTAAGCAGCGTCGAGCGCAGTCATTACTTTGGAGGGAAACCACTTAGGAACACTGCGTGCCGTTGGCTTTTTCACTTTTTTTTCCTCTTTTAAATTTTAATAAATATGTAAAAAGCAAACAGGTTTTCTTTTTGTTATTGTTTTAAAATGATGAAGGTTAATTTGTCTCACTTAATTTAAATTCGAATTATTAACTAGCACTCTCGGCAACGGCCATATCACGGTGAAAACACCGGTTCACGTCCGATCACCGAAGTTAAGCAGCGTCGAGCGCATACAGTACTTGGGAATACTGCGTGCCGTTTGCTTTTTCACTTTTGTTTCCTCTTTTAAATTCCACCAGATATGAAAAAAGCAAACATATCTTCTTTTTGTTATTGTTTTATAAAGAAGAAAGTTAATTAATTTCAAATTATTAACTAGCATTCTCGGCAACGGCCATATCACGCTGAATACACCGGTTCTCGTCCGATAACCGAAGTTAAGCAGCGTCGGGCGCAGTCATTACTTGGGAGGGAGACCACTTAGGAACACTGCGTGCCGTTTGCTTTTTCACTTTTGTTTCCTCTTTTAAATTCCACCAGATATGAAAAAAGCAAACATATCTTCTTTTTGTTATTGTTTTATAAAGATGAAGGTTAATTAAATTCAAATTATTAACTAGCATTCTCGGCAACGGCCATATCACGCTGAATACACCGGTTCTCGTCCGATAACCGAAGTTAAGCAGCGTCGAGCGCAGTCATTACTTGGGAGGGAGACCACTTAGGAACACTGCGTGCCGTTGGCTTTTTCACTTTTTTTTCTTCTTTTAAATTTTAATAGATATGTAAAAAGCAAACAGGTTTTCTTTTTGTTATTGTTTTAAAATGATGAAGGTTAATTGGTCTCACTTAATTTAAATTCGAATTATTAACTAGCACTCTCGGCAACGGCCATATCACTCTGAAAACACCGGTTCACGTCCGATCACCGAAGGTAAGCAGCGTCGAGCGCATACAGTACTTGGGAATACTGCGTGCCGTTGGCTTTTTCACTATTGTTTCCTCTTTCAAATTCCACCAGATATGAAAAAAGCAAACATATCTTCTTTTTGTTATTGTTTTATAAAGATGAAGGTTAATTAAATTCAAATTATTAACTAGCACTCTCGGCAACGGCAATATCACGCTGAATACACCGGTTCTCGTCCGATAACCGAAGTTAAGCAGCGTCGAGCGCAGTCATTACTTGGGAGGGAGACCACTTAGGAACACTGCGTGCCGTTGGCTTTTTCACTTTTTTTTCCTCTTTTAAATTTTAATAGATATGAAAAAAGCAAACACGTTTTCTTTTTGTTATTGTTTTAAAATGATGAAGGTTAATTGGTCTCACTTAATTTAAATTCGAATTATTAACTAGCACTCTCGGCAACGGCCATATCACGCTGAAAACACCGGTTCACGTCCGATCACCGAAGTTAAGCAGCGTCGAGCGCATACAGTACTTGGAAATACTGCGTGCCGTTGGCTTTTTCACTTTTGTTTCCTCTTTCAAATTCCACCAGATATGAAAAAAGCAAACATATCTTCTTTTTGTTATTGTTTTATAAAGATGAAGGTTAATTAAATTCAAATTATTAACTAGCACTCTCGGCAACGGCCATATCACGCTGAATACACCGGTTCTCGTCCGATAACCGAAGTTAAGCAGCGTCGAGCGCAGTCATTACTTTGGAGGGAAACCACTTAGGAACACTGCGTGCCGTTGGCTTTTTCACTTTTTTTTCCTCTTTTAAATTTTAATAAATATGTAAAAAGCAAACAGGTTTTCTTTTTGTTATTGTTTTAAAATGATGAAGGTTAATTGGTCTCACTTAATTTAAATTCGAATTATTAACTAGCACTCTCGGCAACGGCCATATCACGCTGAAAACACCGGTTCACGTCCGATCACCGAAGTTAAGCAGCGTCGAGCGCATACAGTACTTGGAAATACTGCGTGCCGTTGGCTTTTTCACTTTTGTTTCCTCTTTCAAATTCCACCAGATATGAAAAAAGCAAACATATCTTCTTTTTGTTATTGTTTTATAAAGATGAAGGTTAATTAAATTCAAATTATTAACTAGCACTCTCGGCAACGGCCATATCACGCTGAATACACCGGTTCTCGTCCGATAACCGAAGTTAAGCAGCGTCGAGCGCAGTCATTACTTTGGAGGGAAACCACTTAGGAACACTGCGTGCCGTTGGCTTTTTCACTTTTTTTTCCTCTTTTAAATTTTAATAAATATGTAAAAAGCAAACAGGTTTTCTTTTTGTTATTGTTTTAAAATGATGAAGGTTAATTTGTCTCACTTAATTTAAATTCGAATTATTAACTAGCACTCTCGGTAACGGCCATATCACGCTGAAAACACCGGTTCACGTCCGATCACCGAAGTTAAGCAGCGTCGAGCGCATACAGTACTTGGGAATACTGCGTGCCGTTTGCTTTTTCACTTTTGTTTCCTCTTTTAAATTCCACCAGATATGAAAAAAGCAAACATATCTTCTTTTTGTTATTGTTTTATAAAGAAGAAAGTTAATTAAATTCAAATTATTAACTAGCACTCTCGGCAACGGCCATATCACGCTGAATACACCGGTTCTCGTCCGATAACCGAAGTTAAGCAGCGTCGAGCTCAGTCAGTACTTGGGAGGGCGACCACTTAGGAACACTGCGTGCCGTTAGCGTTTTCACTTTTTTTTCCTCTTTTAAATTCCACCCGATATGAAAAAAGCAAACATATCTTCTTTTTGTTATTGTTTTATAAAGATGAAGGTTAATTAAATTCAAATTATTAACTAGCATTCTCGGCAACGGCCATATCACGCTGAATACACCGGTTCTCGTCCGATAACCGAAGTTAAGCAGCGTCGAGCGCAGTCATTACTTGAGAGGGAGACCACTTAGGAACACTGCGTGCCGTTGGCTTTTTCACTTTTTTTTCCTCTTTTAAATTTTAATAGATATGTAAAAAGCAAACAGGTTTTCTTTTTGTTATTGTTTTAAAATGATGAAGGTTAGTTTGTCTCACTTAATTTAAATTCGAATTATTAACTAGCACTCTCGGCAACGGCCATATCACTCTGAAAACACCGGTTCACGTCCGATCACCGAAGGTAAGCAGCGTCGAGCGCATACAGTACTTGGGAATACTGCGTGCCGTTGGCTTTTTCACTATTGTTTCCTCTTTCAAATTCCACCAGATATGAAAAAAGCAAACATATCTTCTTTTTGTTATTGTTTTATAAAGATGAAGGTTAATTAAATTCAAATTATTAACTAGCACTCTCGGCAACGGCAATATCACGCTGAATACACCGGTTCTCGTCCGATAACCGAAGTTAAGCAGCGTCGAGCGCAGTCATTACTTGGGAGGGAGACCACTTAGGAACACTGCGTGCCGTTGGCTTTTTCACTTTTTTTTCCTCTTTTAAATTTTAATAGATATGAAAAAAGCAAACACGTTTTCTTTTTGTTATTGTTTTAAAATGATGAAGGATAATTGGTCTCACTTAATTTAAATTCGAATTATTAACTAGCACTCTCGGCAACGGCCATATCACGCTGAAAACACCGGTTCACGTCCGATCACCGAAGTTAAGCAGCGTCGAGCGCATACAGTACTTGGAAATACTGCGTGCCGTTGGCTTTTTCACTTTTGTTTCCTCTTTCAAATTCCACCAGATATGAAAAAAGCAAACATATCTTCTTTTTGTTATTGTTTTATAAAGATGAAGGTTAATTAAATTCAAATTATTAACTAGCACTCTCGGCAACGGCCATATCACGCTGAATACACCGGTTCTCGTCCGATAACCGAAGTTAAGCAGCGTCGAGCGCAGTCATTACTTTGGAGGGAAACCACTTAGGAACACTGCGTGCCGTTGGCTTTTTCACTTTTTTTTCCTCTTTTAAATTCCACCAGATATGAAAAAAGCAAACATATCTTCTTTTTGTTATTGTTTTATAAAGATGAAGGTTAATTAAATTCAAATTATTAACTAGCACTCTCGGCAACGGCAATATCACACTGAATACACCGGTTCTCGTCCGATAACCGAAGTTAAGCAGCGTCGAGCGCAGTCACTACTTGGGAGGGAGACCACTTAGGAACACTGCGTGCCGTTGGCTTTTTCACTTTTTTTTCCTCTTTTAAATTTTAATAGATATGAAAAAAGCAAACACGTTTTCTTTTTGTTATTGTTTTAAAATGATGAAGGTTAATTTGTCTCACTTAATTTAAATTCGAATTATTAACTAGCACTCTCGGCAACGGCCATATCACGCTGAAAACACCGGTTCACGTCCGATCACCGAAGTTAAGCAGCGTCGAGCGCATACAGTACTTGGGAATACTGCGTGCCGTTGGCTTTTTCACTTTTGTTTCCTCTTTCAAATTCCACCAGATATGAAAAAAGCAAACATATCTTCTTTTTGTTATTGTTTTATAAAGATGAAGGTTAATTAAATTCAAATTATTAACTAGCACTCTTGGCAACGGCCATATCACGCTGAATACACCGGTTCTCGTCCGATAACCGAAGTTAAGCAGCGTCGAGCGCAGTCAGTACTTGGGAGGGCGACCACTTAGGAACACTGCTTGCCGTTAGCTTTTTCACTTTTTTTCCTCTTTTAAATTCCAATAGATATGTAAAAAGCAAACATATTTTCTTTTTGTTATTGTTTTAAAAAGATGAAGGTTAGGTTGTCTCACTTAATTTAAATTCGAATTATTATCTAGCACTCTCGGCAACGGCCATATCACGCTGAGAACACCGGTTCTCGTCCGATCGCCGACGTTAGCAGCGTCGAGCGCAGTCAGTACTTGGGAATACTGCGTGCCGTTTGCTTTTTCACTTTTGTTTCCTCTTTCAAATTCCACCAGATATGAAAAAAGCAAACATATCTTCTTTTTGTTATTGTTTTATAAAGATGAAGGTTAAATAAATTCAAATTATTAACTAGCACTCTCGGCAACGGCAATATCACGCTGAATACACCGGTTCTCGTCCGATAACCGAAGTTAAGCAGCGTCGAGCGCAGTCATTACTTTGGAGGGAAACCACTTAGGAACACTGCGTGCCGTTGGCTTTTTCACTTTTTTTTCCTCTTTTAAATTTTAATAGATATGAAAAAAGCAAACACGTTTTCTTTTTTTTATTGTTTTAAAATGATGAAGGTTAATTGGTCTCACTTAATTTAAATTCGAATTATTAACTAGCACTCTCGGCAACGGCCATATCACGCTGAAAACACCGGTTCACGTCCGATCACCGAAGTTAAGCAGCGTCGAGCGCATACAGTACTTGGAAATACTGCGTGCCGTTGGCTTTTTCACTTTTGTTTCCTCTTTCAAATTCCACCAGATATGAAAAAAGCAAACATATCTTCTTTTTGTTATTGTTTTATAAAGATGAAGGTTAATTAAATTCAAATTATTAACTAGCACTCTCGGCAACGGCCATGTCACGCTGAATACACCGGTTCTCGTCCGATAACCGAAGTTAAGCAGCGTCGAGCGCAGTCATTACTTTGGAGGGAAACCACTTAGGAACACTGCGTGCCGTTGGCTTTTTCACTTTTTTTTCCTCTTTTAAATTTTAATAAATATGTAAAAAGCAAACAGGTTTTCTTTTTGTTATTGTTTTAAAATGATGAAGGTTAATTTGTCTCACTTAATTTAAATTCGAATTATTAACTAGCACTCTCGGCAACGGCCATATCACGGTGAAAACACCGGTTCACGTCCGATCACCGAAGTTAAGCAGCGTCGAGCGCATACAGTACTTGGGAATACTGCGTGCCGTTTGCTTTTTCACTTTTGTTTCCTCTTTTAAATTCCACCAGATATGAAAAAAGCAAACATATCTTCTTTTTGTTATTGTTTTATAAAGAAGAAAGTTAATTAATTTCAAATTATTAACTAGCATTCTCGGCAACGGCCATATCACGCTGAATACACCGGTTCTCGTCCGATAACCGAAGTTAAGCAGCGTCGGGCGCAGTCATTACTTGGGAGGGAGACCACTTAGGAACACTGCGTGCCGTTTGCTTTTTCACTTTTGTTTCCTCTTTTAAATTCCACCAGATATGAAAAAAGCAAACATATCTTCTTTTTGTTATTGTTTTATAAAGATGAAGGTTAATTAAATTCAAATTATTAACTAGCATTCTCGGCAACGGCCATATCACGCTGAATACACCGGTTCTCGTCCGATAACCGAAGTTAAGCAGCGTCGAGCGCAGTCATTACTTGGGAGGGAGACC